>NW_007360327.1:0-218910 GCF_000271585.1 Trametes versicolor FP-101664 SS1
CAGTGTAGAAGCGATTTGCAACAGGACCCAGTTTAAAGTGACCCCGGTTTAACTGCTCATTGAGGGTGCCTTGCTAGCGCGAGTGCGTGCCCGGTGAGGTCCAAGCTGGCGCATGTCTGGAAAAGAATAACTGAATATGTTGACTTCGATGATTACCCGTTGTTGCGGCGCGGTGTGCTCTCGGTTGCCCGAGGCTCAACGCGTAGCGGGAGCATGACTCATTGTAGCAATTCCTTGGCTTTCTCTAATATTGCTTTAGCAACTCGTACGGCCTGCTCACCAGGCGGTATCGCGGTCTAACCCGAACCCTAACCGTACGTGTTCTAACAACGACTTAATCGTCGTTATATGCGATAACTGATTACGCTTTTATAGCTAACCCGAACCCTAAATCGAACCCAAACCAAAACCCGAACCCTAACCGAACCCTAACAGGCGGCACAAGGTATATTTGGTATATCACGTGATGTTACATCATAGGAGATCTCCGATCGATTAGGTGATGTCATAGCCTAGACCGTCGCGTCATGCGCAGCCTGGACCATGACATCATTCATGGCAGATCATCAGCATTAGTCACAGCACGGGAGCTGTGCGCCGATGACGGGAACAGCATCAGTAATCAGATACTATTGTTAGAACAGCTCGAACAATAGCAGCCAATCGCGTATCCGCGATTGGATATCCCATGTAAGCAATATCACGCATCGCGCAGGCCGTAGTTCCGGCCGCGATGCCGGGAAAAACCTTATCGGATGAACTATACAGGACCTGATGAGACTGTTAAAAGTCGAAACAGGATGGGTTGGAGTTTTCTCCATCCCCTGTTGTCCTAGTTCGACTCCCCACTCGTCGTCGTCGTCGCACAACTCGCTTCGCTCGTTGTGCTCCTCCTCCCTAACCCTAACCCTAATCCCCTGTTGTCCTATTCGCCTCCCCACTCGTCGTCGTCGTCGCACACCTCGCTTCGCTCGGTGTGCTCCCCTCCCTAACCCTAACCCTAAGTGCTGGTCAGCTCGTCCAAGATGCTTCCATCGTTGCTGGAGGAGCATGCCAAGTTGGACCGCATCTATGGACATGGTATTTGGGTAAGTTGCTTTCTTACCTGCAGCTCTATGCTTGCTCACAGTTTGTTTAGCCTGGCGTGGTCGGGTTGGACGTTGGAATCCACCAGCTCCAGTCTCTCTCACACCACCACAGCCAGCTCGCCCTGCACCTATCTCTATAAAACCTGCCACTGAGCTCACTGGCTAGATACAAATGATGCAAATTGAATACAAGCACATTTGCAAGACTTTTAGGCACCTGACATGGCTATTCTTTGTTGCTTTACGTTAGGGCACATCTATTCTATCCTGTTGCCTTTTTCTGAGCCTATCCATGCATGTTTCGAGACAGGGCAGCCTATGCACAGGAACGACCCTCTTGTATTGGCCCAAATTCTGCAAGCGCTGATAGCACCGCCACCTCTCGCCGATGCAGGCGCCCACTCTCACTTCGCCCGGATGTGTCCCTCGAACGTCCAAACAATGCTGTAGCCACAAAGCAAAGGGACAGGAGAATATTACCTGTTCAAACTGTGTCGCACTGGAGGTAGTGAGAATATAACACTGTATGTGTTCCACTATACAATGCACTCAGCGATCCAGCAGGCCCGCTCATGCCCGCACCACCCCGCACAAGCGCGATCGGGGACTTCACCCTCTCGCTACCAGGCCTATTGCGCAAATTGACGAGGTGCTCGCTGCACAAAGGGCACACGCAAAGAGAGGACAGAAGCCACAACGAGGTGCGGACACATCACAGCAAAAGTGCTGTGGTAGCGACATGCAACGATACACGAAGGGCATCACCTCGGATGGCGAGCCTGACAGGGCATGCGGAGGGGGTGGAGCCAAGTTGCACGGCGGGCGGCGCAGTACACAGTCGCAGAGACCGTCGAATCCCGAGCCATCCCACAAGATCAGCGCCACAGCAAGTCAATGGATCTATACAAGAAGTCCGCATTATGTTCGGGGATGCTGTACAATACATCGTGAGGTATACGTTATATACACATAGACAGGGAGCACCAGTTGAATAGAGCTTGTAAAGTCGCAAGCTACTCACTGCGCGCTGCCATCCGTGACCGCGGGCTTTCGCTTGCCCCGCCCGAGACCCATCCCGACGCGAACGAGAGTCTCGAGGCACGCGCGGCTGTTAATCAGCAAGTCCTCGTCCCACGCGATACCGGCGGCCTTCTCAAAGAGAACGACGATGGTCGAGCCACCTGCGCGCGGAAGCGGAAGTCAGCGATACGAACAAGCGTGATGTCAGTGAGGAGACGACGCACCGAACGCGAAGTATCCAAACTCCTCGCCGCGCTTGACCTGCTGGCCCTCCTCGACCGTCGTGTGGATGCTCCCGACCATCATCGCGCCGATGCACACGCACATGACGCGGCCGAACTGCGGGCTATCGATCGGGACAATCTTCCGCACGTTCTCGCCATAGACGTCGAGCGCGGTGCGGATAGCTTGAGGCTATGACACAGGAGTTGGCTACGGCAGCGCAGCGCGAGCGAGCGAGGAAAACTCACGTTGACGGTGTAGTACTCCCCCGCGATGTCCGTCATAGGCCCGATAGTCCCGTCGACAGGCACGTGGAAGCGATGGTAATCCTGCGGCGCGAGGCGGAAGATACACAACGCGCCGCCGATGTATTTGTCTGCGTCGGCGCGATGCGCGTCGCCCAGCAGGCGGGCGACTGAGAAGTCGCGACCTTTGATCCATAACCGCGTCGCCTCGCTGACGGTCTCGAAGACCATCAGTCGACAGTCCGCACCGCTCACAACGCGGTACGGGTCGTCCGGGTTCTCCACGGGGCGTGCATCAGCTTTGAGTTTTCTATACATACGCCGTCAGTCTGAGTGGCGTGTCATTGAGACAAACGAAACACACCTGTAGAAGAACTCGTTGAACGTCTCTGTACGCCCGTTAGTGCTGCGTCGAGGCGAAATAACACGACACGTACTGAAACTGGTCAACGGGTCGCGGACCTCATCCATGTTCAGTCGGTGGAATGCGATAAACGTCGGGATGTCGCGCGCAGATTCGGGCGAGTCGTACTTGATACCCTGCTTGATTGACAAGGACTTGAGTAATCGTCGCGCTATGATGGTAGTCAGCGACGCGCTCTCGCCGTCTCAGAATGAGACATACCTCGTCCGCCCTCCATCCGGCTCTTCCAGCCCTGTAGAGAGGCGTTAGTAAACCGCGAGCGGCTCGTATCAGATGGAACTCACCTTGTACAGCAGACGGATGCCAAGCCGGACATAGACGGCCATCTTCTCCTCCTCGAGCTGCCCGGTCATGCGGTTTTGTACGATGATGTTCGCCGAGTTCTGCACACACCAGACCCGTCAGTTACCCCTCGCCATCGCACAACCAAACGACGTACCGCGCCGAGCTTGTAGTTGCCCGATGACACCTTCGAAATGACCTTCGTGTACCATTTCCGCTGCGCTTGACTCGCGGTCACGTAGTTGCCGACGACGATCCGGTCCATGCGCGCCCAGTCCTGGCTCGCGCACACCGCTAGATGTGTCACAATGTCGACCTCCGCCTTCGAGTTCAGGCGTGGTCGGTGGCAAAGCGGGCAGTTCTTAACGTTGATGACCCGCTCGACCGAGCCGTCGGGCGACGACGACCCGGACGAATCTTCCGCGTCAGACGAGGACGTCGAGCTGTTCCGCACAAATGAGCCCGGGCCAGGCGAGGGCGACGTTCCGGGACGTCCGGGAGTGAGCGCGACGTCCACGAGCGGCTGCTGCATTGGTTCGGTCGCCTGCGCGTGGGGCGCGTTCGGGAAACGCGTCGCATCCTCCTGATGGTCGCGGCCCATGGCGGCGGGGTTTGAAGGGATGCCGGAGAAGTCGAGCTTGTCGAAGTTGAGCGCCTGCTGCACCTCCATGCCGCTGGTGATCGCAGGGGTAACTGGCGCGGACGTGTCCATCGCACTGTCCTCGGGGTCGATCCGCTTCTTCTCGCTCGCGGGGCGGAAGAGCTCGGTCTCGAGACACTGGATCGCCTCGTTGATCGTGAGCACGTCGGTCCGGGATTGCTTGTTGAAGCGGGTCCAGAACGAGTTGACGGTCTCGTGCGAGAGCGTCGATCCTAGAGAGTCCAGCATGGACGTGAGCTCGAGGTGGGAGATCGAGCCGGTATCGTCGGTGTCGTACTGCTTGAGGTACTCGCGCCAGAACTTCTGGCGGAGCGCGTCGTACGGCTGGTACTTCGCTCTGTCGCGTGGTTCAGAGCAAGCACCGCCACGCTGTGCAGTGTACGCACCTGAATATGATCTTCGGCTTGTGTTTCGACTCCCACGGGACCTCCTTCGCGGTCTGCAGCGGTAGTTCAAAGCTCTCCATAGAGCGCTGCCCGTCTTCGTCGTCCGAGTACAGCGCGGTCTTGTCGTCTCGTTTTGGCGCGTTCTCGAGTAGCTTCGCGACGTCGAACGACGCCTCTGCGACGTGGTCATTTGACGACAGCTTGTCCCAGTCGAGCACGGTGAGCTGCACCTTGAACGCGGTTTCGTACCGGCGCACGTGGAACAGCATCTTCTCGTCCCACTGCGGGTTGAGCGAGTGCCGAATGACGCGCGTCCGGAACACCTTCTTGCCGAACGACACGACGACGAAAGGGTCCATGTCCCAGCCCATGCGCGTCACTGTACAATGAATGGTCAGCACGGTCCGCGCGCGCCTGTATAACGTATGCTCACTATTCTTAAGCTTCGGCAAGTCCTCCGCGCGCTGAATCTCTAACATCACGATGCCCACGATGTCGTTCGCCGCGTTAAAGTTAAACTCTTTCGCCTTCGCGGTCCATGACTTGCGGAACTTAGACTTCTGACCGGCACTGGGGCGCGCTTGCGGCGTCGTGCCCCCGGACAGCGAAGGCGACAGCGTCCCGGGTGAGGCGACGGCCGTCCCAGACCCAGACGCAGTGAGTGCACCGTTAGCCGTGGTTGAGTCGAATGAGAGCGAGCGCGGGGTGCTCGCGCGCTTCGGGAACATCTTCGGGATGCTGAAGCCGGGCGAAGGCGGCTTCGACGCCAGCGGCGTCTTCGTGATCGCGGCTGGGGTCGGCGTTACAGGTGTCTCGGGCGCAGCTTGGCGCGGTGAGGGCTGCTGGATGAGCGCGCCGTCGGACGAGATCCCCTGGGAGGGCGGAATATAGAGGTTGGAGAGATGGCTGCCAGGGCCGGAGAGAACGTCCTCGGCCTCATCTTCGCTGTTCGTCTCGCCCTCATCTGAACTCAGCCCATCGTCCTCGTACTGCGGGCCTTCCGCGTTGGAGCGGATAGTGCCGATACCTTCGGTCTGTACGTGCGCGGATCAGCGTAAGCACGGATATGAGGTCCGCGAGGTGGGAAGCGGGGAAGGCATCGGGGAAATGAAAGGACACTCACCGCCGGGGCAGACACGAGACTCGGGCGCGTACGTTTGACAAGCTCGGAGTAGATCTCGCCGAAGTCCATCAGGGTGGTCGTGTTCGGGGGCGAGACAAAGCCAAGCTTGAGCTGGATACTTCCAGATGGGGGTGTGGAGTTGCGCGACGACTGCAAGTTGCGCGCGATCATCTTCCAGTGCGCGCGCGATCAGTTCTAGGCATCGCACGGGCTGCGCGGATGACTCACGGTGTTGTTCGTGTCGTCGAAGGGGAACGCGCTGCCATCGCGGAACCAGTCCTCAAGCGGGATAGCGGTCTCTCCGAGGTAGTCCTTCTTGAGCATGTCCTTGTCCCAGATGACGAGCTCAACGACACCGAGGCGGTCGGCGAGGGAAAGATAGATAGGGAAGTCGAACGTCGCATCCTTCGGGTTGAACGTCGGATTTACGGTGCGCTTGGAGACGGGAGTCTGCTGGCGGTTGCCCAAGACCGAGACGACGACGAACCTATGTCCCGCACACCGCGCACACGACACACAAACATTGCACGTGAGCATACCATCGACCGGAGAGGGGGGGACGAGACGAGTGGCAGGAGGAGGGGAAGACTCACGGATCGCTGAGTCCATTCCGATCTTTCGAGAGGAGGTTCGTACAGCTGAGTACCTGCACCCTAAGGAGCACGACAGGAAGCTCGCCGGGAAGGGGCGCGAAGGCGTTGCCGTTCCCTCTACCGCCTGAGACGCGTGCGGGTAGTCGCTTGAGAGCACGGCCGATCTTGAGAGCCTTCTTCTTTGGCGCGGGGCCCATTACGGGCAGTGAGGGGGTTGAGAGAGCGTCGAGAGAGCGAGCGTGGATGTCGTGAGGGGGGACTCGGGGGTCGTGTTCGTGGTGGTGGTGGTGGTGGACGAGTGGAGGTGATGGAGCGGGCAATGAGGTCGGCGCCTCGCGCGCACGCCGCCATCACCTCCGCCTCTCCGCACTTGTCCTCTCACAGCTCCCATCGTAAATGACTTGATCGAAAAACACTGCTCCTCGGTCATCGACTCCCCCGACGCCCCCCTGAACGCTCGACAGCGACCCCGAATTCCCGCAAGAGCGATCACCCAGGTGGTGGTGGAGTGAGCGCCAGTGCGGCACCGACGTCGGCGCGCTGCGCGTCCGTCCAGGCCTATCCGTCCGTCGTCCGCGCAGGCCCTGCGTGAACAAGAGTAGGCAACATTCAATGCACCGACGCACGCGCAAGGCTACATTATGCTTCGCGCGATACCAGGTGAGCTCAACAAGTGCTGGACGCGCCCACAGTGAGGTCGGTGCCGCATTTCTCTCTCTCCCCACCTTACGCTGCTGAATCCCCTCTGTTTTGCAGCTACTCTACAGCGCATACTTGGCCTCTGTTAACATCATATACACCGGTTCCTCTGCGCAGCTTGAGGCGCGATCTCCAAGTCTGGTTTTCAAAACAAGCGAAGACTTTTCTGGAGGCGTCGATCCCGTCTTGCCATCCTCTGACATCTACGTCGTCCCGGATTTCGACGTTCAACGGGTCCCCGCCTCCCGGGACACATAGCTACTCAGACCAAGAGCAGCCTCGCAAACTTACACAATTACACTCGCTGCCGTTATCCGTGCGCTGCTTTTCTGTGATCTAACGACGGCCCTCCTGCAGCAGCTTCTGTCCGCCCTCCCTGACGAAGAGCTTCTTCGTAAATCTCGCCGCATGTCTGGCTGGCTAGCTGGAGATATGCAAATTCCCCTCGCTATATAACTGAGAGGTACTCTTTGGTTCAGGGTCTTCTACGCCTGCTATCTCTTCTCCTGCTCTCTCGGCCAGCTTCGTCCTCTCTCGCGCTCCTCTCCCTCGCGCTCGCGCTACTCCCTCACTCTATCAGCGTCCACCCGCGCTTCCTCCAGCTTCGCCAGCGCATGCTCTCGTTCAGCGTCATGCAAGATTTTCAGCACCTCCGCGCCGTGGAACTTCGCCAGTAGCCACGGCAGCTTCCGGAAATCGTCCACGGTGACAAAGTCCTTGCGCGACCGCGACGCGAGGATGGAGATGTACTCGTCGGGAAAAATCCCCGGCTGTCCAAAAAGTCGATGAGAGTACGAGGTACGCCATATTTTGGATCTCCACGTCCGCAAGCGTCCAGATGTGCTCTTCCTCCTCGGCGGTGCGGGTATCCCCGAGGCACGCGCGCCAGTCGCCGGGCGAGTAGGGATCAAGAGGGGTGACAGAGCGGCCTGCCTCGTAGGCTCGTTCATGGCTGGCTGTTGCGTGTCCGCCTGAATATATGACGGCCGAAAGGCAAGGGCAGCGACAGTGAACGGTGTGCCAAAGAAACAGAAATCGCCGAGTTTTGCACTCGCGCTTGCGCATGACCGTCCACGGATACTCGCGCCGGGCGCGCCGCTAGGCTGGCTTGTTAACTCGAACTTGTGCAGGATCACAGAGCGTTCACGTTCAGCTTGTTTGCAGACCACCCCAATGCCCTCCAAAGTCATCTGCGAGACGTCCGCGTCAGTGTTGGTCATCTACCGGAAAGCTCTAGCTAGTCACCAGCCCGCGCATATCGCCGATCGCACGCACAGACATGTACATCGCCGATTACCTCTCCTGCGTTTTCACTTAACTCATGATATCGGTTTTCGTGCCAGAAGACGAAACTCATCCTAGCTCAGATGGAAACATCCTCGCGCGCACAGCCCGCGTGTGCAAGACATTTTGGGACCTCGCCCCCTCCGTCCTCTTGTCGTCCCTTCCTAACCTTCGGTCGCTATAACGCGTCCCTAGCCTGCTCAGCATAGTATGTACGCGTATTCCTCTACACGGCTAACTCTCGACCGTAGCCTGCATCTCAACGCTAACCCTCGGACAGACTTTTCATAGCCCTGAGAAATCACATTCAAAACATGGATACGCATCCGTAAACCTTGCCCACAGGACCAGCGCCCGTACATCCTCAAGGAAAATGCTCTGCAAATTTAGGGTCAACGACAGTGAGTCCGATTCACGAGTGCGAGACGCAGCGTACCATCAACCCGCGCGGCCTCTTCATCGCCAGCCTCCACCAGAAACCGCTGCGCCGTATCCAGTTCCACCCCCGATATCTCCTCCAACGTACGCCCTTGCACGTCGCCGCCGCTCGGTGGTCGGACGCGCCACCATCGACGGTACTCGACATTGTCTATCCATCCGTACGCAACCTGGGGGCGCTGCACATCGATCTTCTCCGGGTCTCCCTGGTCCTCCATAGCCTCCATACGGGCGCCCCAGCCCGAATCCTCGCTTGCGTCCGAGTATTCGTCCTCACGTATGTCACAGTATTCGTTCCTGCCTGTGTCGAAATATTCGTCGTCGCTCATGTTGTAATCCTCGTCCTCATCCGCGTCAAAACGCATCTCCTCAGCCTCCCAAGTATCTTCTTCCGTGTCGTAGGCAGCATCCTCCTCCTCGAACCGAGCTTCGGGCTGTTCATCATCCTCTTCCGAATCCTCGTCCTGGGATTCTGTGTTCTTCCTGAAGCTCGGCCGCGCCTCGCACACCTCCACAAACTGTAGGGCCGACAGCGCATTCGCAAGGCGCTGTGGAAGCGAGCGCGCGGCGCGTGCACGATCCTCCTCGACCGTGGCCACGAGAGCGCTCCTGGCCGCCAACACCTGCCGCGTATCGAGGGGTTTTCTGTATTCCGGCATACGCGGTAGTAATATACGCACGAACACGAGCGACGCCGACAGCGGGCGGAGGGCGTCCGGAACGGCGTCCTGCAAGGCTCGGAGGTCAGCACAGGCGGCGCGATGCAGTACAACAGCAGATGTATAAGACGCACCAGCCACCCGAGAGAATCCAGCGTGACGCCCTCGGTGTCAACGTTCAGCTTGAGCTCGAGAACACGCAGGTTCGGTGCGCGCGCTGCGACCTCGCCCCAGAACGTCATGGGACACTTCCCGAGCATAAGCGAGAGGAACAACGCCCTCGGCTTCGTCCGCTCCACGGCGTCCAGCAACACATTGAGCCCCGACTGGCTTAGAGGGTCGCCCACGCGCATGTTCTGCCGGATCACCAAATGGCGTACGGGGCCGAGCACGCCCATCGCGGACGGGAGGTCTGCGAACTCGTGAACATCGAGGGAGCGCAGCGCAGGCCACCGCGCGCCCTCGCGCGGTAACCCTCCTGTCCAAAGCCCGATCTCCAGGTCAGTGAGGTTCGGACAGAGCTGCACGATGTCGAGCGCGGGGGGGCTGATTTTCAGAAGCACCAGCGCGCGCACAGCCGGGAGAAGCGTCGGCGTGTACGTGTGTCCGAGCTCGCGGAAAGAGGGCCCCATCTCGTACAAGCACTTCAGGCGGAGCGTGTGCAGCGCGGGGAACGCCGCGATGGTATCGAGGAGGGCTGGAAACGTCTTCGGCTCATGGTAAAGATAGAGCCCCGAGTCTCCTATAGGAGCGTGATATTGAAGCTCGAGGATGCGCAGCGAGCGCGGGAGGCGGGGCACGATCGTGTTGACTATCGTGTCCCCGACGGTATCCAACTGGACAGAGATGAGTTTTGGGAGGGCACAGAGGGCGTCGGCGAAGCGCGGGGAGTCATATAGCATCGTCGGGTGAAACAAAGGGAGAGCGACCAGGCGGAGGTTGCGCGCGTTCATGAGGATATCGACGAGGAGGCGGACCTGGGACCAGTCGTACGCCTCATCATCCCACGGCGGGCTGCGCGAGCGTGATTCATAGATATCGTGGTCGAGTTTGAAGGCGTAATGCAGAACAGTGAAGCTCTCAAGGTATTGGACGCGAGGGCGCGACCCGAAGAACAGGTGCCGATGCGCAAGACGAAGATGGGGGCCGTCCGGGCAGACGATGACGGCGGAGACACGGTGTATAGCGAGGTCGTGGATGCGCTTGGAGGTGAGTGCGAGGTTGAGCGCGTTCTTGCCATATAGCTTGTCTGCGATGGAGCGGAGGACATCGTCGTTGAGCGAGAGAAAGTCCATGTGTCGCAGAGTCAGGGTGGCGTTGCGCTGCAAGTCGTCGAGTGGCGCACCTTCGTGGTCGGACAAGTAGAGCATCGCCCAAGACAGAACAAAGGGTGTTGTCCCCTCATGCCACGTGTATGTGCCACTCCGTAAAGCAGTGGCACAGCTCGATTCGCAGGCATCCGTGGATATTGCGGTAAACAAGGACATCCGAAAGCGTGCACTCTCTCCGACCATATGTGCAGCGGTCTGGGCACTTCGGAGTCGTGTGCACGGCTTCCCTCCAGATTATATTTGACTTCCTTGTTCGATTATAACACGACTTGTCCTATTAAGTGCAGATAGCAGTGAGCGTACCTACACCACAACCCTCTCTCATCAATCAAAACCACAAAAACCCACCCAACAACAATCCTACCGTCCCACCAAACAAACCCTCACACATTCAGCGCATTCCGCCACCTCGGCCCACCCACCTCGCCCAGCACCCGCTCCACCTCCGCATACTCCAAGTTCAGCGCGACCCGCCGCTCGCCCTCCGCCCTCCGCGCCACCGCCGGCCCGTCCTCACATATCAGCGCATGCGCCGCGAGCAGCGCATCGAGCACCTGCCCCAGCTCGTCCGCGTTCGGGCGACGCACCGGGTCCGGGTCCGCGTCGTTCCCCGAGCCCCCGAGCAGGTTCAGATACACGAGGTGCTGGTGCTGCACGCTCGCCCACTGGATCTCCTCGACGCCCTCCTTCCTCACACACCTTAGCACCGCCGCCAGCATCAACCGCTCATGGAACGCCAGCTCGCGCAGGTACGCCGCCGTCGGGCTGTTCTGCATCTCCTTGATCACCGCCTTCACGTCCTCCGTCCTTGCCGTCCGCTTCCTTGCCTGCACGAGCTCGACCGTGCGCCGGCAGATGTCGAGCACGCGCCGCGCGTCGCCGCTGATCGACGACACCTTCATCGCCGCAAACTTGAGCGCATCCGGGGCAAGCACCTCTTGGGTATCCGCGGGCAGCCCGAGCCTCGCGCCCGCCAGCCGCGCGCGCACGATCTGCTCGAGCTGCGGCGTCGTGTACGGCTGGAAGTTGATGCGCACCATCCCTGCTCACCCGCGTCAGCATTCAGCATCTACAGCTCGAGAAAAAGAATACGGGAAGAGGGAGGGGGACGCACCGAGCCGACTACGAACCCGACCAGACATGACGCGCTCAGGCAGGTCCATCGTGTTCGCAACCGCGAGCACGACGAGCTTCGAGCGCGCGAGCGTCGGCCAGTTGAAGAAATTATACACCACGTCCTGCTTCGTCGTCATCAGCTGGTCGAGCTCGTCCATCAGCACCACGCTGTCCCCCCACCAGTACCATTAGCACACAGTCGCAGGGCAGCAAGAAGGGAAGAGGGAGGGGCGCACCAGGCGTGGCCGCCGGCGGGCCCGACGCGCGCGGCGCCGCTGAAGTGCTGCGAGAGCAGCCGGAGCGCCTCTTTCGCGCCGATCTTCATGTGCCCGTCGCGCGCGGCGTCGTGGCCGGAGACGGCCTCCCAGAGCAGGCCGTACGCTGCGGCGGGCTCGGGGATCTTGAGCCCGTTGATCTCAACGTATGCGAACGGGTTTGCTTCCTAAACAAAGGTCAGTTACGTCTCCGTGAGAGACCACGAAAGGGGCAGCAAGTGGACGTACATTCTGCTCAGCCATGCGCTTGAGCTCCCGCACAACAGCATGCACAGTCGCCGTCTTCCCCGTCCCCGGCACGCCCGAAATATCTGCCCGTCAAACCCATCAGCCAACCCTCTTCCCCCACCTCCCACCCCCACACCAAAGAAACCCGCACTCACAAATACACCCGCCACTCCCCTCCTCCAGCAACTCCTCCACCGCCCTCAACACCCGCCCATACTCCGCCTCCCTGCACGGCAGCGCCCCCGGCCTTGCCGCCACGTGTAGCACATGCATCGCCCTCAGCCAGGGATCCTCCCCCAGACCTCGCACCGCGTTTTCGTCCATATCGAGCATCCCCGCTGCGGCCGGAGGCGGACGTACAGCAAGCGCGGTCTTCCTGCGCGTGCGCAGCGCGGCCTTCGAGTGCGGCGTCGGCTGTGCGAGCGACGCGTCCTTGCCGCGACCGCGGCGGCGGGGGGTGGTGGCCGTTGAGGCCGTGCCTGTACGTCGCGGTGTCCGCGGGGTAGACGTCCCCGCGCGCTTGCGTTTCCGGGAGGGTGTGCGGGGCTCGAGCTCGGCGACGACGTCGTCCTCGTCCGCATCGTCGTCCTCGTCTTCACTCTCGTCTCTCAGCGGAGCTTCAAACTCGTCCCCAGACGCGTCGTCGGACGACTCGGAGCGGTCCTCATCGTCCACGCGGCGTTTCTTGCGCGGGCCATGTGCGCCATCGCGAGTAGACGAGGAAGCCTTCGCTTTCGCCTTCACCACCCAGACGTCGTCCGCTGGCCACTCTGCGTCTTCGGAATGCAGTGAGTGGTGGGCGAGCGCCTGGAGACGGAAGGAGTCCCAGTCGAGGGCGTAGTAGAGGCCGCGCATGGGGTCGACGGCGAGGTGGCAGTAGAGGTCGTCGGGCGTGGCGTCTTCGGGGACGGTGACGCGTTTGGCGGGGGAGGAGGAGACGGCGCAATGCGTGAGGATGGCGGAGGGCGGGAGGGTTTCGCAGGCGGATATGTTGTACAGCACCTCGTTCTGTGAATCGCCAAGTCAGCAACTGCACAATGCGCAACAGCATGGCTCTGAAGGAACGTGAAGTAACGGTTACATCCCAGAATATCATCCATAAACGATTCTCAACAAGCATTCAATGCGATGTTGAACAACATGACTTCTCAGGTTAGCACTAGCGCGACCCCAGTTGTCACTGGTGACTAGCTGTTCGACTTAGATCGCCAGTCGATATCATACACCACGCGCTTTGCCAGGCCCACGCGCCGTCTCGCTATGTAACTTCTGCTTAGCTCGCCATCCACGACAACGCTGCCTACACCCACATAGCGTAACTCCGACACCGCCCCGCACAAGCCACTGCTCACTCCGCACGTCGAGCTCCTCCTCAGAATCTCCGACGCACTCAGTGAACAGCGGGCGTGTGTCCCAGACCACGGCGCGTTGCGCGGCTGCGTCATGCGAATAGGGTTACGCGGCATTATGACTAGCCAGTGTACAATCGTGGCTGTTCCGTTGTCCCGCAGAAAATGTCCTGGGGAGGGGAACAACCAGCTCAAAAGATAGAGACAGGCGTACACCCTGGCCCTCCCCGCGTCGCCGCCCGGTACAGCTGCCGCACTATATTCTCCAAGGACGTCTCGATCCGCGAGCGGCCACATGGGTTCCTCATTCAGAGAATATTGATGTACGCCAGATACCCCCGTCGCCCGGAACGCGCGCGAATGCTCCCCAGGACGTGTCCAGCCCGTTCGATGGAACAAGCAGAGAACGCCCTGGGGGCTGCGGGATGCGTCCCGTGGAACATGTTCTGCGTTCCGGGTGACAGAGTGAGTCAAAGCTATGGTAGGCCAAACCACACAAGTCGAGGACCTCCGGGGCAGGTGCCTCCGTGCGTCACCGAAGCATCCCCTCAAGCCTTAGTACCTGGCGCAACATCGTTTGCAGCCGGTTCACAGGATCACATATGTACACCGACGGGAATAGCGTGCCTGCCGTGCTCGACGCTGGTCAGTGGCATCGACCACATACTCAGGCGAGCGTACAAGGTCAAGACGCGCGCCGCCCAAGTACTCCCGTTGGAGCGAGCAACACTGCACACAGCGCACGACACTGATACCTGCGTCACTCGACCAATCCGCCAGAACGCGGAACATGAGCCGAAAGGTGTTCTGCGGGACATCTCTCCCCCACGGGGACTTTCTGAACAAGCGCGAGTCGCCGAGGCGCATCGTCGAGAGCGAGCAGCAGTCAGCGATGCTCCCCGCCCCGACGCGCCCCCACCCCTTACTGCCTCCTGGTCGACGCAGAAGATCGAACACACCGGCACAAGCGTTCAGCGGAACACATTGTTCGAGACCAGTGGAAGTTGCATGATCACTGAGTCGCGAGACGGACGCTCAGCTTGCCTCTGACGAGCACTGTGCTCACGCCTGCGATGTATGTGCGCGGCCCGTGTGGCTGAAGCGTGAAGCCATTCTGCGAAAGCTGCTCACTCGATATGTCGAGCCTCTCAAAAGGCTTATAACATAGCGAATGAGCGGCCAGTAGGTATAGCGGCGGGCGAGGATATGTGAAAAGTGGTTCGGACCGCGTGATCGAGGTTCGCCACGACCACCATGAACACGGCGAACAGGCATGGGTGCACCATGGTCCCTCTTAACCGTTCGTCCGTGCCGTAGAAACACTCGCTTATCTCGCAATAAAGTGTGGCTAGGAGGGAAATGCACGTACCTCGTCGAACTCTCTCCTCGCTCGAATCTTGGGGAGTTCTCCCGGGCGGACGAACCAGTGGACGCGCACGCGGAGTGGAGCCTTGGGGCGGAAGTCGTCTCCTTCGACCGTCCAGAGGGCAGTGATGACAGCGACACTAGGGACGCGTGAGGCGGTCTTGACGAGGACGGTGTCGCCGAGATTGAAGAGGGTGGGAGCATCGGCGTCGCTCTTGCGCGGGCGAGAGACGCGGCCATACGTCCGGATCGGGGCACGTGCAGAGGTAGGCTTGATATTGCGGGAGTATGATTTGTAGAAGTGGGTGTGGAGGTCGTCGAGGGAGTCCGGGTCGTGGTCCTCGTCCTCGAAGAAGTCAAGAGGGCCGGTCGTGCGAGAGTGAAGCGGGCCCGAGGGGATGATCTCAGCGGGCACAGAGAAGGAGGGCGAGGAGAGGTAGGCGACCACAGGCTGGCCCCGTTTCGAGCGGCGGCGGGGCGTGTTGGGCTCAGACATGGGAGCGTGGAGGAGAGAGAGAGAAGGAGAGTGCGAGGTCGCCAATATTGGCCACGCGCGCCTGTCACGTCCTCCCCGTGCCTGTGACGGCTCGCGTCCACAGCGTCGCCCGTGATTTCCGCGCGCCTCGTTCTGTTCTCGCTCATGTCCTCGTACCGTTCGTTCTGTCTCTCATCTCCCTCGACGCACTGGGCAATGTTTTCGATTCTGTTCGAAGTCAACGCAGTCCGCCTCGACGTATTTCCACAGCCTGACTAGGCTCTAGTACGCTGCTTAGACCGCATACAACCACCGTCAATTCGACGCAGAGTCGCAACCCTAAGTCGCGACTCCCTCACTGACACTGTTGTCTCTGGTCAGGTACGTAGAGCGCTGTTTCTCGCTTTTTTTCTCTGAGAGTGCGATAAACACGGACTGCATGAACTCTCTGACACCCAACCGCACATCAGCAGAGCCTCCCTCGATAGGGCCCGTACGCAACTCCAGTGCAAGACTAAGCTCGGTGGTATGTCCACTACGCTGTCGTTACCCCTTGACATCAACTCGACACCTACTGCACATAACGCGCGCACGCACTGCCAGATGGACGGGGACTCACACTGACTATGCATCTCAGGACGACGACGAATATTTAGATGACGCACAAGCCATCCACGCGTCTTCCATCTCGATCTCACCCACGCGATTGCCCTGGCTTGGATTTGACTCCGCTGCCTCCCTGTGCTCTACCAGTGAGGGACTTCGCCAGGCCGTCCGCGAGATTCGCGTCTGGCAGCGAGGCTAAAACATTCACGAAGACGCCCCCGCCACGCGTACTTGTCGTGAACGAGCGTCCTTCGCGGCTTACAGTGTCAGACCGACTTCGCTCGGACCTAGGTCTCGCGGCACGCACCGCTAGGTAGACGCAGACTTGTACCTGCGGACGAAGGCGAATATCCCGATGACGGACAAATCATCCATACGCCCTCCATCTCGCTCTCACCCCGCACGTTTGGTCTGGCTAGGCATATGGCATTCGACTCTGCTGCCTGCCTTGTGCTCTACGAACTTCGTCAGACCTCCCGCGAAAGTCGCGCCTGGCCCTTTCCCTCCGACAGCCCATTATGAAACCCTCCCCTTCACGCGGACTTGTAGGGAGACGAGCCTCTTCTGCGGCTTACAGTGGTCGACTGACATCTTGGAGCCACATCTCGCTGCTTCCCATCTACTATTGGCGGCCTGCCTTCTGCCCAGCTCTCATGCTGTTTCTGGCTGCATAACCTAAGGCTGCCTGCGATATTCTCTGGCACGCGACCCCTCTCCCTACATCTCGCCGTCTTCTCATCGCGAAGGAGAAAGAGAACACCACGTGTGCCACTTCGTTCCTCGACGTTCCCCAACACTTTGTGCTCCACGCCACGGACGCAATCCCGGAGATGTGTCTAAGCTACGGTGAGTTCCGGAAGAATGCGCCGATATCAGTCCAATGCTCACGGTGCCACGCTTCGTGCAATTTTCTTACCGTCGAGGTCGCCATACCGACTACTATTGAGGGTGCTATAACACGCATCTCGGCAGGTATTGTGCGGCAACTATGAGCTTCAGCCTCCAGCCGAATTTCGCCACTACCAACCCGGCGGGCGTTATGGTACGCTTTTCAGAAGCTTATAAAGTGACAAATGTGCGCTATTTCTACGCGCTCCTCGCACAATGGGACAGACAGCATGTACCGTTTCAGTTATATCCCAGCCTTCATACACGGCTGTTGTATCAAGCACCCCCAACCTGTTATGCTCGTGAGTCGCCCAACGTCTATTCGTTCCCACACCACGTACGAAGTGCGATTATGAATCTACAGGATCGCAGATAGCCATGTTTGCGGAATGAGACCCATACAACCCATCAAAAGCCACGAGACTATGTGCGTACTAGTATAAGTACGTCTCTTCTGTGCGAGCTAACCGCAACTCTCAAACATCTGTCGCGCTCTACCACTCTCTTCGAGTCTTAGGAATCTACCGCAGACATGTCTCGTATGTGATCCGCCATCCCAATATTTTCTTTAACTAACTTGGCGTTCAGAGCGCTCTCAAACAGCTCCCCCCGACTCAACCGCTGACGTCACTGCCTCCGAAATGCCGGACAAGCCAGGGGTCCGGTCACCTTTGACCCACACCCCGCCCGTGTCCACTAGTCCCCCAGCAAGCGGTCTATGCATCGAAGATAATATGCAGGTTAACAAGAAGACTCTTCACGAAAGCCGTCAGTATCCGATTGACGGGCCTCGCCAAAACAATGTAGACTCACTCCGGACCATCAGTGACTGCGGGCTTGAGCGGCATGCCTCCAAACAACGACTACACTTATGAATATGGGTGGAACACGTGTGAATCCCCGTCCGACGGCCCTACCCGCCAAAACTCCCGGGACAGCGCCCTGCCCGCATTGGCCAACACACGGCCATCGACGTTCGGCCCTGTGCCCTCACCCCCGGTCCACAGCCCTACCCACCAAGATTCGAAGGACTCGGACGACGCCGGTGTAGGGCTAGCATCTCGGGACAGTGCCCTGTCCGCAATACGGTCATCGACGTTCGGCCCCGTGCACTCTGGTGAAGGCGAAGTTCCCGCCCAAGCTCTCGCAAATGTGGTGCCCGAATCACCTTCCGACATCCAGCAGAGAGGAGAATTGGCAACGTGATGTATGTCATTTTTTTGTTTCTGCACTTTTCGTGTGGTAGAGTGGACGGCGGACTCTTCAGCATTCCTCGACGCACCTCCCGTTGCCCTTGAGCTTGAATGCCGACCGTCAACCAGTTATGCGAGTTTGTCTTAGTATATAATGGTTGGAAATCAGCATGCGTGCCGTCTGGCTTCTGTGGACGTGTGAAGTAGCGGTTGCTCGTGCAAGTGCGGTCACATTCCGCGCACTTACCTTCCCATAATTTTCCCGGAGCACAACGCCATCAACACATACATACCAGCACGCCTCAAGTAGGCGTGGTTGCTCTACTGAGGGATACACCACACAATGACGCACACGAGGTAAGAGCAGCAAAAGCGCACAGTAGCTTCGATTTCCAACTGGCTCGAAGGGGGTCAGATCCCATGATTAGGTATACGGTATAGGGTATGACTATGCGATAGTACTAGTAATCCTACAACAGCGAGCTAATGCGCGACAAAACACAGCGAAAGCGTACAAGGTCCAACGATCGAGTCAAAACAAGATGTCCAAGTCCAGGCGAATGCACTACCCCGCGACCCCCGCAAGCACCTTGAACACCATCTCCTGCCGCTCCTTGAACGCGCGCAGCTTCGTCATCGCGAGCGCGAGCGCGTTCACCCGGTTCGCGAACGTCACCGCGCGACCCGCCGTGCTCGTTCTCCTCCTTTGAGGGTCCCCAGGGGCGCCGCGCGACCCGCGTTCTACGCTGTCCGCGAATGCGTGCCCAACGCCGCCCTCGATGATATCGCGCACCCGCTCTAGGCGCGGGACGGGAGGTTCCGCTCCCGCCTGCAGCGCAGCGACGGTCGCCTCGCTGTCCTCCTCCTCCATCGCATGAGCCGCGGCGCCAATGGCGCACAGCTCCGCCATGAACGGCTTGAGGGCGGCGGGGCACTCGGAGAGCGCGAGCGTCTGCCCGAGCACCCCACGGATGACGGGCTCCTCGGCGCGCGGGAAGACCTCGGCGAGCGCCTTGGAGGTGGGGTCGTGCCGCGTCGCGGAGGCGGCGACGTCGAGGATGGCGAAGGCGACGGCGGCGAAGTACGCGCGGGGCGCGTCGGCGCGCATGAGTGTGCGAAGGTGCGGCCGCCGCTCGAGCACGTCGGCGAGCGCGGCATACAGTGTTTCGCGCACGAACTCAATCCCGGGCTTGTCCTCGGCGAGGATCGTGGGTGATGGGGGGTTTTGGCTGTATATTGACGGTGGGAGTGGGGAGGGCGAGGTGGGGGGTGATGAGAGGTATGCGGAGGTGCGCGGGGATGAGGTGGTAGCGGAGGTGCGTGAGGACGTGCGTGAATGTGAGAAGCGTGAGGACGGTGCGGGCGAGGGCGGCTCGAGGGAGTGCGCAGACGCGGAGGGCGAGATCGGGGCCGGCCCGGCGCCGTTCTCGTCATAGCTCGGCGGGGGCATGAAGCTCGCCTTCAGGCGGCGCTCGCCGCGGCTCGGGCCCGTGTCGAGCGCGGCCTGGAGGTCGTCCGCGTACTTTTCCTGGAAGGTGCGCCGCATGCTGATCTCGATCGCGACCGCGCGCATGTCCGCGGAGAGCCCGTTGAGGCGCGGGTTGAGTGGGGTGGTGAGCGGGGGCAGGTTGCAGATGATGCGCGCGAGGTCGTGCTGATACTCGGGCGTGAGGCCCTGGATTTGGGGCACGAGCTGCGACCAGACGATGAGGAAGGGGCGGAAGGCGGGCGGGCAGTTCGTGAGGGAGAGGTCGGTCGCTGGAAGAGCTGCGCCGCTCTTTGCACGACGCGGAAGAGGTACGGATGGGGGATTTGTGGTGGAGCGGAGTGCGGCGAAGTAGAGGCACAGCGCGGGGCCTGCAATGGAACATTGTCAGGAACTGTCATGTTTGCAGATCACAGCGTACGCACCGGTTATCATGAGATCGGCCTCTGCGCTCGAGAGCATGTCAGGGTCGAGGAGACCCTCGACCTTCGCGTGGGACAAAGACGACTTGAGGTACGAGTGGAAGCATTCCTGGATGAACTCCTCGGACAGCGTCGGCTCGCCGCTGCCGGAAGCATTGGCGACAGAGGGCATCGGTTGGTGAAGAGCAGACAGAGGAGGTGGGTGTGTGTGTGGTATGGAAGGGTGAGTAAGAGAAGGGAGCGAGCGCTTTGAGCCGGGGCCGGGCATACTTAACGCTCGCGCGCCAGTGGAGCACGTGGGGCGCGCGCACCGCCTTTTTCGTCGGTCGGAGCCTCCGTGCGCGCCCCGGCATCCCGGCAGCGCAGGAGAAAGCCCGACGATGGGGCAATGCACACACAGCCTGGGGCGGGGAGCGGGGGTGAACGGTGCACGCAGCACGGGCAGGGCGGCCGGGGGGGAGCGAGTGGACTTTGGGGCCCACAAGGTCCCTCGAGGCTCGCAAGGCACCGTGTGGAGTCGTCACTTCAGCAGCTGCACGATCGCGGTACATGTGGTGCTTCGGTATGCCTCGGGAACCCAAGGCACAGGCCCGGGAGGAGTGGGCAGGGGTGTATGAAAAATGAATCCATCGATTGGTCCAGGACGCGAACTTCACAAAGCACGCTCTCTGGCCAAGTACCGTTACGATCTCGTTAGGAAGGACGGGTCGACGATGTTTGCCCGCTAAGTTCGCCGGTCTCCAATGCCATGCCATACTTTCGACACCGAGCAGTCACGAACTGGACGCGTTTCCTCCGGAACTCCGAGTGCTGCGCGAATCTCGGAGCGCGGCAGGGCCGCGGGCGTCGAGGAACGGACGGTGGCGCGCATGAACGAAGACTCTCTTCCCCTGCAGCGAAAGGACAGTGGGATTGGGCGAAGAAGGGTCGCGTTCGAGGTCCCCAAAACGCAAGGTCTTGTCGCGATGTTCAGCCTCAGTCGCCCCAGTTCTTGCGGCCGCCCCGCCCGGTTCCTATCAACCTCAGTAGTAGCCTATACGCTCGCCGGTCCCCCAGACATGTTCGAAAGGTGTGCGAATTGTCATCAGAGTGTCGATGGGATTCGGCGAGAGCCATCGTCCGACCAGAAGTATTAAGCAAGCCGGCGAAAAAGTATGGGGACCATACAAGAGAGAGGGCGAGCCGACTGCGAGCGCAAGAGGGCGAGCGACGAAGTTTGGCTAATGAAGAGCCAAGCGGAAGCTGGGTAAACATTCGCTAGCCTCGAGAAAAGTTCCTCCAGTACAAGTCCGTAGTGACGAGCTTCTCCGGGAGCACGTGCGTGGCGTGGAGCACAAAGTGTTGGGGAACGTCGAGGAATGGAGTGGCGTGCGTAATTTACCTTTCTCTGCAATGAGAAGACGGCGAGATGTGCAAAGACGAGTGGAGGAGATACCGCAAGCAGGTCGCATTTCAATGTCTAGCCGCAATCCTAGCCGTCCCCAGTATGTGCGCCAATCTCCAAGATATAGTCCAATTGCCAGTGGGTTGCTGTTAGATTGTTGTCAGGATATGGTGAGAACCGTCTTACGTCCTGTGAGGTCTCCCAAGCCCCCGAGCAAGTGCAGGAGGCACACAAGAGACAGCGAGGCGACAGCAAGACGCAGGAGGCGAGTGACGAAGCCTAGCTCCGAGCCAAGGAGATCGAGGAAGCCTGAAGGGAAGCTCCTCCGCAAGTCCGCGGTGATGAGGTACTCCGGGATCCTGTGTGCAGCGTGGGGTACAGAGTATCGGGGAGCGTCGAGGAAAGGAAAGTGGGGCGTGTGACTGCAGAATTTTCCTTTGCATTGGGATGACGAGGAGACGATGTGGAGAAAGGGTGCGTGCCGGAAACCTCACGGGCAGTACAATGTTGGTATCAATGCCCATGCTGTCTCGTCAAGACACATTCGTCCGGTTTGCAGCTCGCTGCCGAGTGGTCGCTGGGACTCTGCGCGAACTGTCGTAGGTTCTGGAGCATTTAGTGCGCCTATGCATATGTCACAGTGAGAGCTGCGGGCCACAAGGCGGTTCTCCGGCACCAAGGCACCACAGGGAGAGCAGCAAAGCATTTTGGGCCACCAAGGAAACGTCTTCTGTGCAAGTCCGCATAGGGGGGGGAGGGTTCCTGGAGGTTACAGCAGAGGCCGAGCAGACACGAGAGACGGGTGTTGTTGCAACGTCAGAGGGTGGAATAGACCTAGTAAGGGTGGTTCCGGGGAGTCAAGCAGGTATGGGGGTCGCGTACGGGCACCATGGTCCTGGAGGGGGGTCGGTTGAAAAGCGCCAAGTGCCATTCATGCGAACTGCACTTAATTCAGAACTCAGCATAAAAACGAGATAAAGTGCCCTACGTACGCGATGAATGCATGTGTCGCGGCCCAGAGTTGCGATTTTGTGTCTAATACACTGTGCTTGTATCCGGGATTGACGGCGCGTCGCAAGATCCAAGGTAGACGCAAGCACGAGTGGGGCAGACGCGTACGTCGACGCTAGCTCAGGCGCGCGATCGTACCGGCAGCTCCTCATCAAGTGTCATATTGACTTGTAACCGGAAGAACACTTACAACATAACCAAGGACATAGGATGTCGCGGGCGAGACGTTCTTTCGCCGGGGTGAGAGGAGTTCGTGACCGAGCCAGAACGACGGTGGCGGTCGAGGACGAGGGGCACCGTCGACGTAAGCGCCCGTGCAACGCGCTCCGGGTTACTTATTATTAATCTAGGCACCCAGCTTGTAGTGCAGTGCACCGTGCACCGTGTCCATGGCGAACGCCGCAGATGATCGCAACATAAGACATGTACCATTCCAAATTACGAGTGCGCCATAATCGATGTAGATGCATATCAAAATCAAGGAATACTTACACCGACTTCGACTCGCCGTGCGTGCAGTAAAAGACGGGAAATCCACAACGCGACTCGGCGTGTAACATGGAGTAGGTTGCAATGAATGCATAATCACGATGCACTGTGGGTGGTACGTATGCATAAGTATCGTCCAGAGTTAGGTTCTAGTCCGTGTCCAGCGACAGCGACCGGCTATCTGAAGGCATCCGCGAGCTCTTCCGCAAGATCTACATCGAACGATGTACTCCGCGCTGGGGAACGTTGAGTTTGAAACGCATGCTTGCCACTGATATCATGGTGTCGGTGCGACGGAGACTGAACATGGGCTGGGGATGGCATGTCAACTATAACCTTTACACAAGTGCTCGCAGAAGACGTACGGGAAAGGGTGGGCGTCTCCTCGGGTTTACCATCGCTCGCTCAGCGAAGGCGAACGCTTCGCAAGAAATGGTCGGATATGCACCATGGCAGATTTCGGGGCAATCACATAACAGATGCCAGACTTGCTGGGTGTTATGCGGGAGAGGCCGTTGCTTTCATTGGTGGCGAGCTTATGGGCGGTGGCGGCATTGCATAACGGGCGACTGGATGGGCGTGGTGTGTACTCTAAAAGCGTGGCGTTAACAGAGCGTGTGTGCATCATCGAGCGACGTACGAGTTAGTGCAGGGGCAATATTCTGTTCAGGCATCTCCAAGTTGTTGCGTTTAGATGGTTGGTGGCGAGTGTCGAATGTCAAGTGCAGCTGCCTCGCGCAGAGGAGGTACTTGTACTAGGGGCTATGCCTCATGTCCAGGAAGTCCCACGGACGGTATACTTTCCCTTTCCGTATCTCGATTCGGACGTGCAGCTCTCCCAAAATCTGCCCTACGCAGCTAGAGCCTGGAGGAGGTATTGCGGTGCAACGTATCGAGATTCCCGTATAGCATAGCAACCGCGTGGAGCGTGAGTCACCACAAGCGGTGAGCCTTATGACGCAAGGCCCGTCTGCTGCTTGTACGGAGCCGCGTAGCTACAAGAGAAGGCATCAGTCGTGCATGGGGGTTCAGGAACCGACTCGAACCACACTCACGAGGGGCATTGGCCCGAATTCCGGTCCTGAATAGGCTAGGAACAGCGCCTGAACTGGTCTCCTGTTACCAGACTGGTTCAGGTCCTGAATCCCGGTTAGTAAATTTACTTATCGGATAACAACTCACATTAGAGTGGCGCTTTGTTCGCCATTGTCTGGATTCCTAGCCTGTCTCCGGTCCTGAACAGGAGACCAGTTCGGGTCATATTCCTAACCTATTCAGGACCAGAATACGGGCCAATGCCCCTCGTGACTCACCTTGTATTTCACCACTAGCGAGACTTCTGTTTATTTGTTTGCTTCCCAATTTTACATTTTCGACCTGGACGGACGCACATACTTCCCTATGGTTCCGATATGGACACAGCATTCGCGAGTCAAGCGGTTTGCGTGCGCAATTTTGAATAGCACAGATCCAGAACAGGCAATCGAAGTACAAGCTGGCAGTGCCCATCTAGTCTCCGAATACGCCTTTAAGACGAGGTCCGAGGATACGAGTCCGTGCGTATATCACATGGAGAAATCCAGACAAAAGACAAGCATGACTCATGGTCGCGGTGAGCGGTGAAGCTGGAATGGAGAGTCGCGAAGCCGAATCGGAGCCGAGCGACGTGGGCGCCAAAGTTGGACGGCGTCGGCGCGGGCACGAGGCTCTTGCGCGCCTCTCAGCCGTTCTTCTCTTCCTCCAACAACGCGGCAGACTATTCGAGACGATATCCATGTCGACCGTCGGAGACCCGTGTAGAGTCTATCCTAGCAGCTCGGATGCTCTCACTTGCAGGCTGAGCAACATCGTGGAACTTCTCGCGGGAGCACGAAGACCGAAGACTGCCAGGAGATGCGCCCGAACCACACACAGCCAGCGGCCGCCGGGCGCCCGCACGTTGCTGTCCATATATCACGGTGCTGACATGTTACTTCTTCTGTGTGTCTGACTTGTTGCTGAAAAAATGTTACAAGCAGCAGAGAGTACAGCACTCAAGGATCTGGATTCAGAGGCAGTCCTAGCACGCGGAACTTCATCTTCGCCGAGTGAACCACCTTTGGTCCCAGTTTCCTCGCTCTTTCGTCGTGTTACACGTAAACCTTCCTCATCTGGAGAACAGAGCGGTCCAGATATCCGGTGTCGACCGCGGTTGCGCGAGCACTACCCAAAGCTGCCTTATTTGCCTTAATTCAAGGCCAACTAACGCTTCCAACACGGTGCAGGGACCGCTTTTGTGGTTGGACCGCGGATCATGCCGTTTAGGTACCCCCGCGCGCAGGTCCTGGATTTGGCGTCCAAGCGCACTCTGCCATCCGCCGGACAGGTACAGCGTTCTCACCATCCGACTACGACTTACCGCCGCCGCTGCGCCCGTTCTCCAGAGCATCGCCTCCCCAGTGGGTCCAAGCACGCCGCAAGAATGGAGCTCCGAACTTGGCTTTCCCCGTGGCTCAATAAGAAGACATGCGGACCCATCGCGCTCCTTCAGACACGCACACAGTTCCCGGGTGGTGGATCGATTGGTCGGTTACCAACAGCAGGCATTCGTCTCTACCGCCCCTTCTTCTCTCCTTCCTCCTCCGCACAACATGGCCCGACGGTGTGAATGCAACGTCACCGTCGTCCGAGGACCCGTTCACTCACTCTACTACCCCGTCCGCCTCCCGACCGACCGCCCCGCCATCCTCGACGACCCGTCACTCTCGTACCGCACCAAGGTCCTCTTTGCCCTCTTTCCGGAAACGCCCCTCATCGTCACTCTATTCCCCAAGCGCGCCCGCTCCGGTGTTGCCGCCGCCCTTCTCGCCCTATGGCCACTCTTCGTCGTCGCCCGCGAGGCCTTCGTGCAGTGGGAATACCTCACACTTGGCTGGGCCCTCTTGCACGCGGCTCTTCCCAACGACGCTGGATATAACGTCCCTTTCATAGACGTGATGCGCGTGGGCGCCGTCGGTGGCATGATGATCCAGGTCGTCTCCCTCGGCATCTTCGTTCTGTTCCCCGTCCTCGTGCGTGTGGCGCTCCGCGTACCACAATGGCAAGAGCCGCAAGGGCGCGGAAGCGGTCTACAGGGGACGGGGAACAGGCCTATAGTCAAGTTCAACGTGGTCCAGCACTTAGTCGCCGCCGTATTCATGGCGCCCTCGGAGATGGCGGGCGCGGCGATGGCGGGAGCTTGGGGCACGCTCATCCTGAAGCACAGTATGGTCGACGCGTCCTTCTTGATGGATACCACGCACGCCGTCCGTGCCGGCGTCGTTGGGGCCGTCGTACTGTGGGTCCCGCAGGTACTCTGGTACCTGCTGAACGTGTACTTCGTGTGGCGGGACACAAAGAAGGCGGACGCTCAAGCTGCGCACCCGGACATCGGGGCAATCGAGAATGCTATTCCTCAATGCACGGAAGGTAAGCCTTCTGTTTCAAAGGAGGTGGTTGGTTATGACATTTGATGAAAAACGAACTTTTCGTCTACGGACTGTTACTTACTCTACTATACCAATCTACTTTTTACTCCGTTATACCCATTCGTTGCACGTGTGCTGTCTCTCCGTATTCTTCCTGTTGTACGGGTTTTCCTTTCAGAGGAACGAAGGTAAGTGCCTCGTGTATTATTGAGGGCGCAGATGGTTAACATTCTCTTTGGTAGTGTAAGTTGCTCATGCGTTGGTACCTGCGACGTGTCGCAGTCCCGCAACAAATCAACCCACCGCTTGAGGAGTCTTCCAAACCTGCAAATAATATCTTTCAATTTATCTGATGTCACTATCGTCTCTTTCGTTGTCGTGGGCGCGTCCCGTGGGATATGTATCGTCGAAGCCAGCATCGCAGACTATGCGTCCCTGGAGGTACGCTGGTACACGCCGGCTTGCCGGTGCCGCACTGACGCCCTTCTGTCCACACAGAGCGCAGAAAAAGATGTCGCTGCCAATGGCAAGGTGGACTTCCTCATTCACTACGCCGCCCGTGTGGCTGACTGACGTAACTTTCTATGCATAGCCCGAGCACGGACGCTCTCGACGCAGGCTTCATCGGAGTGGTGCGTCTGCATTCCTTCCTACCCATTCTCCCGCCGCTCATCTCCCAAGCCCCAATTCAACTTAAGATTAACGCGTTTCCCGTCGCCCCAGTATCGCCGTCTTTTTTAATTCCCTGCTCGCCGCCCCGACGAAGAAGATCGTCATGATCGGCACGTCCACACCACTGACACCGTAGGCGACCTGAGTAAGTCGATTCTCTGCTTCTCGAGTCCGCTGACTCAGTGATGACTTTGTGTGCGACAGGTGACCTTGCAGTGGCGAAGGCATGCTCCCGGAGATTGCGAAAGAGTCCACCACGCCTACGGTCGAGACTCCCAGGCAGTCCGTCCAGGTGCAGGTGCAGGTCGTCGACCGGCGCAGGTCCTCGGACACCGGTGGCTTCCTGCCTCACCTTCGTGCGTGATCCGTGGGCGTGCTTCACACCACGCTTTGTGCAGCATAGTAAAACCAAAATTAATCAAAGCTCACCGCTCACTTGCGCGAATATTCAGGGGGGTTGTAATTTTGCAATACTACTTGAGGCCCCGCTGAGGGTGTCACACGAAGGTTTGCCGGTTTAAACTGACAGCAATATCGATAAGACAGACAATCCAGCGACTCGACAGTCTCGATAAGCTTGCAGGTTTTAAATCAGCCCTGACGGCGCAGACGTCCTCGGATACTTCCGATCAATACGAACGAACCGTAGTACACCGATCGGAGACCCACTGGCAGGTAGGTGCCTCCGTATGGTTTCGTACAGAAGCCAAATGCTGACTTTGCCTTTGTCAGTACGCGTTGTGGCCTCCCAGGCTTTCCATCGCCGTTGGGCTCCTCATGATCAAGTTCCCTGGTACTTGCTGAACGTGTACTTCGTGCCGCGATCGTCCGCGGTGGCGAGTACCTAAGCCGCGCATCCGCCGAACGCTAAGCAACCTGTCGAGAAGGCCGCCCCTCACTTCGCGGCGCGGACGGTAAGCCTGCTGGTGTCACGGACACGGTGTATCATGAACTTGGCTCGATCATGCACGGTGAGGTATGGATCCTGATTTTGTTGTTCTTGGGACTTCTGACTCATACGGAAGCCAGGATTTGCATTACCTTTGTCAGTATGCAGTGCGCCCTCCCACACATCACTCGCGCGAAGACCTTCCTTCATCGCCGTTTTGGGACATGATCCTCGGCAACCGCTTGACTCAGGCTGTGTCTCTCACGGAATCCATATTGGGAACGTACCATCAATAAACGAACCGAGGCGCAAGGCACTATGCTGCAATACCCGCCATCGGCGTCCCTATGCACTAAGATCCACGTTTTGGCCTTGAGCACACCGCGGCGAACCAACCCGTCTATGTGGACGTCATGTCTCGCTCATGGCCGCTAACCGAGCACCGACCACTGGGTTGCGATACGGGCGAAGAGGCCCTCAGTCAGCGTAGTAAGTCTTCTCGCCGCTTGCTACCTCGGAACCCCGCGGAGGGATGTACCAGTACGTACTGACGCGTTTCCTGGCACAGTCCGCCGCTGTGGCTCGTGGTTCACGGTAGGAACGCGCCTCAGGAGGATGTGCTATAAAATGCACCGCGCAAGCACCATAATTTCCGCACCGATCCAACACAACGCTCGGCCCACCTCGCACTACAACCCCATTCTTTCGAAACCTCTGACACCATGACCGTTTCTTACGCAGTTGTCGGCGCGTCCCGTGGAATTGGACTCGAATACGTCCGCCAGCTGGTTCGTCGTAAAATCGCTCCCGGTCGTCGCACTCAGAATGCTCACTAGCACTGCGCCTCCCATACAGGCCACCCGCCCGGACACGATCGTCTTTGCGATCGTCCGCAACAAGAAAGGCAGCTTCCACCTCACTGCCGCTATTGCGAACTTCAAGAACGTACACGTCTTCGAAGCCGACGTCGTGGACCACGCGTCTCTGGAGGTGCACCAGGCTCCTCCTCTACCCGCTGAGCTCATGGTAGCCTGACACTTTACTCGAAACCCAGCGTGCTGCGAAGGAAGTCGCCGCTATCAGCGGTGGGAAGCTGGACGTCCTCATCCACAACGCCGGCCGCATGAGCGGGCAGGCCGTCTGGATGGGTTTCAAGGACTAGTAAGCGGGTCACCCGACCACACAGCACATTCTCCGCTCCCCGCTGACACAATCTCTCTACACAGCCCGAACATGGACGCGCTCGACGCAGACTGCATTGAAGCGGTACGTCCCCTTACCCTCTTCCTCCAGTGACCCGATTCCCCTACTGACGCTCCGCGCCCCAACAGTACAAGATCAACGCCCTCGGCGTCGTCCACGGCATCGCCGCCTTCCTTCCTCTCCTACGCGCCGGCCCGACGAAGAAGATCGCCGTGCTCGGCACAGACGGCGCTATCCCGAACACCGTGTACGCCCTCGGCCTCCCGGACCTGTGCGCATACTCGATGTCCAAGGCCGCGAGCATGCTGGCCACCGCGAAGTGGGCCTTGCAGCTCAAGGACGAGGGCTTCATCGTCGTCACGCTCGCGCCTGGGCTTGTCGACACCACCGACACGGTCGGCACGTCGGGTACGCGTATTGTTCCTTCGGCACGGTTTCTAGGGGGTACCTTTTTGACTGTGTGACGTCCGACAGGCGACCCGGCGGTGAAGAAGATCCTGCAGGACATCGACAAGAACCACCCGGCGTTCGTGCTGGAGACCCCAGCGCAGTCCGTCAAGTCCCAGCTGCAGATCGTCGACGGTCTCAAGCTGTCGGACAACGGCGGCCACTTCCGTTCCCACAAGGGAAATGCGGTGTGAGTGCTCCTGGGGCTGCTTTTAACAATAGCCTTGTACTACGCGGTGTACGTCCGTCGAAATGAGTTCCTATTGAGTTGAGAGATCATGTACTATTACAATGAAACCCCAGTTTATCGCTATGGCCTCATTGGGTTCTACGTCCGATAGATGCAAGCCAGCAGCTCACGTTTCGTACGGGGCCACCTATTCCGTGAGGTGTTTCACGCTCGAGCTAAATGTTCGACGAAACACTGTCCGAACGATGCACGGGCCGTGAAGTCCTAGGTGGCCCATCCACTCGCTACGACCCCAGTATGCTAACGTGTGCACGGGTTGGCATCGCGACGTCGTACCTGCTGGTTACTGCACTCCATGTCGCTGGAATAAGAGGATGTGAACACCTCAAGATATCGATATTGTATTTTATTAGCTCCGTGCTTCAAGCGCCAGTACAAGACAAGAGGTGGCAGCTTCGCTCGCGTATCAGCATGAGCCTTGTGCATCGGACGATGCGTATCCGTGACAGAATAAGCACCGTGTCTACCGAACATCCAGACACCCCAGCTCGCGGGAACGACGCCAGGACCGCCGGATGGATCGGGATATCGCGCGATATAAGGGTGGCAGCTACAAGAGGCGGGAGGCGATAGACCAGATACCGACACCTATACCCTCAGCCATATACCCGACGACAGCACCAACATGAGCCAGTATAGCCTCTCAACATGCGACCCTCTGCAGAAGGCGAAAGGTACGTTTATGACGCAACCCTCGCACCGGTACAACTCGATACTGAGGCTCAGCTCAGCGGATCGCAAGGACGTGCGTCGCGCGCCACATGTAACGGGGTCTGTCAGCACCGTGCTCTTCGAGACTGGGACTATCGACACCTTTCCCCGTTCTCCGAGCCGTAGAGACACCAGACGCTCTACGCAAGGACGCAACGTGTTCAAGACACTCCCGCCTGCGCCGTGGAGACCTACCAGTGGCAGTATCTCAGAGAAGGCCGATGAGCACAACACGACGCGTGAGTACATTCGCTCCCAGGCTATTTCCTCCGTCTATCAGGCAGTTCTGACACGCACCTGGATATCCAGCAACGAGGGATAGGTTTGGGGCGGAGGTGGTGTTCGGCGGGCCTGTCTTCGACAGCCCGTGCCACTCGCGCGCGAGCACCATGGACGAGTCTGCAGCTCTACTGGTGCAAAGCCAGATAGAGCAGGCGTTGTCTTCTGGGATATCCCGCACAGACATACCAAAGCGCTGCAGGAAGCGACCATCGCCCCTGGGCGCACTGTCGAGTGCGAAGGACCCGGCCCCAGAGACCTTGGACCAGTTGACTCCGGTGGCGACCCCGGCATCGCCATCCGCAAAGTTTGCGCGTGCGTTCGGGGTGTTATTCAGAACCAGGCGGTAGTCCATGCGTATTGCGATGTTGTATTCCCGATACTTGCGAAGTGGGTCAATATGTATATCGTATCGTTTCTCTGGTGTTACCTGTTTTGCTTCAAGAACACCTAATTAGCCTGCTGAGAGTATCTACTAGACAGTACCCACAGCGCTAATATCTCTATCTCAGTGCATGAGAATACGAACAATCAAAGAATGATACTGCAACCGGGACCGGTCAGCTCGAAAGCGCTCGTACCCACATGGTTGTGGCGTACAGGACACCGAGAACCTCCAATCACTCATATCGCATATTCCATTGTTAATGTTATATCTCATACATATCTCGGGGACTCTTCGATCACAACCTTATAGTCCTACTTGGGAATCAGTCCTGAGTCCCATTCTGTCTATGAATACGTGGAGACCGCATGGCCGGGTTGGGGCACGGGCTACCCGTTGAAAGCACAACGAAAGGTGAGTACATCGCTCTGTTCCGACGCGCGGGCGGGGGCGCATAAGTTATCGCGACTGCACTGGACGCGCGCGGGCGCCGCTGTTGCGTCCCAGCAAGGAGTGCGGGAGGGCGATGCTCGCGTACCGTACGCGCGGTCTTGCACGTCGCGCGGTCTTTGCCCGCCCTCTGGTGTAATCGTTGGCGGCGTGTCGAAGCAACGTGGGAGGAGGGAGACTGGCGAGTTTGACGATGTGTCGTGCATGCGCAATCAATTTACTTACCTGGTGTTTCCCCAGCAGCGCGGATGATGCGACAGACACATGTCGAGGCGGTAGCCACTTTGCCCAGAGCTGCCTCCCGGCGCGAGGGACGTTGATCTCGGGCGTGGGGGGTTCTTCGGGCGTCGCGGGGAATGTTTGGGCATCGGATGCGGGGGTGTCGTCATCGGTGGGGATTGGAGTGGGCTCGTGCTCTTGGCCTTCCGGCGGGATGAGGATGTTAGGAGTGGCGGCGTCGCCGTCGACAGTGGGCTCGGGCTCGACCTCCATCGGAGCAACTTCTGCGGCAACGGCAGTGGGTGCGGCTTCCCAAGGGTCAACATCTGAATATTCGACTTGCATCGCCGGCTCCTCCGACGTAGGCTTGGGCTGTGTGACTTTTGCCGCCTCAGCCGGCACAGAGGACGCCTCAATCTCAACCACGTGCGGGCACCTACTCCCTCTCGCATCCAATCCACCTCTCCACGCGCTCCGCCTCTCCCTCAACCATCCGCGCCAGCTCGCGCTGCGCCGCGCGCATGCCCACATGGCCGCGGCTCTCCGCCGCATCGAGTGCGCCGAGAACGTAGCTCAGCTCCTCGTACGCATATAGGAACGCATTTGTGAGCGTGTGGTGACGGTGATGCGTGCGCGGGTCTCGGTTTGCGTGCGGGGGACTCGTAGTCGACCATGGTTGGGAGCATGAACGCGGCCTTGGCGGCGAGGAGGTCCGTGCGGGTGTTGGGTTGGTGAGCGGTGGGAGCACGTCCTGCTTCTGCTTCTCCGCGACGGGGACTTCGGCGGGGGTGGGCCCGGGGGACAGGATGGAGATGGTGGTGACAGGGGCGAGGAAAGACGCCACGGGGCAGGGGATGTCCGCGAAGGTGGAGGTTGAGGGGCGTGCAAGGTTGTTCGGACTTGGTGGGTTGGATGCGGCTGCGAGGAGCGGTGCTCGCCCGACGGGGGTTGAGAGTCGACGAGTCTGAGTCCATCACAGTGCGCACGAAGTAATGGTACACATGTAAGGTGAACACCGGCGGTACTCCACTGTTGTCATGGCTCTCAGTGGTTTGCATTAAGTATTACGAAAGACTTGATAAGAACCTCGTGAGTATCCCACAAACAAAATGACTGCACACACCTCTTCCTTCTCTCGTGTGCACATTTGTGTCGACAAGGACGCAGGTGCGCTATTCCTTAGGCGTGAAGATCTGCCGAGGAGACGGCTCGCCGCGACCTACAAAATCGTCCGCTGCAATCGTGCGTCGCAATGATCGTAGCAGGCGTGCCCACGAGCGCGCCCACAAAACGGCCTGGCCGTCCGACGCGGCAGGGCAGCGGTACAATTATCTTCGGCTTTCGTGCCCTTGCTGAGAGCTGTCGAAGGCAACCTGCTCGGAATACGTCAAGACTCGACCTTTCAGAATCATAGAGCTCACAGTTTAGTTTACGAGAGCCTTGCTTACGTCGTTCGCAGGCAGAGTCGACTTTATATAGGCACCCAACTCCCGCTTCTTACCGCGACGTCGCGGAGACACAGATTCAGCGGGTGCAATTGTAGGATCGACGGAATCAAGGACGGGGACGCTAAGGCCTGCATTCTCATAGCTGTCGGGTGATAGGACGCGCCGGGACAGTGCTGGCATACGAAACAGCAGAGACGACTCGGATTTCGCCCGCGGATCATGCCAAAACGTGGGGAGTGTTCATGAGCCGGTTCATGAACCTTTACGCTCCATTCTGAGAGGGACGCAGCGAGGTGTGCGGGCGCGAAGTCGAATTCAACGGCCGGTATAGGTGCCCGTCTGGCGGCGACCCTTGGCCAACGTTGCAACGTCGGAGGTAGGAGGGCTTCGGCAGCTTCGTTGGCGCAGAGAAAGGTCCTCTGCTGGGCCTGCATGCGTTGGAGACGTCACCACGGGTGCAGTGGAGTGGACGTGTAAGGCGGCATGGCTCTGGGGCGCAGGACGCGCGCGGGGCACGCGCGTCCATAGTTGCGAGCTCAGTTGAGCCATGAAATCGACTCGACTCGGAATACTTTCTTCTCAGATCGTGACGACGAGCAGGGGCGTGTACGCACTGGCGCATGAACTGCGCGATTCCATTTTGGGCGGCACACGGCTCAGCGCGTGCGCAAAGTCGAGTTCAACGGCGGGGTCACGGCTCGCCTGAGAATACTACATAGTCAGCGCATTTCACACGCTTCCAGGGTGGGGGGCGCACCTGATGTGCACCCAAAACAAACTTCTTGCAAGGCACAAAGGGAGGCAGAAGAGCGTAAAGTCCGCGGAGCGAGGTGCTTGGCGGTGTCAGCCCGAGCGTCCATCCCACTACGCCGCGGGGTAGCGTCGACGGCGTCGGACGCACTTCGTGATGAAAGAGGGCTGTTGTAGACGGCCACGGCGGTGTGCTGGCCAAACGGGATGTTGATATGGCGCAGGACGGAGACGGCGCAGGCACTGGATGTGAGATGTGTTGGCCGAAGATGGCCTTGCGAGTGTGTGATGCGGCACCGGAGCTCAGAGTCTGGACCAGAGCATGAGGTCGTGCCCGTCGCATGGCGTCGTGTGGGTACTATTGACGAGCGGCGTCGACGTCGTTGCGGGTTGCGGGTCGATCCTGTGTGTAAATGCTGGGGAGCACCTGCGCGATGCAGGGGGATTTATGCGTTGTTTTTGCGCGCGGGTGGCCTATAATCAAGAAGTTGTGAGCGTAGTTCATGTCGACACAGGGCGCCAGTGCACAGACCGCAAGATATGTATGCTGTGGACCTTGGCGTCAAGCTTTGGGACATTAGAACGCACGCCATGTCGCCCGGGGCAGGTTGGAAGTAGGCGGAGTGCTCCGTGCACAGAGAACGCCGTGGTGGGCGCAGGACATGTGCGGCAGCTTGGCATGTCCCAAGTCGAGTGCCATTTCCTTGCGTGTAGCGTGTGGTAGGAGAACCTCGCGTGGCGCGTGGGGGTGACACATGCTGAAGGCCATATGGCCGGAGGCAGCTGTTTCGAAGATTGTGAGCGCAGTTCAGATCTGCACAGGGTGGAACCTGACCGGGACCTTCAGCAATAGTGTAGTGCTATCGAACGTACCACGCAAATGCCTCACGGAGCCACAAGATGATTACAGGAATGGTAAGCACGCCGATTCCGCAAATGACACGGTACTCGCAGCTCCGACAGGAACATTCCACGTGCCATGGCGTTGTTGATGAGCGCAAGCATTCAATCTCCTGCGCACCCTGGCCCTGTGGGGTTTTTGCACCTGATGTACCTGGAGATGTCAACGTCGAACGTAGTACACCGCTAGGTCGTAGTCAGTAGGAGGCTCATGTGAGTGTGCGCGCACCTGTAGCGTCTTGGTGCCCGTTCAACAGCGGACGTCACATAAGTAGATACATCCCGTGCAGCGTTTGACTCGAGACCTGGAGAACAGGTTAACATTGAGAAGGGAACGCAGTGACATGGTATGATGATGCCTCGTACTTAATCGATGATGGTCGTCGCGAAAGCTCAACCCTAACCAGGATGAAACGCACTGGGCCATAATATTCTAGTCGAAGAGGGTGCCAGAAGACGAGATCAGGAATCTCGCGTGTTTAGGGCGTTTAACGGGCGTTTAACGGGCGCTTTCGAGCTGACCGGTCCCGGTTGCAGTAGAATGAGCTCGACTAGAGCTCGACAGGCTAGGAGTTGGTAGGAGAGTGGGAAGAGACAAGACGCGTCGGCCGCGCTCGAGAACAACAGACGCCGGCACAATCGGCCCGGGTCGCTTCCGAGGACACAAGCTGTACAGCCAGTGCCCCGCCGACTCCTTCCTCTCGACTTCCACGGTTCGACCACTAAGATGACAGGCTGCGCTGTCTTCGGCTTCACCGCTTCCGTGGATGATGCTTCCCAAAGGTGCACTATGCTGTCAGTAGAGCATTGGCACAGCTCGTGGCTTTCACGCTAAGTTGACGCACGGCGGCAGTGCTTCTAACGCTCTGCCCGCCAGTGCGCGTGTCCAATGAGTCCAAGTTATGGAGAGGAAGGTACGCATATCTCCATCTCTTGCAGTGCAACAATTTTGAGCACAGCCCGACTATACGGCGGCTGCACAATAGCTATTCAGGTGAGTGGATCAGGCTAGGGTCCATGCAAATGCGCAACGGCCTAACAAAACGGATCTGAATAGTCGCGTCTTGTCTATGGTTCAGACGGAGGTCCCACCCGTCCGGCTGACTTCCTTTTTCTCACACACTGAATTTCTGTAGGCGCTTTGGTCCACAGCTGCGTGGCTCGATATATAAGACGCATCCATCGCAATCGAGACAAGCACTCGCGATATCGTCCCCCTTCCAGAGTCACCCATCCACCCTACCCAGTCAGACGAGAGTACTCCCCCGCATCCATCTCAATCTTTAGACATGTCCCTCGAACTCAAATCTCCCTCGTACACCGATTCCCTGCTGCCGCGATACAGCGACGACCTCCCCGCCTCCCCACCCCGCTCGCCACAGTGGCGCGCCAAACCCGACACGTCCGACGAACCAACGTCGACAAACGCGCCCCCGCGTCGCCCATCCCAGATATTCCGGCGCATAGGCATCGAGCTCGGCATCACGCTCTGCCTCGCGCTCTGGTGCATCCTCGTCACCTTCATCTGCGCGCTCGTCTTCGGCGGGATCGGCGTCGGCCTCCTCAAGCGCGGCCACTGGCGCGACCCGGGCCCGTACATCCAGGCGTCCTCCGGGAACGGCACCCTCGTCGCGCTCCTCGGCTCCGTCATCCTCGGCGCGGGGATCGGGGTCACCGCGCACCTGCTCTGGCTGGCTACGCATCCGCACCACGAGCCCCTCGTAGAACGGGGCGTCGAGTTTGAGGGGCACCCGTTCGCGATCGCCATCACCGTCCTCGCCGTCATCGCGGGCGGCTTCGCGCCTGCGCTGGGGGTCGTGCTGCATCCTCAGCATCTTGTGTCGTTGGGATACACTGTGGCGATGGCGCTGAAGGTGTATGGGATCGGGTTGGGCCTTATTGCGGGCATTGCAGTGGGCGTTCTCGCGTTTGCCCTGCTCGCATCAGCAGTCTGCGGGGCGTGAGATCTGAGCACATCTGGATACTCGTATCATTGGACTTATATATGTACGCGCGTTCTGTATCATGCTCGATTGTTATCTCTCCGACGTAATGCATTCTCTTGCTGGGGCGGACGACGCGATGCCTACCACTGAGACTCGATTCTCGGACGCCCGATCGCCTCCGGTTCTCTTGCTCTTCAAGACCGTCACCAGTACTCTAAACTCACACCACGACGGATATTTAAGACTACTCATGCATAGCTTGTCGGTTCAGGGATGCGTATACGCAGAGGCCTGGGCGTGCCCTCGGAGTCGCTCGTAGTAGCCACTAACGTGAGATGTGTGGCCAGGTAAAGTTCAACGCTATAGGTGCATTGAAGGTACAGTTCTGTTCTCTACGTGAGTCGACGCTGATACCGCTCAGGTTAAGCCGATATTGTTCGAAGTCAAGGCCCTTTTGACTCGGCGCGATCGTCGCCCGTGGCTGGCTCTTGACAATGATATCTACAAAGGGATATCGGGCCATACTTCGTAATGAATGCGAGGGCAAAGCGGGACTCGTCTAGGATATCTCGTCAAAGCGGTCAGGTATATAACGAGCACGTCCACGCACCTTGTCGAACAAGCATCCCTGTATTACCTCTTGTTTCCCTCTCCAGAAACGCCACACTCCTTTCAACGCCGTTTAATCGCCCAAGTCGACCAGATCCCCGAAGCCTGCGACTGCATCTAGAATCGTCTGTCGGTACGAAATGACCCACTCCGGACTCAACCGCGCCGCGTCGACCGCGTCGAGCATCACGCTCTGCGCCGCCCACCCCCTCTCCGACCTCGAACGCGGCACCAGAGCCCCCGCCTCGCTCTCCGCCCGCTACCCACCCGCCCCGCACCGACACAAGCCCCGCGCCCCCACCCCTCCTCGCCGCAGCTTCATCCGTCTCTTCCTGCGCAATTTCCGCTCGGCCTGGTTCATCTACGCCCTGCTCCTCTCCGTCGCCTTCCAGCTGGTCGTCTTTGAACTCGCCTCACTCCTCAGCCGCGCCATCCTCGGGCCGTCTACCCCCGCAGGCCTCGCAGTCAGACGCGCCGGCATGGAGGCCAGCCTCACCGGATGGGCCATCCTCGGACCCCCTAGCGCGCTGTTGGGCGGAATCGCCTGGGCCGCGCTCGACGCGCGCAACACGTACCACAGCGCCCCGCCGTACCGCGGCCCCTACATGCGACACTACACGTATGTCGGGGTGTGCGCCTCCCTGATACTGTTCGCGGTGCAGGGCGTGGGCGCGCTCGTCAACAACGTGATCTCGGCGAGGACGAACGCGGGGCGGTCTCCTGCGGATCTGGCCTGGGACCCGCCAGCGCCGCCAATCTCCCCGGAGGAGGTCCGCTATTTGTTTGCAGCGGGGGCGATCGCGATGGGGGTTATGTCTCCTGTTCTGGTGCTGTCTTTTGCGGCTGCCTTCTTTTTGCCGTGCGCTCGCGATTTTGCGAGTGAAGAGTGACCGTGTAATGTAACACTGGCCGACGTCGACGTGTGGAATAGGGCCTATTTCGTACGCGTGCTAGGACATAGATAGATCGGCCGCGGCAGGCCGCTAGACTGTAATCATCGAACATAATTATCAGCAATACATGGACCACGTCTACTCAGCATCTTCTCAGACCCACGAGTCGTCGTGGGAGGTGTGCCATCCGAGCCGAGCTTCGATCGTCCGCAAAGAGGCACCGCTTTTGTACACGTGCGGAGAAGTGCTGCTGTAGCCGAATGTTCAATTGTTTTGACATCATGGACCTATTCTGAAACCATTCAGACGTCGCTATAAAGTCGAGAAACGTCGCCAGGGACGACGCAGTCTGCAGCGTCGGATTGTAAGTCATCACAATCGAACTCGAGAGGGTCGAAGTCGAAGCCGAGGGCGTACCTTGCACGCCTTTGTTTTCGCGGTTGTTGGGCGGATTGGAAGATAAGGGATTCTATCTTGCGCCTGCTCGAAACTTCGTATTTAAGTCGGTCGAGGTGCGTTACGATGGTCCCGCGACTCTCCGCACAGAAGACTTACCTCCTCACTTGTCATACCCGTATGGATTCTGTGACCCGCGGCCGACCCGCGACTCGAGGCCGTCAGTGAGTGCAGGTCTAGCGGCGCAGTGCGAGTCTCTGATCTCACAGTCTGTTCAGCCCTACGCCACAAGAAATGTACTACGTCCACCGTTACCTTCGCGACCTCGAAGCCGCCGCGTCCCTCGAGCCTGAAAAAGACAGTAGAAAGCGGAGATATCGAGGATTCACGAGTTACCACGACTGGTTTATCGAGCTCTCTCAGCACATCCCCAAACACCTCGCAGTGCTCGAAAGCGTACTCGCCTCGGCGATGTGGAGCACATTCGTCTGCACCGCCGCGAGCACCACCTTCGCGCACTTCGGCCTGTTCTTCGTGCGCAGCGCCCAGCACCCGATAATCGCGTTCGTCGCCGCCTTTGGCTGGACCGCGCCCATACTCGGAAGCATGCCACTCGGGACCATAATCGGCATTTATGGGCACGACCAGTATCAGGCGATGATACGGTCCAAATATACGTTCGGAGAAGGCGAAGGGAGGAGCATCATCGCGTGGATGACGTTGTTGAGCGTATACGCAGGGCTCGTCGCACTTGTGCTTGGGGCGGGCATCCTGCGTTTATTGGGGGAAAGCGCGGCTGAGGAGGTCGGGACGGCGAATGTGGTGATGTTGGCGTTGAGTGGCATGGGACCGGTGGTTTACGTCGTGTGGTGCTGCTTTGGTATGATGCTTTGGTACAAGCTCATCTTCGGATGAGGTAGCTACCTTAGCACGACAAGTTCCTGTATTTTGGCGGGTCAGTGGTGTTGTTATCGTAGAGGGTGACGATGTAGAGATGCGAGTGCCAGTGGTTGTCACTGCCGATCTCTGCCGATGCGGTCGGCAGCGTGGGAAAGTTTGCCACGAGGCTACCAGACGCTTTCCTCGACGTGTTTTTCGTTTGCTCCGAGCAACCACAACAACCTACGAGCTTCGGGACAAGTCTCCTTTTTAGGTCTCGTTGCATGCATAGAAATTCATCAACTTCGTCCCTATCTCTCTTTATGTAGGTGTACTCGGGCCACTGCTCGATCGTACGTGCAACAAGGGCTGGCCTAAGTAACTTAGCGGCTACGTGCCGCTCAGGACAGCTGACAGCAGGCGAGTACTTCATTTTTAGAAACATCAGCGTTCTGTTATAATCATCGCATTTTCTCAGATATACTACCAATGCATGGACTGAGCGAGCACTAGACGATGTTCACTCGGTTCGTCCGGCGCTTGCCACTACCACGCCATCCGATGAGGCTATCGGATCTCAGCCTCTCGTATACAACAATGCGACGGTAGAATATCTATGCGTGAATCTGCTGTCAAAGCATATGCGAACCTGTGGCCTTTGTTTTGGCAGTCAAGCGGCGATCGAAAGCTTAACAATGCCCCAGCGTATATAACCTATCCGTCGGCATACTGGACGTCAGCTAAGCACTATCCCGTTCATATTCTGCGTTTACCCCTTCGGGCCGCACCTCGCAGCTTATCCGCTCATTCGACTCTCTTTTCGTACCTTACGCTGGTCGTTCGGACCAGCCCTTTCAAACCCCTCGGCGCGTTCAAGCCGGAACACCTCCTCGACCACAGAGATGTCCCCTGTCCCCGCGGAACCCACCTCCTTCGTCGAAATTCCTCTCCATGACCTCGAACGAGGTGCCGTGGCCGGCCGCACCCCCGCGCTGCCATTGAAGACTACCAGAAAGCCGAACCCAAACCGCGCGCGCATCTTCTTCCACGTGCTGTTCTCGCCACCCGTATCCTTGGCGTGTCTTCCGACCGCCGTAGCGGCCCTTCTAGTGTGCCTCCCCGCCGTTTACGTCGGCGCCACTCTCCTTGGATCGAACTCCCCTGTGGACGTCCCAGTCGACAACCACCCCAACACGGCCGCCTTCGCCGCGGGAATTACCGCCTTCATCCTCTTGCCGTCCCTCGTCGGCGGGCCCATCCGCGCGGCGCTCGAGGCGCGTCGCGGCACATACGACGACGAGACGGACGAGGAGCGCCACCCGCGCCTGCTAGTATGGATCCATTGTGTCGCGCTGCTCACGGTCATGCACGCGTTCTTCTTCTACCCCGTTGGCGGGCTGCTGGTGAACGCGGTCGCGGCGGCGCGCGACCGCCCGCTGCCGTTGTCGGGCGAGGATCTCAAGCACTTGTTGGCGGTGGATGCAGTGGGCGTGGCGGTCGTCGTGCCTGCGTGGGTGATGTTGGCGTTTATAGGCAGCCATCCGGAAGCCTGTTGCTGCATAGCCGTAGGTTTGTTTAGTCAGTAATAGAATGAGGACTCTTACCATTTGTGCTCGTCAAATTTCCCTTTCAAGCCCTCAATGCCAGTGGTCATACACCGCATCTCTGCTCCCGCTACGATGCGTGGTAATGGGGCGATGAAGACAAATACATGCGCCTGGTATGGAAGGTCCCGCACGCGCGCGCCCGGGCCTGCTACTGATGTGAACGGGTTCGCCCAGATTCATCTACAGCGCCCAGTGCATTCGGTTATATCGCGATGGCTGATCTCGAACCCTGGTGCAATTAAGTGTGCTGATAAACCGGTATAGCCGTGTATAGAAGTGGTGGTGAATCACAAATGCACCGGTGCCGTTGTCCTGTTACGTATACAACCTGGTAGCGACAGGCCCTATAGCAATAGACCTGTAGTATATAAGCCTTCGCGCCTGCGCCCTGACCCCGCCAGGCACCTCTTCAAGGTTCACTCCAAGATATCCCATTCGCCTTCTCGATAGGACCATACCACAGCGATGCCGTCAAACACGGATGCCACTGGCAGGAACGAGCCGTAAGTCCGCGCCTTCAAGTTTTGTCTTTTCGGACGTAGACTCACCTGTATTCAATATTCAGGCTCGACGCGGTGCAGGAACCGACTCGTATCCCTGGGGAAGAGGAAGCTGAGATCAACAACGCGGAGAACGAGGCATCAATCTCCGACGACTTCGACACCTGGTTCCACCGCAAAGTCTACGAACGCTTCCTCCCCGAGAACCCCAGCGTACTCCAGAGCCCGAGATCTGCCGCGGGATGTAGCGTGCTCATGTGTCTCATCGCAAGCATCGTGTCCGCAAAGTTTGGCGTGCTCTTCGTTCCAGAAAACCACCCGGACGCGGTCTTCGTCGCCCGTCATGCCGAAACTGCTGCCGCCGCTGGGAGCGTGGTCATTGGCAACCTCATCGGGAACCACTGGTATGAACGCTACCGTATGGCGTTGGCAAATGGACAGACACCTGCTTTGCGGCCCGCGAGGGAAGCGGGTCGGCTCGCGTTGGTCTGGATGGTGACGCATAGCCTTATTTGCGGACCGGTGGCGGCACTCACGCTCGGGGCTGGCATGTTGCGCGTGGCAAGAATGGGGACCCCGATGAGGCACAAGACGCTGGAGATCTTTGGACTGGCCATGCGTGGAGTTGGAACGATGGCTTTTATCGTTTTGTGCAGCTTTGGGGGCACAGTTCTGCTGTGGTACAAACACAGGTGCCTGTCTCGCGTCAGAGCTGCGCATGCGGTCGCCGCTACGTAGCTAGTACCTGTGTACCTATGTATCAGTGTTGTCTAAGTCAGCCATTGTCATGTCACTATGAGATCATTACCGTCAACCGACCTAGATTGACCTGCATCATGGCAGCAACTTGCTCGCCAACGCTCCAAGCTCCAAAAATGCTCGTCGGAGTCGAAGGAGTGCGATTTAAGGTGGCTGAAGTGGCGAATATATCTTTGAACTATAGAAAGACTGACATGGCTTCGGCGTCGTATTCTTATGTCGTAGTCAAGACTGTCGAGCGAGCAGTTCGGAGAGAAGCAGACGCACCAGTCTCCAATGTTTCGCAGCGTGGGAAACGCAGCCACGAGGCTCTTTAGCGCTCGAAGGAGTAACACCGTTGTGGCGTTACAGCAACCGGTGTTCCTGCCTCCACCACCACAAGTACTGTCAACACATATCTAGGGGATCTTGTCCCGTACACCGCGCATCCGAGCGGCGCCAAAACGCGATACCAGTGGACGACCAAGGCGAAAACGCATCGTGACACCGCAGCAACTTATGTATCAATCAATACAGCTCCTGAAGAGACCAATACATTCGGTGCTGCGCCCCCTTCGGTTACGTCTATCCGGATTTTCTGGTAATACCTCAGAGTCAGCCTGTATTAAAGGCGAATACTTACGCAGATACCTGTGCAGATAGTCGGAACATTACCGAACAGCCCCCGTATGCCCTTTTACTAGGACTCTTCTCGTTCTCCTGCGTTATTTTGACGTTCTCGGATGCATTATAGTACTGAAACCCTATAGCAGCGACAATAGCTATGATGACGACGCCTCGCATTGAAAAGAGGGCGCTATAGCAGGCCAGTAAGGTATGAATACACGCTACAACTGCACGGCGACATGATGAAGCCATGTCTGACTATTATGTTCAGATCTGCACCAGTATCATCAAGTCAATCACGAACGTGCGCGGCGCGCCCAACCAGTCGTGGCGCAGGCGGTGTGAAGGCATTGTACGCATTATTTCCCTACCATTCACTCTTTCCCTTTCTACATGCGCGCCACGGGCTCCCGAAACACAGCTATTCTTCTAGCTCAAACCGCCGCCCACTATGCACGTCCGCCACCTGCACGTGGACCTGACGATATATAAGCCCATGGAACGGACCTCGTATCTCCAGTGGCCTCCGAGTCTTGCGACGAGGTCCACTCCTACCAAGCACTTCTCATCATCCCCGCCTCAGCCAGCTCGCATGGAGTCTCCAGACCCAATACACGGACATAGCCCGTATGTGATTCGCACATAAACGCTAGGTCACAGCCGACTGACTTTCGCGCCACAACTGCCAACTCGAACAATTATTCAGATTTCCGATATACCTGTCTACGCTGCATACGGAGCCCTCCAACATATCGGGTGCCTCCGAATCGGAGATCGAGTCGCAGACGGATCGTGCGGCCGACACTGATCGCTCCGCCGACAGTCAGACCATACGAGTCCTCAAGCTCATCGGGTGGGCCTGCGGCCTCGGCCCCTCCCTCTGCTACTACCCAGGCACAACGTCTCCGTACATCGGGGCCGCACTCCTCCCAGGAAACAGCCCGCTCCAACGGGGACTTCCGAAGTCAATCTTGGCCCAAGCTGCCCCTTACGGATGCTTCGTCGTGGGCATGCCCCTCGGTCTTGCTGGATACGTGCTCTACTATCGCTACCTGGACAGGGCCGGGCCAGGATGGACCGAGCGTAACGGGAACCGCAAATGGCTGTGGGTTTCGATAGGTGTAATGGCTGGAACAACCATCGGCGCCTTTCTGTCGACCGTCATTGGCATTGCCGTTCTCAGACGCCAGTCCTACCCGGAGCATTCGGGGACCGTTGGCGACGACCTCGTGGTGTGTCTGGTCGGAGAGTTGATGTGGGCACTCTTTACGTCCTCTATCGTGCTCGTTGTGTTCTTAGGGGGGCTTCGTACTCGTGCGCACCGCCTGAACAACGCGACCGCTTAGCGGATGGGGAGTTTCGCGGAAAGCTGTACTTACGGATTCTGTACGCGGTGACTTGACCGCTGCGTGGACGATGGGATGTTTTGTAGCGTTCGCAATCGCATTTTTGTTTCGGTGTAACTACAGCATCAGTTGTTTTTATGTCGAATGGATGTGACTGCCCGAAGAGATCTTCGCTGCGACAGAGGCTATGAAATGCGGGCTAGTGCGAAGGGGTGTAGCGGGACTTTGTGGCGCTGCGGCGTAGATGGGACTCTCTCTTCTTATCTTTTCAAGATGACTACAAACAAATGCACCCGGTATGGAAGCTCCCGCACGTACCCGCCCGCTGTTGATGTGAACGGAAACGCCTTGATTCGACTTGTATGTGACGCTCGGTGTATCAGGCCAAATGGTGCGGGCAGATCTCGGACGCCGGCGAATAATGTACTCGTATGGATGCGGTAAGTGGGTACCTACACCGATTAATCACGGAAGCACTGACACGCGGAGCTGGGCCCCAAACACCTCCTATATGCGGTTTTCATGCGCGGACGGATGTTGCCCCTCCAAGCAGCACAATCAGGAAGACAATACGTACTTCTCGTGTATAGCGACCTAGTAGTGGCAGTGGCCTAGTGGCAAATCGAGATGGCCCCGGCGGCGCCGCATTATGATGCGGCAACAAGAACCGATTATGGCCAGTCCGGGGTGGTATATAAGGCTATGAAGTTACGCCATAAACTCCCCAGTCACTCCTTTCAAGTTGAAGTTGACTCCGACACATACCGCCCGCCTTCAGCTCAAGATAACCTACCTGCATCGATGCCGTCAGACACCGGTGCCAGCAGCGAGCGGTACGTACCCTTGCAAAGAGTGCCGCGCGGGTAGTATGATGCTGACACGGCAATGGACTGTACAGGTCCCATGAAGCCGCCCTCTCCTACCTGGGCCCGTACCCATTCACAAGCAGAAAAGACGCTATGATATGGGGCGCAGTCGTCTGCGGTATCGCCAGCATAGTATCCAAGCTTCTGGGCGAGCTCCTCGCGCTAAGAGGCGGCGCTTCCGCGGCGTCTGTCACTCCTCTGCACAAGGCTTGGGCCATATACAGGCTCCTGCCTTTCGGCAGTCTCGTTGCATTGTGCGGGCGCGAGCACTACCTGGCAGCCATGGACGGTTTGCGCCGGGCCCCTGGAAGGCAGCCTGCGCGCGAATCGGGGATGCCCATACTGGCATATGAGTGGATTGGAAGCACATTCTATGGGGCGGTGGGAGTGCATGGGTTTGAGACGAACCTGTTGTTCCTCGTGGGGTGCGGCGTCGGAAGTATCCTGGTAGGGTACACCCTGTGGCGCATGCGTTCTGCCTCGGCCACAGTCGCTTCTGCTTAGCATATGTATTGTCCATTATCCAGTGCGTTACTATCCGCCGACGCATACACCATGGACGATTCCGACTTATCTTGTGGTAGCAACTCTCTAGTCGATGCTCGAACAAATTTCAAATGTCCGCACGAAAGCAGCCGGCAGAGTTCCGCTAAGTCTTCAAGCGTCATTTTACAATATTGAACGTAGAATAACGCACATTTGGCGTGCGTTGTAGTACGGACCGTACGAGTCGTCGCCGAGTACACAGTTCATGAGGGGAAGCGAGGGGAAGCGACAGCTCGAGCGCCGTGCGAAACGTCGACACGAGGCTCTCAGGCGCTTGTACGACACTCCTTCTTCAACTCACTCTACCGTCACCACATATTCAAAAGTCTATATCGTCAGTCCATTTTGGCCCCATATACTTGCCGTTTTCATCCTGCGCACACAGTTTTTCATAGTGTGCCACTTGGCTGAGTTGCGCATCGCGCCGACTCCGGAACGCCAAGGACGGGCACGAAAGGGTGCGCCGCAAACCAAGAGACGAATCACTACATCGATCTACGCTACATGAGAGACCCTTGAAGCAGTGCGGCTCGCTGTCATCAAGATCATCGGCCGATGTCCTTGCTACAGCAGGTGCTGCAGGGTGCTGCGCCCCGTCCGCTGTGCTAAACAGGATCGGGAAGGACACCGGAGTCAGCTCATATGGAAGGCGAGCATGCGGATACTTTTTAAAGCTAGATGAGGGTACTGTATCCGGAGACTATCCGGAGCCAGGTTGCATGGCATCACGTTACGGCGTGGGCGGCGGCCCACACCTTTTTTCTCGCCCCTCACCTGCCCTTTCCGAATCAACAGTACGCTTGCAGGCTCCTCTGAGGAAGGCGTGGCAATAGATCTTCGCTTTGAAAGGAGGCAGTACGGTGCGCCAGTGCTTTTGTTCCCAATCCGATCGACCACGCCCCAACCTGCCTCCTCCGTTGTACGTCTGGCCCGAGGATATCCGCCCCAGCGGCATGGAGACATAATGACTCGGTATGTATATCTGACCATTATGATTATATCCGTCCCAGCGCCACTCTGTAATAAGCGCCCCTGAGAGTGATAATGCGGGCGTCGTGAAGGCAGTGTACGCATTGGGTGGGTTTCCCGTTATACTCTCTTCCCTTTTATCGTACGCGCGCTCAGATTATATCCCAGGTCGTGCCCATCTCAGGCTTCTAGCCAATCCACCGCCTCGATGTGTCTCTATTCACGACCGCCACATACACGTGCAGCTGCGATATATAAACCGCGGAGCACCACCGCCCTAATTTCAGTGTCCTCCGAATCCTTCGGTGAGGTTCACTCCTACAAGCGCGTCTCACCATCACCCAAGCCAGCCCGTATGGCATCCCAAGACCCAACACAGGAGAATACCAGGTATGTTGTTCATTCATGGACGCGAGAACTCGGTTGACTGACCTTCGCGCCACCTTCAATGATCGTTCAGTGACGCGATATCCGTGCATACGACGCGCAGGCGACCGTCGCGGATCGTGCGCCTCCAGGCAATGGCGCCCGGGGGCCACATCGTACGGGATCGTCCTACCGCCGAAGAACAGCACCGACGCAACCCCCACGAGATTATCAGAGAGCTCATGAACGCCACCGTCATCGGCACTGCCCTCTCCGTTATTCCAAGCGTGGCCGCCCCGTACATCGGCGCTGCACTCATCGCAGACAACAGCCAGCGGGGTACCGCAGTACGCGCTGCTTTCCGTGGTAGCCTCGTTGTGGGCCTTCATGCCGGTCTTGTGGGGCATATCATCTATCGTCACCCGAACATGCCGGAGCTCCGGGATTTATGGAGGCACGCGACCCCCCGGGAGCGCATCTGGATCGGCGCGAATCTCACGGCCGCACTGGCTTTCGTGTCGACTGCCGTCGGCCTAGTCATCACGCCAGGCCGGTCTTCGCCCAACGCCTTGGAGGTGATGTGTCTCTTTAGTGAAGGGGGGTTCGTTCTCGCTAGGGTCTTTATCTTTCACGACGTTCTCGCAGGAGTTCTGTGACAGTGTGAGCCGTCGGAACGATACGTTTGCTCTATGAGCGGTGTATACTCAGGCTGCGATTGTGCGTGGTGGATTGGTCGTTGTGTGGACGATGGGCTGTCTTGTAGTGCTCGTGATTGTGATCGTGTCTATTTCGATGTAGTTAACGTGTCGTTTCTGCGTTGAATGGATGAGGTTCTTACCGATAAAACGTCGCGGCGCGCGACGGAGGCTGTGATTGAATGTGATACTCAGACTTGTGGGAAAGGTCGCTTTTAGCGCTACAAGTCGAAGAGAGCCTCTGTCTCTCGTACTCTCTGCACGAACACGTTTCTAGCTTGACTTTCGGATGTTCTATCAAGTTTCCTCTCTGGGGCTCACTGTGATACAACGCGCCGTAGTAGATGGTGGTCGTCTGGGTCTCTGATTCCCTGACTAGATCACGCAGCGCTTGACTTAATTGTGGCGTCCCTTCGGGCATCGTACAGGCTATTCACTGAAATGCATTGTCCAACACAGCCGTGCTTCGCTTGCGTCAGGAACGAGATGAATAGGACATATGTCTTGTGAATGGACGTGCCTGAGCTGGAGAGGTCCTGCTCGACGTCTTTCCGACCTGTTGCCATGGTACGCATCCTCACACCCCGATACACATCACAAAAGAAAGTTCATGCATAGAAGGCTATGTGTACATAGCAACATTCTAATTATCTGACCTTCCTGCACTTGGCAGAACGCCTGTCCCGAACAGCGGCGATCCATCCGCTGATCCATCCAGGAAGTGGGACAACCTCGGCGCCCTATCATCGTGAACAAGTGCAAGATTTTTTACTCAGACTACGGTGGGGATTTAGCATGACGCTATAAAACCTCTACAATATCATCGGTATCTTGGCGACAATCGCTACAATGTGCTACAACTACTTGGCATAGCATCTCGTGCCGCATGAACGGTACGCATGTTTTTTGTTGTTGTGCCGCTCCATTCTGACATACCTCAATTACACCCGTGCGCTTCTCAGTGGCGACGGAGAACCCGATATCAATGCTTCGCTTTAGGAGATGTCACCGGGGGCTCGAGCATATAAGGATCAGACGTCATGAGCAACTCTCTCCGCACCCCCGAGTTTTTCAAGCAGGCCCACTCCGTACACGCCCCATCATGCAAGTGCCGCTTGACTCGATGTCGTCCGCTGTGCAGACAGAAACCTCTGATGGGTACGATCTGCTCCCATAGTCTCCCGTGCTTTGCACTGACCATGAGGACATTGTCCTTTCAGGGATTCGTCACCGCCTCCGTCACCCTTCCTTGAAGCCAACGGAGTCGAAGCTCAGCACGACACTGGGAGTCGCACCGTCTCTCTTCTGCGGCGCCTTGTTTTCGTGGTCTCCCTCGCGATCGTCGGCTGCGAAGTCCCGGCAGTCGTGTTCCCGATATGGGGGGAATCCGCGCTCTCCGACACGAGGCTCGCAAGCGTCGGGGAAGCCCTGAAGACAGCCACTGTAGGGAGCCTGATTGTCGGCGGTACCACGGGGCTGGCCTGGTTCGCGCTGTTCCAGTGCTTGAAGCAGCGCCGCGGGGAGGAGGAGTCCGACGAGAATCGTCGCCTGACGATATTGCGGTACACGTTTGGTTTCACCCAGCCGACTGTGGTCTCCGTCGCGGCATGGGCTGTTGGGGCTGCCCTTGTTCGCCCAGGGGGTACCAGCGTCCGAGACGCTTTGGTGATTTATGCAGCTGGAACCGGGCGGTTCGCCATGTTCCTCGTGGTTGGGGGTTTGGTCATCGGCGTGATTCATTATGCCAGCAGTAGCTAAAGTCGCCTTCCTGACTCCTAGTATATCTGCGGCATGTGTCTCTAGCTAGCAAACCATACATGTGTTGTGTACGATTCGATGACCGACCTATGTCAAAGAGCCCTTCCCTGCCAGTGGACGTCTAGATCCATGGCGAGGCTCTAGTTCGTCAGTAAAGCAGGCCTGGGGCCCGTCAATTTTTGCCCAGTCTGATTGAATTCCAGGTATCCCGCCACGTTGCAAAGGCATGGCTTCAAGGGTGGTGGCACAGGGAGCGGAGTCCCAATTTACCGCGAGGTGTGAGAGCGACAACTAACACAGTTGCCTATCCGGGAAGTGTTCATCGCCATGTGCCTGCGAAACGCTGGCGGAGTTTCGTACCCGCTTGCCTTTTGTACCATCCTTTGTTCCTACCTCCCCTACCGCTCCCACCACGATGTTCGTCGTATCCGGGCCATACGAGCTAGTCGTATTCGCAAGCGTCTGCGAGTATTGTCTAGATCCCGCGACAGACCGACATCACAGCAAGACCTAGCTCTGCACGACGTTAGCGGTATCGGTGCCCTTGACTTTTGTCTGAGCAGAATAATTGCTCACAATTCGTTGCCATTTGCTCTACCCAGATTCCCAAACACCCACACGAAGAAGCGGGCAGTGCTATTATATCGATGGCCGATAATCGTCCCGCTGGGTCCGTCGCAGAACACGCCCCCCAAGTACAGCGGGCGGCACCGCGCGCTGCCGTACGGCCGCACTGCCCCGCGCACACTTCTCCTGCTCAAAGCGTGTATCCTCGGCCTAGCTTCTTTTGTATCCGCCTGCCTCCTGGTCTCTTGTCTCTAAGGCGCTGTATTCTTCTCGCCGCCTCTGATTCTTCCGCCAGCGTGGTCGGTCCTACGCCCTGGGGCGGTGCTGCATTCCCGCTCCAGATAAATAGGGCGCGCGGGCGGACGAGGAGGGCCAGGACAGCTCTCAGCACCGTTCCTTCAAGCTCTCTCTTCGTTCGCCCCACAACACCTCTTTTGACTTAACGCGCCACTTCGACGACTCTCAACAGAATGTCTCACCTTGAAGAAGCACTCCCGATGTACACCGTCAGTGCGGTCACCGTGACCGACAGCCAGTCCGTGCAGGTTGCGCCCAGAATGCCGCCCCACAGGCTCTTCTTCGCCCTCGGCCGCCTGCCCGCTTGGGCTGCCCCGCCCCAGCCGCCCCAGTACGAACGCCTCCCTTCGTCCGAGGACGACGTCGAGCTCAAGGACGTCCTACCTTCCCCGGCGACCGCGAGTGGCGCGCCCACTCCCGCCGTACCCAACGCAACTGTTACAGTGGTCTCCACGCCCGCCCCGACCGACTCCACCGGAAACCCCGCGCCCGCGCCACACTCCTGCGCCGCCGAAGCCGTCTACAACGCCGTGTACTACGCCCGCATGCTCGTCTACCTCATGCTCGTCGGCGCCGCCATCTCGACCGTCGCCAGCCTCATCGGCTTCGTGCTCTCCATGGTCGCCGTCCTCGGCTTTGTGTCCCCCACGAACCGTCTCCCAGGTGACGCCGCTCTAATCGCGTGCCTCGCCGGCGGGCCCATCGTCGGCGCCCTCGCCGGCCTCGGCGGCTGGCTGCACCTCTGCGTCCTGCACCTCCTCGCCGCGCGCGCCAGCGCCCGCACAGCGCTCCCGACGTTCCAGCGCCTGCGCGCCGCGGACGAGAACGCGGCGGACAAGGAGGAGGTGCTGTACGTGATGGGCGGCGCGGCGCTCGCGAGCGTGTTCGCGCTCGCCGTCGGGCTCTCGGTCGTGCCCGCGCTCGCGGCGGTCGCGCGCGAGGTCGGGTTCAGCGTCGGGCTGGCGCTGGGTGTGGGCGTGTGGGGCGCGACGGTGCCGTTCGTGCCGGCGATCGTGGGTGCGGTGTTCACGACGCTGTCGGACTGCAACCCGGCGTCGGGCGCGGAGTGCATGTGCTGCTGCCTGCACTAGGTGAGCATGCCTTCTCTGAGATAGGTAGGACGGAGCTGACATGCGGTGGTTGCAGTGGTTGTACGTCGCATCGGAAGTGTTCCTAGAGGATGCGTGCCCTTAGTCAAGTTGGACACATCGTACCGTGGACGCTGGTTCTCGCTCTGTGTGTTTCGTCGCGTTTCGTCTTGACTCCTGCTCTGTCGCGAATATGGACGCTGTGACTGTTGTGTGCTGTGTTGTGTTGTGCTGTGTCGTGTTCGTACCCGCCGCTGTCCTCACGCTATGAATATATGCCCATATGCCCATATGCCCATGTATCGCCCCGAGCCCACGCGCGCGCGCCGCCGTGAGGTACCTGAGAGGAGGCTGCGATACGATGCAGGTTGCAGTAGTAGTACAATGCGGGATCTGACAGTATGTGCGCACTAGTATGTAGTCCCCGACCCCCGCTCACAGCCCCAGTATGCGCCGCTGCCACTGCCACACCGCATAGCTGACCGCGGTCATGGGCACCACCTTCAGGTAGCCGATCGTGAGGCCCACGTAGAACCCGCGCCAGCCGCTGACGCCCCAGATCCCGCGCACCGTCTCGCCCCAGCGCAACCAGCGGTCCGGTCGTGTGACGCCACCAACCTGCATGCGCCGGCGCACGACCTCGAACGGGTACGAGACGGTCTGCGCGAGCGCGCCCGAGACCGCGCCGATGGAGAGGTCGGCTATTGGCGTGGATGCGCCCTTCGATTTGGGGTAGGGGAGTAGGCGCGCGCGCAGGAAGCCCCAGGCGAGGAAGGAGGTGCCGGCGTAGGGGATGATGCCTGCGATGGTCACGGTGAAGCCGCGGTAGAACTTGAGGATGGGGAAGCGGGTGAATATCGAGGGGTGGGGGGCGGGAGAGGAGGATGAGGCAGAGGGGGAAGCATTTGCGAGCGGGGCGCCTTCGCGATATATTTGGCGCATGCTGGAGAGGAAGGATGGACGGTGGTATGGCTCGGAGGGTCGCGCCGCGTTGCGCGTGCTAAAGGCCATGCGAACGCGAATGAGCTCTAAGGGGTATGTGAAGAGTACGGAGGTCATTCCTATAGAGGGCATGAGACGTGTAGATTGAGTATCATAGGACAAGGGAGCGTACCGGAGAGAGCCCCCGCAGCGAAGCGACGTGTATTCGTTTGGCTCTCTCGTGTAGGCATTAGCAGCTGTGAATCGGGTCAGAGTCATCCGAGTGAAAAATGGGTGCAGAGACATACGCCTTCAATCTGGTCATATGCCATGAACTTGATGGCAGCATATGGGAATATGCGGAGGAGTGTTGCGGAATGTCCCTGCAGGAGGCCACGGAAGCCGTTCTCGCCGTATATTTGCGAGATGGCACGAAACGTCCCACTCCAGGTTCCTGTAGCGCACTTTTGGCCCCGCGTAGCGAAAGGATAACGTAGGGGAAGACGCACCAGCATACTTCCGAAAGTCGGGGTTAGAGGCCTGGAAGAGGATCTTGACCCTGTCAAGCGGCGCGACGACGGTCTTCGCCTGCACAAAGTGAATACACGCGTCCGATCAGCGAGAAACGCGCGACGTACGACACAACCAGCGACGCCCCCCGCGAAGCCTGAGCGGGCGATGTAGCTAAGGCTCTGCCGGTCTTGTGATGCATGGGCGGGCATTCGAGAGGGCGTGAAGCGTCAGCGCATGCAGCCTAGGCGTCGAGTCTGCGGGCGTGTGCGCGGTCCGAGAGTGGGTGGACGGCGTGGAGGGGAGCGTGGTCGCTGTGCGGGGTGGGTGTATGCGGCGATGAGGGGAGAACGCGTGCGGGGCCCCGGGCGAGGAGCGAGACGGAGGTGTTTTCCGACGTCAAGGTCCGCGGCAGGCGCCCCGGATGGTCCGGCGACCGTGCACGTGACACGCGCGCCGCCTCAGACGCGTCGCGTCCGCCAATCCGGGGACGCGTATTCTCTCCTTCATTCACCCTCTCACTCCGATGGCATCCAAGGCAAAGCAGGCAGAGGCGAAGGTCGCTATCATCAAGGGCAAGGAGGGTACGCGCATCCCCGCATGTCTATAGTTTACTGTGTGTTGACGGCGAAGGCAGCGGAGGACATGATTCTCGACTATATACGAAAGGTGCGCGCAGCTAGCATACATCCACTCGCATGAACGCTGACAGAGCATATACCCAGATGAACCGTCCATTCGGAGCCGTTGACGTCTCTGCAAACCTCAAGGGCGCAGTGCCGAAGGCTGCGACCCAGAAGATCATGGTCGCTCTTGCAGAGAAGGGCGACCTCGTCCAGAAGACATATGGTGCGCATATAGTCACGCATATAGGCCGCAGTCCGCTTGTTGATACACGCCCGGCAGGCAAAACGACGTTCTTCGTCGTAAATCAAGCAAATCTTGAAGACATGCCCTCCGAAAAGCTCGCCGCGCTCGAAGCCGAGGTAAAGCGGATCGACGAGGAGAACAAGTCGCTTGGCGCGGAGGTCAAGTCTACTGGAGCGCGTATGTCGGCACAATACTCCTGTCGTTGATGCGGGCACTTACCTCGACTACTTTCCAGAGCTGGCAAGGCTGAAGAGCACGCCTACAGATAAGGAGCTTGCGGTGGAAGTCACAAAGGCTGCGGACGCGGTAAGCTTATGATTATTACGCCGTGATCGCCATACACCCTTGTGCAAGCGGAGCAGGGTGAACTCTGTCGATCGCTGATAGGGTTCGTGCCACATTGTAGGTCCAGAAGGCGCGCGGCCACCTCGACCCTCTGCGGGCGGGCACGCCGCTCATCTCGCAAGAGGAGTCCGCGCAGCTGGACGCAGATTGGACGCGGTGGAGGAACGAATGGGTACGAAGGCGGAAGATATTCAACACGTAGGTCTCAGCCGCCCGTTCCAGGGCGCGGCCTCAGTGCGATGTCCATGGAGCTGATCATCCGAACATTCAATGTTCATCCCGCGCGGCTGTGTCGCATAACAGCTTCTGGTCCCTTGCGACAGACGCGCTCACGCCACAGCAGGCGACGGAGCTCGGGGAGGACCTGGGGATCGAGTTCGACACGCCCGAGCACGGCACGCTGGAACGGGGAGTGTTGTGCGCGGCGGGGAGTGTGTTGGGGAAGAGACGGCGGTGAGGAGTGTCTTGTGTCGAGTACGTATGAATGAAGAGAGATTGATGCTGGGCTCGCTTGGCCGGGGGAGCTGGGCGCTGCGGGCAGGGGGCGGCACGTGGGAGTGGTCCGTGCACGCCCGAAATAGGGCAGGGGAGGCGGTCGTGAAGGACGCGGCTATTTTCGGAGTGCGAAAGGGAGGTATATTAGGGGCTGTGCGCTGTCTGGCCGACGCCAACGTCTCTCTGTCTTCGTCGTTTCCCTCTTCCTCGCTGCGGTCCTCTCCTTCGACCGTTCTCCTTTAATCATCATGTCCCCCGTCGCTCTTTCAGCCCTCCTCGCCTTCGCGGCAGCCTCCACCGGCGTCCTCGCCCAGGACAGCACTGCTACCTCCTTCGTTCCCCTCGCCTCCAAGGTCTTCTCTTGGGACGACCTCGTAAGTATTCCTCATGTCTGCGGCTCGAACCTGGTCTCAAAATCTCCCCGCGTCACAGCCCTACCAGGCCGACACCGACGACCTCGTCCGTGGCCGCCAGAGCGGTTACAACCGGTGTAACTCTACCACTGAGGGCGCCGAGTCTCTGTGCCAGACGGCGGTCATCAACCACCTTGATGGTAAGTTTTCTAGTCCGTTCCGGGCGGACATGATAGAATTCAACTGTGGTCCGCAGACTTCTGCCTGTGGGCGCCCATGCAGCCCGACACCACCATTGGTGACTCGGAGGGTGAGGAGGTCGCTTGGTGCACCAAGAAGGGGCACGGCTCGCGCCTGATCCCCGCTGGCGCCCTTACCGGCGTGCAGCTCACCAAGACCCCTGGCTACATCCAGGTCGTCGGCTTCATCGACCAGACGAAGATCAACATCCAGTCTGGCGACGGTGGAGGAGAGCTTGACCCCCACGGTGCTGATCTCCGTGGTAACCCCCTCGGTGGTCTCGTCTACTCGAACGCGTTCGGCACCAACACCGACAACAACACCTACACTCAGGTTCACGAGTGGCACAAGTACGTCCTACTTCCTGTGCGGTAAAGAACGGTTATTGATGGTGCGACGCAGCTTCATGGGTAGCAACTCCTTCTGCTTCAAGGTCTGCGATCCCTCCGGCCCCAACGCGGCGGACCTCTGCCAGCACATCTACGACCGTATTGGTGTCTCGTACAACTGCCCCACCGCTGCCCAGGACGGCACCTTCGAGTACTGCGATGGCGACAACCAGGACCCCCCTGGCATCTACACTTCGAACGGTCAGGTTGTGACCTACACCCAGCCCGCTGAGTCGCTCGGTGTTATCAGCTCGATGCCGTACGACCCCAAGGTCCCCGCGTCCTCGAACTGTGTCCAGATTGCCTCGTCTGCTCTCTTCACCGACCTCGCTGTCGCGACCGGTGCTGCCAGCAGCGGTGCGTCTGGCTCCGCGACCGCGTCTGGTGCCTCTGCCACCGCTACCGGCACCAACAAGGCGAGCGGCTCGGGTACCGCGACCCGCACCAGTGCTTCCGCTGGCGCGTCGTCCACCGGTGCGGCCTCTGGCAGCAACGGCGCGGCGGCGTTCGGCGTCTCCGCGATCTCGACGCTCGCGGGCGTTATGGCCGCTGTCGCGTTCCTCGCTTAATGGCCTCTCGATCTCGTTCATGAAGTTCACGAGCGGATGAGGGAGGATGGCGGGAGGACGGGCGGTGAAATCCACGGACTTGCGCGTAGCTGCTACGTTGAACTACATCTACCTCATTCACTGTAGTGTTCGGACTACCTAGTATCACATCTTCTTGGCTGTCATTGACTGAGCCAGAGGCATACCCATTGCTACTTTTAATACCACCCGGTCTTGTCTCATCTGAGTCGGTCGAGCATTCCAGCCATGGCATTGACTTCTGTGTGGTGTAGATGAAGACGTGTGCGTCTCATACCTGGTCGTCTTCACGTGTATCCTGACGCGGGCGCTGCAGGGTCATGGGAATCCGACTATCGACATCGCTATCACTATCTCTATCGATGGTATCCCAGCCTTCTACATCAACATTGCGCCAGTCTGGTCGAAGGCGAGGTCGTTGTCATTTAGCCCGCCTGGTTTGTTTCACTCTGCTCTACCAGATTCTGTGCAAGCTAATCCAACGCCCTGCAGACCGCCCCTCGACGCCATAACCCTCTATTTCCTATCTGCGATGGAGTCCTGCCGGATTCCCATCGAGGTCTGTGAAGCAATCATGGACTCCCTCCCTACCTTGCTCCCCGGTGTGCAGGACTTCTATGAATCCCGTCGTAAGACATATGGTACGCTATACGCGTGTGCTCTAACCTGTCGCGCATGGCGGATTCGGGCCCAGTGGCTCCTCTGGGCTTCCCCCCATCTGTTAAACGAACGTCGCCTCGCTCGTTTCACTGCCGTCACTCGTACAGCACCAATACCGCTCATCGTCACTCTCTGGCTACATCGATCTACTTTCGTAAGGTCGACCGAGCTTTTCATGCATACATTCCCCAATTTGCGACAATTGGTCTTTCACAGCACAGACTTCACTTGCGGACCTCCCCTCTCTATCCTTCGTATGCGTCTTCCTTTCTTCGCCAGTGTCACTGTTCTCCGGTTATTATTCTGTCAATTTCGCTCGTGGAGGACCATGTTGGACGTAGTGTGGGCTTTCCCGAACCTCGCCACGTTGGAGCTAATGGGCTGCGAATTCAAGTACGCACGCCTTTCTACCTGGGTCGAAGGACCGGAGGATTTACCGGCAATTTGCAAGTATTTGCGAGCGTGTCAGAAGCTCACCGAGCTAACACTGGGTCTAAAGGATGTAAGTCGAGTCCTTCATCAGCGCCGCCCTAGACTGTCCGTGTTTACGACCTGCCATTCACATAGAGCCCGGCGCCGCCGTCATTCACCGGAGCCGTATTCGGCAATGCTGTTACGGAGTTGTACGTCAAGCTTGGGAGACTGTGTACGTGAACAGCTGCTTGCTGCATACTCAGTGAAAACCATATTCTAATTCCTCGCTTTCTCCAGACTGCGTTGGCTTCAGCCGCTTTCTCGGCTCGAACTCGTTTCCTTGTTTACGCTCAATCGCGATTCAGGTCGAGTCCCTTGAAGGAGCCAATGTCCCAGTCCCCGGCGAGCCATATCTGCACACCATTGCAGCGACTCGCACGGTGCCGGATATCCTAAAGAAGATCGTGATCTACCGTGGCGATCACCACTGCGAAGTGGACACCGAGTGCTGCCAGGTAGTCGTTGGCACGAGCGAGGAGGTTGCCGGCTCCCCGCAGCGGCTGTCGGCGCTCTTGTCTGGGCTGGAGGAGCTCACCATCCGCTTCACCCGTGACCGCAAAAGTAAAGACCCGAGCCCGTGCGCTGCATACATTCATTCTGTTCTACCTAGCATGCGTAAAGTCCTTCGATTTGAACATCGCGAGGCCCATTCTGGAGGTCCTTGGAAGGAGTACACCTTACCACTTACCCAGTGATTTGCCCCCATCGCCCACCATACATACCCCTACTCCTATTCGAGTTCCCTACTTTCACGCTGTTGTCTAGCTTGGTATACCGACTCGCCATGTACGTGACGCCGCTCCCGATGACTTTACGGTAGAATTTTCCACAGTATGCCTTGGACAACACTCCATGCTATACGTATTCCCCCTTCTCTATGCCACATATGCTCGCCTACGTATTCACCCCCTATGCTATCCACATTCATCCATGCTTACCTCCACTGCGCCTAGACATACCCAACGGGATTGCAAGCCCGAGCCTGTGATGCGAAGATGCCACCCGGGTCCCGGTCGGATGCGCACGGTGAAGCACTCCACGGCACTCGGGGCGTGCTCATGGGGTAGGACGCGCACGTCGCCATACACGAACCCTTCGAAGGAGAGCAGACCATGCGCGGCCGACAGTGATAGACCCCGCGCACGGCTAGAGAGCGAGGAATGTCCGCGACTGCGAGGCCGGCATGATGCCTGAGCGGGCGAGCAGTGTCGACTGCGTCCGGCATCGGCTTGATCCCCCCACAGCGCACTAGTCCCGAGTAACCGCGAGGCGGCGGGTACACAGTACACGGGGCGATAGGCGAAATCCACGAAGAGGCCGACTGCGCGATTCGAGCAGCAGGTGTACGCGATGTCCACAGGCTCAACGCCGGGATGCGCGAAGGCGTACAGCGATCGATCGCTGGTTCGATGCTCGCAGAGAGAGGGGGGATGCTGCGAGGGCCTACAGAAGTGCGGGATGCGTGGTTGCTTGCTACCGTGTATAGTCCAAGTAGCGTCGCTCGGCAGCACGCGGCGGCACAGACAGGAATGAAGGAACGCAGCCGTCGAGCAAGGTGCGCGACCACCGCGAACAAGGACTCAGACGCGCATGGTCGGAGGACCAGCGCGACGGACTCCGCGACTGCGAGATCAGCGTGTAGCAAAGATCCCCAGTCTGAGGGGCTATTAGGGCTAATCAGCATCTCGGCCGCACCGTACGCATGAAGGTTCGGTGAGCGGGGCATACCCGGCGACTCTCGGTACATCGCGCAGACTCGCGAACCCCGACGCGGCCAGGCCATCGACTCACACTGTTCCCGCAACGTCGCCTCGAGGGTGATTTCCGCCGGGCTCCAGTAGCCTGAGTAGAAGATCTAGGGTGAAGGGACATGATGTGTTGCTGAACTTGAGTGTGGCCCATCGATACAGACCTAATTCGTACGTCTCTGCATCAGGTCGCAGGGAGGTGGGTGCCAGTTCGCTGAGGTCAAACAGCGAGTACCGTAACCCATGGGAGGCCAGAGTGGGAGTTCGAGGAGAGGCGCGCGAAGCACCGGTTGAAGTTGCGAGGGCCATGCGCAACTGAGAGTCGATGGGTCGCCTCTTCGCGCACATAGAATCGAAAGTCGTCACCAGAGACTGCGCAGATTTGCATGCGTGAGCAAAGGGTACGTGATGGACTCACCTAACACTTTACACCAGAGGGTGTTGGGGTCGCCGCCACAGGTCTTGGTATTCTTCGGGTATGTCAGCAAGAGGGCCAGACGGCAAGCACAGTGCCCCTTAGAGAACCTCTCGCGGCGTAAGTCCCCCACTGTGCTAGGTAGAGCAATAAATCGAAGCGAGGGTGACATCCTGTCGGGGTGTCGGTGCGTTCCGCGAGCAAGTCCGGAAGCGAGAAGGCGCACCCGGACGCCGACGTCGTAGTAGTACGCGCCGTCATGCGGGCATCCCGGCGATGACCACCTCCGGACCCTCGACCAGCACAATTCCGTGTCGTGAGACAGACATGCCTTCTGTGCAACCTCCGTACGTACTACGCTGGCGACGACTCGACAAGGGGTTGGCAGGTGAATGGTTGGCACACTTGGCTGTGAGAGAGAGGATGAGCCTACTGTTTACGAAGATGTTTGTAAAGATGCCCATAATATGGTGCGAACATGTCCTCGTCCGACGACAGTAGACGTGTTTCCGACTTGTCGAGGAAAGTATTGGCAGCGGGGAGTACTCGGTCAGAACGAGAGCGTAAGTCGAAAGAGCGCCTATCTCCTGGACCACGGGCGCTCGGTCTCCTGAGCGATTTTCTTCCTGCTCGTCACTCACGCTCACTCGTCGACGTCGTGTCTCCGTCATCGGCCTCAATGATACTAGCTTGTCTTCAACCCATGCAAGGTCTAGGCGAACCCCTCTCTGCGGTGGCGCCATCCAGAATATCATGTTTTACAGCTGGAGCAAATGAACAGGATACTCGCCTCGAGCTCTGCGCCCCTACGAATGACTAGGACTTCGAGGTTGAGCTGTGTGTATCCTTGGTGAAAGTCCCACAATTAGTACGTCGTTGCTTTCGAGTAGTCAGACTGGCGCGACGGACGAAGGGTAGATCCAGCGACGGGTGAGACTTACGCAGACTGACGTCGTTGGTCGCTATCGCGTGCTATCAAGCTCGGTGGCTCGGGGGCGGACAGGGGTGAGGTCGTTGTGGGCGGGAGTCGAGTTTAAGCCGGGCGCGCACCCCACGACGGTGGATCGAGGATCGCCGGTCCCTGGGAGAGCTCCAACATGCATGGCTAGGCGGGCGGTGTTCGCTCAGCTCCCTCCTGCGATACGCGGCGAATGGGCGCGCGTGACGGTGCGGGGAGCATCGGTAGCTGCGAGAGGCGTCCGTCCGTCGCGCGTGGCCCAGACAGGCGTCGTTCGTAGGAGGACTGGGGACGCTCGATCCCTGCCCGTGGACGGGCACGGCGGGCGTCACAGCCACCGTCTGCGGGAGAGGATGCATGCGTGGATGGAGTCGGATATGGTAAGGGAGAGTCTATATATGGGCATGACGGGAGGAGGGGAATCAGAGGGCGAGTGGGGGCGGAACGTTCTGCTCGGGAGCTCTCCACTCGCCGTGACATCGACCAGGCGAATGGCTCCGACAGCGCCCGTAAGAGCTGCTATATCTCCCCCCACGGCCCCTCGCGACACCCACCCACCTTGCACACAACGTCCCGACGATCCCGCTGACAGAACTCGCCTTCTTCCTTGTTTCCCTGTCTGTCCCTTCTCCCCGTCCCTACACTATAAGCCCTCCGACGCGCGACCGAGCCGTCCTCTCTTTCACTCCCGCCATGGCCGCTTACGATGAGTACGTCTCTCCTTTTGTCCCTTCACTCCCGCGAGCTCACCATCGTCTCCTTCAGCGTGTTCTCGTCAATGCCTACTCCGCTCCCTGCAGACAACGACTCGCTCTTCGACTCGTACATAGATTCGAATGCTTACCTAGATCAATCCTTCGTACGTATTGCTCCTCCTCGTGCCAATAATCTTGATGCTAATGTCTATCCAGTGCTCCAACTTCTCCTGCTGCGGTCAGACGATCCCCGACCTCCACCATCTCCTCGACCACTTCGAGGAAGAGCACGTCCTCCCGCTCCCTCTGGATGATAACCGGCCCACCTACTCGAGCCCCATCTATGCACGCCCCACAGGCCCTCATGCGAGCTACATCCTTAGCTATCCCCAGCCAGACCCGCCTCTCCATCCTGCTCCCCTCCCCATCTCGTCTGCCCACGGCCCTCTTCGTGCCATCCCGAACCTCAGTCACGTCCCAGATCTCATCCACTCCCCCGCATCAACAGCGCCTCCGTCCACATCGTCCTCCTGCATCTCCTCCCCCGTTCTCGGAGAACCATTCTGCCTGCCGCCCGCCCTCTTCTCCTTCCAGCCCTCTCGCGCGCGGACGCCCTCGCAATCTTCTCGCCGCTCGCATCCGGCCGACGCTGATCTCGACAACATACTGACGCCGAGCCTCGCGCGCTCGGGCATCGGCCCCCAGCGCACCACAAAATCGCACCCGCGCGCCGACCCCCTCGCGCGGAGCCGCCCCCTCGCAAAAACTCCGGAACGCGCCTCCGCGCCCTCCGCCCGCAGACGTGACGGCCGCGAGAAAATGTACAAATGTCCGGTGAGTACGGCGATTTCGCGTGCCTATCTGCTATGCTCGTCCAGTCCTTGTATTCGCGCATCTGCCCGAAAGCTTGTGGGCGCCGACGCTCCAATGTCCGCTCTATGAGCGGCGCGATGCGAGCTCATCCCCGCGTGGCGTGCGCGCGGCCCCAGCCATCTCTGCGCGCCGTTTTAACACATGCTGACGTATGATCCTGCCCACCCGCTCTTCCATGAAACCGCGACCGCCGACATGTGCGCCTCCCCACTGATATTACACCACTCGGATCACCCATCGGCCGCACCACCCCTCTTCCCCGCATCGATCTCCGCGCCCGCGCCCGTCCCCGCGCACGCAACCCAATCACCCCGCGAACCTACTCCGCCCGTCCCATCTCGCCCGCACGCGCCGTACAGCATCCGGGCTGCACAAAGGTTCGTGCCACGCGCCCGCCGCCACACTGACACACCGCACTGACGCTGACGTTCGTTCCCCGCGCTCAGTCGTACCTGAACCCGAACGGGCTCAAGTACCACCTCGAAAAGGGGACGTGCACGAACGCGGAGGTGCGCGCGCGCGCGCCGCTCCCGCCCGCCGTCACCGCTGCGGCGCTCACGCCCCTGTCGACGCCCGCCTCCCCGAGCGTGTCGACGCTCGACTCGGTCCTCGACGACGACGAGGCGGACGCGTTCGAGTGTCGGATCTGAGCGCGCCTCGTCGCACGCGTATCGCAAAACCACAGACGTGGCAGGATCCTCTTCCGCGCCATGTTCGCTTCCCGGATCTCCTGGCGGACGCGGCATCTGTAGGTAACAGCACCCCCGCCCCGTCTCGACCGTACGTACGCGCCCCCCACCTTCCCTGCTCCCGTCGCCCGTCGCCACACCCGAGCGCGCGCCCGCCTGGCTCCATCGCGTAGGCCGATTATCCCTCGACTCCTCGGCGCGAACCACCCGTGGCGTACGCGCGGCGCCGCTTTCGGGTCCCGGTCATGTGGCGGCGGACGTGGGTGATGCATCATTTCGTGTAATAATGTGTAAATGTATATACTTGTATCGTAGACGTTTGTAGCATATGCAGTGCAGTTGGCCCCAGTCTCTCTTCGTGGCGTGACTCGTGCCCGAGCGCAGAGGACATGTACGGTATGCAAGGGTGAAGGCGAGTCGAACTCGCGTGTCGTGTAGAATGGCCGCGTCGACACAGACACCGTAGATCCGCGGAGCCAAGGAACGTCGCCCAAGCGAGAGCGCGTCAACCACTAGCTCGAGACGACCCTGACCGACGTACGTTTGGCCAGTCCGGAGTGTTGCCTTTCCTCCATGGGGCGTAGCCGCGTTCCGAGACCCGGGTGCAAGACGGCCCATAGTCGGCCCACTGGGCAACCCGCACATCTCTGCCAAAACGCCCCAAGGCTGCCGACACTATAAAAACGGAGCGAGGAACCGAAAGCATGCCAAGTACTACATAGCGCGATACGACCCTGGACGTATGTACGTCCCCAGCACTGCCGTTTCCGCCGCGGGGGCGCAGTGGTAGACGCGTTACGACACCCGGAGGCAAGATGTACCCAAGTCGGCCCAGCGCATCCCTGGGACCCTGGCGGGCCGACCCCGACGCGAAGGCGATTCCGGGGCGACGGGGACGCGAATGCACGGAGCTGTCAGGTGCTAGTAAGACGCATCGGAGTTCAGGTGTCGTCGTGCAGCGTCAGGCGGGCTGGTCGGATGAGGCCCGAGGCCCGAGTAGGATGGCGCCAGCGGCAGGGCCCAAAGATGGTATCCACGAAAACCGGGAAACAGGCCGCAGAGGGCACACCCTCGGACGCGAAGGCAGTTCGGGGGCCAGATGTCGGATCATGCATGGTGTGCGCAGACGCCGCGCCGGGAGAGCATCGTCGTCGCGAGGGGACGATGCCAGCACGTTCGCGCTTCACAGGGAAGTGGGGAAGAGCATCGGCGTCCAGAGAAGTTGGGCAGAGCATCGACGTACTCAACATCGGGCCGGGAGATCGGGGGTGTACGTGTCATATTGGGAGACCGCTAGGGCAAGTGTCGCCCGGCGGTAGTGAGTTAGATGAGGCCCGAGGAAGGTGACGGCAGCGGCAGAGTCCAAAGATAGTATTCACGAAGTCCGGGAACGGGTGCTTGTGTCCCTTGCGGCCGAACTTCCGAACACGAAGGTCGTTCAGCGGTCGAATATCGACGACCACGACCATGCATGGTGTGCGCAGACGCCATCCCGGGAGAGCATCGTCGTCGTGAGGGGAGGGTGCCAGCACGCTTACGCTTCGTAGGGAAGTTGGGAAGGACACTGGCGTCCGTAGAAGTTGGGCAGAGCATCGGCGTCCACAAAATCGGGCCGGGAGATCGGGGGTGTACGTGCGATATTGGGAGGCCGCGGCGAGCATTTGGAAGGAAGTAATGGGCCTGCCGATGGCTTGTGGTTGCGTTCGTCCCGGCGGCACTGTACGCGCGTGCGTTCGAGGGTATTCCCTAAAGTGTCTGTAGGTTTTGGAATATGTCAGTTAGGCAGCCGGAAGCCAGGTCGCAGCATACCTGTTGTCAGAAAGCGTACAGCAAAGACTGGCGCTAGCAAGAAGGAATGTCAAAACGGAACTCGACGCACCAATTCGTATACACAACCACTCGTTGGCCGACAGCGCGTCCCGCAGCGGACGCGGTGCCCGCGTACGCAGCCAAACGCAGCCAGACACAGAAGCTCCGCAGCACCTCCAGCAGGCAGACGAACCAGGCCTTCCGGCCATCCAGCGCCTCGCCGCCTCCGAACACAGCATGCCCCGCACCATCGCAGGCCCAGCGCCGAATTAGGACCTAGAAAGTACCAGGCGTTGCTCCCCTCGCCCGAACCCTGAACCCGCCTCTCGCGTTCCTCGCACCCGAGGGTGATCCAGACCCCGTCCAGGGCGTCCAGGGTCGTACGCGCGCAATTGGGCATAGGCACGGGGACTTCTTGTGGGACGGTGTTCGCGTCGCGTCTTCGGAGGCTCGGAAACGGCCGTAAACTGGCGAGCTGGGTGTGCGCGGTGCCGTAGGTGGCGCGGCGATGGGCCGTGGTGGGCTGTGGGGAAGGTAGTCAAGGACTCCGAATGGCCTTATGGGAGTGCCGACGAGGCCGAGCATCGAAAAGGCTAAAGTCTGTCCGATGCCTTCCGCTGCCGCAGGGCGCCGAGCGGAACGTGCATGCCAGTGCCTCCTGGCTACGAGCAGTCCTATGCCGCGGAAGCAAACACGACACACAAGTACGGAAGGAGTTTCAACCAAGTTGGAGCACAGCACTTGAAACGGCGTACTAGCGTGCGCACCTAACAGACCTTATTACACCGGTGGCGCGATATATTCCCGCTGCCGCCGGCGTGGCACAGCACCTCCGTCGGCCTGGGAAGCGTCGAGGTGCTTATACCGCAATCGTCGCGTCTAGTCCGTCTAGAAGCAGGTGCACCGTGCAAGGCCAATTCAATGCTGTGCCTATACGGGACGTGCTCCAAGCCACTTACTTCGTATAGTTTGATCGCCGTGTCGTGCCTCGGCTTCGCAGAGTGAGTGCGCAGTTGCACGGTAAGAACCAGGCTGCGGTGTGTGTCCAGTCGACCTGGTCCTCGCTGCGGGTCGGGGTGGGATGCAATGCGTGCGTCGCGGGTTGCAGTGCGCATGCGGCGCAGCGCCAAAAAGCCCGACATCTCTGCGCGTTTCACACCTGAGGCCGGGATATCCAGTCTCAGGCTGTGAGCGGCGGACGCGGTCCCACGATGCGAGCGTGCACGACGCACCTGCGATCCCGGCGCACCAATGGCCAAGTGCATTGCTCTGTAAGGGCAGAGACGAGGCGCGGGTGGCGCTGCGCAAGGGCGGGGATCTGTCATTCAAGCTGGGGTGTGAGATATACACGTTAAGGCCGGGATGGCGCTGCACGGTGCAGTCCAAAAATACAGAGTTCAAACGGCCTACCGGGTGGCACAAAGTCAGAGAGCTTGTAGAGTTCACCAGTGTTTGCAGGAGACGGGGGACTGGCAGTGGAGCTGGAGGGTTCCAGGAAATGCCGCCATTGCACCTGGGATGCTTGGAACATGGAAGTGTGAAGACGTCCGCCTCGTTGCTGTGCCTACGAAATGCCGGAATATCGGTGTATGTTAGTCGCAAGGCACGTATGGCGCGTCCCTGAGGACGCATTTACCCATGACAAACACCGGAACGACGCCCAGGGCGAACACTGTCCGACGTCATCGACAGTCCTGACTTCCGCACATGCATGGGCCTGCCCTTGAGGAACGGTCCGCTCCAGCCAGAACTCGCCCAAGAACCTTCAAGCTTCACGTCAATGCCCACACCCCGTCCGCAACAACCACACACCGCTGCATCCGCATATCACAAGCCAGCCTCCCGTCGCCCTCGCCCAGCGCAGCCTCCACCCCGTCGGTGCACGGACGCCGGCCGCCTGGACGCGACGGCAAACATACGCGCATGACACTCGCAGATGCAGCTGAAACGGCGGCAGACCGCCACGCGCACGCGCGCCGACCGTTCTCGCAGGGACGCCCGTTGCGCGATCCGCAGCGCGATCGGTCTCCAGCACGACGCAGGCCTTGGCCAGGACGGGGTGGACCCACAACACTCGCTTGCCGCGCAGCGATAGCCGAGCGCGTGGCCATATGCCTCCGTCGCTTGCCTCGGAAGAGCCCCAGCGCCGGCGCGGGGCGGCGGGGGCGAGGCAGCGGGGGCGTGTTCCGCGCTGTCAATGTACGAGATTGAGACGAGACGAGGCTTGGGGGCGCTGGACGCGGGCTCGACGCCGGAGCTCCTATCGCGCGCGGGTATGTGTAGGGCACAACTTCAGGCCATGCAAAGACGTCAGAGGGACAGCCGGCCGGTCGGCCAGTGCATTGCATTCGGTGCGCGACGGAAGACTCGAGAGGCGGTCGAATTCGTGATCGGGGACTTGGGCAGAATTCGAAGAATTCGCAAGGCCTTGCGCGATCGGGGGCTTCGCGTTCCTTCGCGTCGTCGAGCCCGAACGCACACAACGTGGACGGCACCGCGAAGCGGGGCGCGCGGATTGGCGGGGGGCTGCGTGATTGTATTTAGGCTTCTTCGGGAAGGCAGGCGGGGCCCTCCCACAGGGCGCGCGGGCGTGCGCTCTCATGTTGCTGGTCACCGCGAGAGTGCGTGCGGGTGTTCTGCCGGGCGATAAGATCACACGATGGGTGTTGGCGGGAACGCGCGAGGGCGTGTTCGTTGGCGGGCGCACGCGTGGGACGGGGAGGCGACATAGGGCTGCTCACATGTCCGGGCGCATTGGGGGGTGGCGGAAAGGGGGGTGACGGGTCGCGGTGGGCGCCGCAAGCCGGGGACATGCTGGGGAGGTAGGACTGACGGCGGTCGAATTCGCCACAGATTGGGCTTCTAACCAAGTGGAGGATGGAGCGGAAGGACAGAGCGCACGGAAGCGAGCGACGGAGGCAGACAAAGTGAGACATCGGACTCCGGAGGTACTTACTTGCAGCCCCGCGGCCCGTCCGGCGAGCACGGTGGTGGGCAGGACGAGGAGGTGGGCCCGGGGGCGGGGGCGGGGTTGCTATAATGGGGATTATCACGCACGTAAGTGGTTGGGCGCGTCGCGATATCATTGGATGCGTCTAGAGCCTGGAGGGCGTGTCGTGAGGCGGGGAGCGCAAGCGACGGCGATAGGCCTCGGATGGCCTTCGTAGCGCCTGAGGCGGGAGTTCAGAACAAGCTCGTCGCTCTTCAGAGGTTCCTCCGCCGTGCCTTGTAATCAAGACAGCAGCGGCGAGCGCAGGTTCAGTGCCTTTGGGTGCGCGGGCAGACCGCAGTTGCTGTGCCGCACGCCCGCACTGATTGGATGCGGGGCCCCGGAGGTTGATATCGGCGCGGACGGACGGACGGATTGGGCGGAACCTTGGGGTGTGCTCTTGGAGACGTGCGGTTGGAAAGAGTGTTGATGCATTGCACGACAGCGTTCGGCCAGGGGGCGGGCAGAAGGCGAAGACGTCAGCGAGTGTGCATGCAAGCCGGCCATGTTCTCGGATGTCGGCGCTGCGTGCAGATTGGCCCAAAATACAAAGATGGTGACGCGGGGAGGTGCACAGGGAGGCGAGGGTTCGCACTCGGTCGGATCACACAGCGTTTGTTCGAAGGCGAGCGGGGCGTTTGAAGTCTGGTTTGGGCGACAGGCTCGCTGCATGCATTCACTCGCTCGACAGCAGCGTTGGGGTGTGCCTGCGATATGTTTGGGAGGGAACGCGTGTGGGTCATGGGAGAGCGGGCGGACGCCTCGCGCAGAGCTGGACTGGCATGTGATCGTCGGGGAGAGCCGGGTCGGGGCGGGAACAGTTCCTCGGGAAAATCGCATTGGGTGACGGTCGCCGAAAGAGGCAACGTGCGGAGGCCGGGCCGTCTCTTTGGCCCAGGGACGGGCGTCTTGTCCAGGCGGGCGAATCTCAGACTGATCTGGTCTGCCATCTGCCTCCCTCCCTCCCACTCCGTCCACACTCCGTCCTCCTCCTCCCTCCTGGACCCCATCATCTCCCCCTCCTCCCCTCTCGGAGGACTCTGTCCACCCCTCCCCTGTCGCCCCGCTTTTTTTGCGACCTTCTAGCAAGAGCTCTCTTCCGACCGTCTTCCGGTCCTCTCTGCCGGCGGTACCTTTCCAGGCGACATACCCTCGCCCGACGCCCCCTTGCATATCGCCCTTCTCCTGCTGTACATCATAGTCCGTCTCCCGGCTTTCTCTCTCATTGCGCTCTCTTTCTCTCGCTGTACCATTACGCTCTGTCATCCTGGACATCCTCGACACAATGCTCTCCTCCTTTCCGTCCCCGATCTTATCCGTCGCCGCGGATGTAGTCAAGGACTTGGAGGGGGAAGACGCCCTGTGTGGCCTTTGGATATGTGCGTACCTCCGCGACGCTTTGTTCATCTCCTCCGAGCTCACCTCTTCGAACAAAGTGTTCACCAAGTGCAAAGAGTCGCTCAAAGACGGCCGTCGTCTCGAGAACATCTCTTGGCGTCTTTGGTACCGGGAGATGGCCTCCGCTCAGTCCTCTCCTGCGTCTTCTCCTGGCTCTTTGTCGCCATCTCTTTCAGACCGAAGGAGCCCCTCTCCCATTACTCCTATCTCCGAAGACGGTCTCGGCGTTCAGCAGTGTATGCATTTACTCGCCCTCTCCGAGTCAATAGCGGTCCATTGCTGACCAAACTCCCTCTACCAGCACATCTATGCCAGGCACCGCCTACACCTTCCACTGATATCTCGCAAGCATTCTCCTGGCACGGCAACCACCCGCCGCCGAGTGCTTTGTCGGGAGGGCGCCGCCTCAGTACTATCAGTACAGTGAGCGCCCCGATGGAACGGCGCAAGTCCCACTCCAATATCGGAGTAGGGAAAATGATCTTGGACATCCTTCCTCGCAAAGTCGACGTCGACAGCGAGAAGAAGCTTGCACGGCACCCCATCATCGTTCAGCCCAAGCCTATCGTCGCCTCGCTTCCCAGTGTACATCTACCCCCCAGCTCCTCCCAGCCGGGCGAGACATCATTTCCCCGCGTTGTGGTCGTCAATCCAACCCCGCATCCGACGCCGCCGGCCACTCCTCATCTGTCCCACCCTCCCAATCTGACAGCTGCCGCCCACACATCCACACATCTTCTGCCGCCCCTACCGGCACGATCCCTCGTATCGGCGACTATCGTACCCATGCCGGCTTCGTCGCAGCAGTCCGTTCCGCCTACCGCCGCACCGACGCCGCAACCGCTGGCTGCTTCCTCGTCTACGTCGAAGCAGCCTTCGGCTTCGGCAGGGCAGACCGCTTCCAAGACCAAGGCATTCAATGACGAGACGCTCAAGGCGTCTGACCGCCGGTTCTTCCTACAGGATACTGGCTCGCCGGAGGTGGAGTCCCCCGAGCGCGCACCGTTGAACTCCTCGGAGACCAAGCCACAGAGTCCGAGCAGCGTCACGTCCAGTCACGCGAAGTCGGAGGTGGCAGGTCCCAGCGCTGCTGCGGCGAAACGCCCACGCGTCCAGGTGCGCAAGAGCAAGGAGCGACACGTGCCCGTCAGGCCAGCGCTGCAGCGGCTGCATTCGCACGGGGTCAGGCAGGCCTCGCAGCAGAAGAAAGCTTCCGCCCCTGAGCCGAAGAAGGCAGCGTTCAACATTGGCTCGACGTCGTCCAACGGCTCCCGCGGGGGCCCCTCGACGAAGGCGCCGAGCCAGAATGGCGACGCCGTCGTTCGGACGCGGCCATCAAGCCCCGCGCCTCCCGCGAAGCAGGCGCCCCCGCCACAAGCTAGCACTAGTCGCGCGGGGCCGTCGCAACAGCGGCGTGGGATCATGATAAGCACGTCATCTGAGTACGACACAACGGACACCGAGAACGACTCGGACTGGGCGTCCGAGGCAGACAGCGGGGAAGAGCGCAGCAAGGCCAAGAAGGGCAAGACGAAGGCGCAGGCGGCGGAAGAGGCGCGGTTGCGCGTCGCCGCGGAGGAGGCCCAGCGCCAACGCGACATGTTCGCGAAGGTGCCAAAGCGGTCGTACTCGAACCTGAACAGGGCACCGTCTGGGCTGCTATCGCAGCTGCTCAACCCTGATCCGGGCATCTTCCCGCCCAACCACCCGTACCGGTCAACGCGGTCGACGCAGGATATGTCGCACCTGGCGCGGCAAGCTCCCGCATCGAAGCTGCAGATGAGCAAGAGTTCGGTGGCGGTTCCGCTCGCCGCGCAGGTCACTGCGCAGGCGCCCGTCACTCCCGCGGAGCCTGCTGTTCGTCCTGGAGGCGGCTATAGGTTGAAGGGCCGCCCGCAAGAGGAAGAGCTGGAGGACACCGAGAGCGAGGACGAGAACCCTGACGATACCATCCAGGTCTCGCGGAGTCTCGCCCAGCAGAAGCTCGCCGCTCTCGCGGACCCGAATCGGAGGCGGAGCTCGGATCGCGGCGGCTTGCTCTCTCAGCAGAAGCCTCAACAGCACCAGCATCTGCCTCAGCACCCGCACCCGCAGATGCAGCAGAGGGGCGAGCGATCCGGGTTGACCGCCGTTGCGTCAGCCCCGATCCCGCTGAATCACCCGTACAACCTGCCCCCGCCCGCGCCGCCGATGACACCGCGCACGACGCGGCGCCAGATGCTGCAGACGGAGCTCTCGGAGAGCTTACGGCGGAACCTGCTGTGGGAGCGGCAAGTGAGCAACAGGAAGCCGCGCGGCGTGCTTGGCAACGCGCTGAGGCCGATGACCTCGATGAACGGGGACGGACCGGCAGCCGCACAGCAGCCGCCTGCATCGAAGCGTGCCAGCACGGGCGATCCGCAAGTCCAGGGCCAGTTCCAAGGGCAGCAGCTCAATACGGAGGACCATGCTGAGCGGCGGCGGGCAGCAATGGCGCGGAACCGCAGCTGGGCGGACGACTACCACTATTCGGGGTGGTAATACTCGCCCCTTGTACGTGCGCTCGCGCTCGTGCCCAGTTCGCGTCAACAGCGGTGGGGTCGCTCCACGGTCCTGCCGCTTGGTATATAAAATCTCTTTCGGGTTTCCTTCATCCACGGTGTACTATTATCCCCCGCATCTTCATCTTCAACAACCACAACATCCCGCATCCGCATATTGCTCTGCTCGCTGTTTCCCATGCGCCTCGGCGGTCTCCTCTCGTTCACGTTTATTCCCTGCTCGGTCCCCTGGTCTCCGGCGTCGCGCATCACACTCAGCCACTGGCAACCCGGCATTCAATCCATCATCGGTCCCCCGTCTCCTCTCGTCCGGCTCCCCTCATACGCATACGCATCGGTCTCGTTCGATCCTCCATCGCATGCGGTCTCGACGACGTCGCAGACTTGTACTCTACTTACCCTAAGGTCCGTCCTACGCTACGCTATCCCCCAAGCCTATCTCGGCCGTCGCACACGCAGGGCCGCCGCTTCCTCTGCTCCACGGCACTCCGGAGTGTCCCCACACCCTGCGCCCGCGCGCCGGTCCCTCATCGACTTCCCGCGCTCTGGCAATGGACGTATTCCCCCTCCCCATGCATATGCATATGCGTTTCGTGCTCTGGAATGTGTATCCCCCTGGCCCCCCGCATGCATGCACGCACGCGCTCCGTGACCCGTCGCATTACATAGTGTGTATATATTCTGTACTGGTACTGTCTGCGTCCGTAGTACATATATTCGCCCTGGCTAATGGTATTCCGTCGTCGCGCTCGCCCGCTGCGTGTTTATCTCATCCTTTTCCCCGCAAGTACGTGTTCCGGGCCCCTATGCACTACGTGTCCGCCCGTGTACCTTGATGCGCGATGCGTTGGGGCACTGGTACGGTGCGCAGGTGCCGCACCCCAGTGTTTGCGATGGTCTGGATGCAAAGGCAGCCGCTATCGCGCCGGAAGTGGTGATCTCTGGCATCTGCGATTCTGAGAAGCTGCTCGTCATCCAGGCAGCGCACCCGAGCACGAGTGCGGATTGGCCCGCGGGAGGCAGGTGATTGCGGGCGTGCACGAACGCGCAAACGTGTTCTCACCTCCGCTCCGAGGCCTTCGTGGCCCCCACGGCATCGCGCAGGGTCGGAGACATGGATCGACTCGGACTCGCAGCGGCCCCTGGCTCGCGCTCGTCGGAGGAGTCATCGAGAAGCTTCGCAGCCCGCCGCCGCGACTCCGCGTCGCCTCCGCACGGTGCACGGGGCGACTGTGCAGGACCCCTGAAAATGCCTATAGTAGGCCGTCCGGTAGACGCCCATGATTTTGGCCCTCCGTGTCCGGTCGATATTTTCGAGGTTTTGGCCTAATTTGTCCGGACTCGCGACCAGGATGCCGTTTTTGCTCGGTGGTGTCCGGATTTTCCGTCCGGCCCCTTCGGGGCCGGGGAGGTGTCCGGATTTCCTGGCCGGCCTCTAAAAACCGCAATTTTTTTCCCGGCGCGCCGCCATCGTCTTCAAACGGACATTATTTTGCGATTTGCAGCCATTAGACGTCCAAATCTACCTCTAAAGTGAGGCTGGAAGGTGTGCCCAATACAGAAAATCTCTAGGGATAGGATAATGCGTATGCAGTCTCGAAGCGCCCGCCGAATTGCTACGCCGCGTTCTAACATACCTTAGCCGAGAACTTACAAACGTCAAGTACACTACAGTGAGTAGTAAGTCCTATCAACAATGGTTCTTTCACGGCTGATAATGATGGATAAGCCGGGAACCCCGGAGGCCGGACACCCCTCCTAAGGGGGCCCATCAGTCTGACCCCGGTGGTGTCCGGACTCTGGGCCTGGCCGAGGGAGCCCAGAGGCCTCGCTGTCCGGGAAGTCCGGCCGGCTAGGTGACCTTTTGAGGGTCATTTTGTCCGGACTTTGACCCATCATTTGGCCAAATTTTCTCAAACGCCGTCCGGATGACGAGCGTCTACCGGACGGCCTACTATAGGCATTTTCAGGGGTCCTGACTGTGCCCATTCAGCCGAGTCAAAATGCGGTGCGCGCACGCCCCGATAGCTGCAGCAGGCCCGCTCGCTCGGTGGTGGTGGGTCGATACTCGATTATTCACCGCGCGGACGAGATTGGCGCGGCGGGGGCGAGAGAGGGGGATATATACGGCTCGCAGGCGCCGGGGCGATCGTGCCGGGCGAACGCGTCTAAGCATCCCGCTATTCCCGCTCTCCTTCCTCCTCCTCGTCTCTCCTCGACTTTCTCACTCGCCCGCGCCACGCTCCCCCCTCCCTGCCCGTCTCCTCTCCGCCCACCCGACCACCGCCTGCAGCGCACCCACACACAATACACGGACAGGAGCAGCCGCCGATGTCGTCGCCCGAGGAAGACTACAATGACGGCGACTCCGCGCAGAACGCGAAGAAGCGCAGGATCCAGCGGGCCTGCGACATGTGCAGGCGCAAGAAAAGTACGCTCCCCATCACGCCCGCTCCCATTGGTCCATACGTACTCACCGCGCCCGCCTCCGCCCAGTCCGATGTGCGTACCCCTCCGTGCGATGCCTCCTTCTGGGGCGGGCCGTGACCTCCTTCCCACTGCACAGGCGACGGCGCGACGATGCCCAGCAACCGCTGCTCGAACTGCGTGTCCTACCGCCTCGAATGCACGTACATCGAGGCCGCGAAGGTGCGTGCGCCGCCCGCATATCCCGGGCCCGGACAATGCTCAGCGCCCCCGGACTTCTGTAGAAGCGTGGGCCCCCCAAAGGGTGAGTAAGCCTGCAGAAGTGCGCCGCAAGGCGGATGAGTCATGCGTGTCCGTTCGCAGCTACGTAGAGAGTCTCGAGACCCGGCTCGAGAAGATGGAGAAGTTGCTGAACAAGGTGCGCTTCCCCGTCCCCTGTCCGCCCGTCGCGATCGCGCGGAATAGTGACGCCACGGCTGCTTAACGCCTGCTCTTTTTATTGCGCGCGTGTGTCATCGTGTGCAGCTGTGTCCGAACGCGGACTTCACGAAAGAACTTGGCGGAAACTTCGACCGGGATGCATGGATAGCTGACCGCGAGCGGAACGGTGAGTCTTCGGGTGCAGGCGCGGGCAAGTCGGGGTACGGCATCCCAGGCCAACCTTCGTCCTCCGTGATTGCCTCGCCACCCGCGCTCGCCACTCCGGCAGGCGTCGACTCGGACGACCTCGACCCGAGCGACGATGAAGTCATCGCGCAAAGGAACATAGTTGCGAAGCTCCAGAAGATGTCCGTGCACCCAAGCGCGATGCGATATCACGGCAAGTCTAGCAGCCTGCTCTTCATACAGACCGCGATGGACCTCAAACATGAGTACGCGGGCGTCCACCTCCCGCCGACGGTTGACCCGGAAGCTCACAATGTACTGCTTCGGCGCGATCAGCTGCATTGGAGTTTGCATCCCGTGCGTGTGCGCAAGACGCCGATATAGCCACCCTGAGTTGACACACGGCCGCGCAGTGGCTGACTTCCACAGTGCACGACGAGATCCCACCACACAAGGATTTCCCGCCCCCAGATCTGCTCGACAAACTGGTCGGGCTGTACTTCCAGTACATGAACTGCTACATGCCGCTCCTGCACCGGCCGACGTTCGAGCAGGCGATCAAGGAGGGCCTGCACCTCCACGACGAGGGCTTCGGCTCGACCGTGCTGCTCGTGTGCGCGAACGGCGCGCGCTTCACAGACGACCCGCGCGTGCTCCTCGAGGGCTACGACACAACGCAATCTTCCGGCTGGAAGTGGTTCCAGCAGGTGCAGATGGTCCGCAAGTCGCTGCTCGCGCCCCCGCGCCTGTACGACCTCCAAATATATGCGGTACGTCACCTGCGCCCGCGCCGCAGTGCGAACACGCCCTCACGCCCGTCCTTCCCTGTTCCGTCTTCTATCCGGACGGTGATTCGCCGCCGCACAGCTTACGGCGAGTTTCCTGCAAGGAACGTCTGCACCGCAAGCGTGCTGGACTATCATCGGAATCGGTATCCGCATGGCCCAGGATGTAGGCGCCCATCGGAAGAAGGTGTACAGCACGACGCCGACGATGGAGGAGGAACTGTGGCGGCGTGCCTTCTGGTGATGCTCGGATTTTTGGCGGGTGCAGATCAGCCACTCACGATCGGTTCACGCTGACAGGACTCTTGTCGCGATGGACCGACACGCGAGTTTCGCCCTCGGACGGCCGTGCGCGATCCAAGACGAGGAGTGAGTACCGCCCCAACCGCCCAGACATCAGGATCACCCTTCCGCGCGGTCTGACTTGCTTGCTTACCCGGCCCTGCGCAGCTTCGACCTCGACCTGCCGACGGAGTGCGACGACGAGTACTGGATGCACCCGGACCCCGAGCAGGCGTTCAAGCAGCCGCCGGGCACGCCGTCGAGCATCGCGTTCTTCAACTGCTACATCCGCCTGCACCAGATCCTCGCGTTCGCGCTGCGGACGATCGTGAGTACCCGCCGTTTGCGTGTCGCCGCGAGCGCAGTCGCCGAGAGCTGACGAGTCGCCCCGGCCGGTGCGCGTGTACCTGCTTCGTCGTATAGTACTCTATCAACAAATCGAAGGCGCTCCTTGGCTTCGTGGGGCAACAGTGGGAGCAGCATATCGTCGCTGAACTCGACTCCGCCCTCAACAAATGGATCGACTCCGTCCCTGACCACTGTATGTCCCTTCCGCCCTATCGCTCTGCACATCTAACCGTGTTCACGCTTGCGGCGCAGTGCGGTGGGACCCGAACCGCGAGAACGTGCTCTTCCTGAACCAGTCCGCGAACCTGTACGCGCACTACTACCAGCTGCAGATCGCAGTGCACCGGCCGTTCATCCCGTCCCCGCGCAAGCCGTCCCCGCTCTCCTTCCCGTCGCTCGCGATCTGCACGAACGCCGCGCGCTCGTGCATCCACGTGCTCGACCTGCAGTACAAGCGCGCTGGGGTCACGTACTTCAACCAGATGTCGCTGTTCACTGCTGGGATCGTGCTGCTGCTCAACATCTGGGGCGGGAAGCGCTCCGGGCTCTCGACGGACCCTGCGAAGGAGATGGCGGACGTGCACAAGTGCATGAAGATGCTCAAGCTGCTGGAGGCTCAGTGAGTGCTGTATGATTTTACCCTGTCACCGCTCGCCGCTGAAATTCGTTGTCTTACAGTTGGCACACTGCTGGGCGACTATGGTGCGTTTATGTGACATGTATACGCTTTAAAGCTACCAGCTAACATTCAAAATGTAGGGATATCCTTTACGAGTTGGCGTCTGTTGGAGACCTCCCGCTCCCGCAAGCCTCGCCGGCTCCGAACAAGCGCGAGCGTGACTCAGACAGCCCTATCGCGACTCCCAGCCACCACGGCTTTGATTCGCCACCCCCGTCGGTGCCAGTAGACAGCACACGCCCGATGGTGAACTGCAGACGCACGGGTCCGAAGGAGAGTACTTCCCTCGCCTCCGCCACTTTCGCACAACCGCTGCGCACGCCATCGCAGTCACAGCCCGCTACGTCCGACTCGGAGAAGATCGCCGCCACGCCCACTCCGAATGCTGGCAACGGCGGGAGCTCGTTCTTTGCGCTCCCGGTGCACACCGAAGAGCTCGGTCGGCTGCCGCTCCACCCTGGTTTCAGCGGAAACTACCCGCAGGAATGGGCTCAGGGTGCCGCGCCGGCTCAGCAACAGCAACCACAGGCTCAGCAACAGCAACCACAGCAGACACAGCAACAGCAACAGCAACAGCATATGCCACCGATGGCGTCTTCCTCCGCTCCACGGACCCCAGCGCCGGGAGCTAGCGGGAACCCATTCGACCCGCGTGTGTTGTCGATGTTCAACACGCCCGGACCGTCAGGGTTCTCGGAGATGTTCGCGACGCCCCCGCCGTCCGCGGCGACGGACGGGCCGGCCTATCCCAGCCCGTTCGTGCAGGAGATGCACACCCTGGCGGCAGCGGGCGCTGGGGCCGGGGCAGGAGGGGATGCGGCTATGTCTGGAATATCGGCGCAGGAGTTGGCGTTCGCAGACAATACGCTGGACATGTGGTCGACCGCCCCAACTGGCTTTGAGTGAGTCCTTGCTTTGTGAAGCGCCTTTTTGCGTGGCCGCTGACCAGAGGTGTTTGTCTGCAGGTGGGCCGACTGGGGTACCTACATCAACAATGTGAGCGGGATGGCCCACACGCCGGGGTCGACACAGCCTCCGGGACCAGGGGCATAGGCTGTGGCTCTGCCGTTAGCCACAGCGAGTCGGTACGCTTCATGGCCTCCGCTCTGCTAGATTACTGCTCCCCGTTATCCGCCTCCGCGTTTTGTGTTTCTGCTCACCCCAGCTCTGTCGGCACCGTCTCGTCTCCATTTACCTGTAGCGTTAGATACCTGCCTGAAGGCCTGGGTAATTCCGTCCCCGTCCCCGTCTCGTCTCCTCTTTCCCCTGCCCCCGCTCATCTATCTTGTCTGCACTGTATCCCTCCGCATTGTGGGTCGCTGCGTCTCTTTGTTCCACTGCTGTCCCCAGTCGCCCGCGGGCGGCTGCGCTGTATTCATACACCTAGATCCCCGATCTACGACGTTTGCGGTTTCACAGTGCTTGTTGCCTGCTTGGGCCTCCTGCGTGTCTTGTCGTTTGATCCGCGCCAGGACCCGCGCCCCCGCCGTGGCTTTCTTTGGAGGGGACGGTCTTTCATTCGAGACAAGACTCGAATGTGGCTGACGGCGGCTGCATTCTTACCTTGTTAGAATGGAGGCTAAAGTGAGTCTAGTGAAATGTGGATAAATGTCGCTCACATGAGAGCGTACAGAACACCTCCCTTTTCGCCTTCGCCTCATCGACACCGCTAGCTTGTGGCCATCCTCTACCACGACACCACTATCGAACATACCACATCATCCTACACCAAGTCTAGACAAATGTCTCCTAACTCTGTCAACGACGACGTCCTTCTCCACATCCTCTCATACCTGTACGGACACGACGCGCTCAACGTAGCGCTATGCTCGAAGCACCTATACGGCCTCGCCCTACCGCGCATCGCCGCCGTGGCTGGGTGCGGGAGCCCAAGAGAGCTGCGTGCGCTTCACAACTACCTGTTCTCCGCTTCTCCGCCGCGCTCCCGCTTCCTCGAGGAACTCGGCATCTTCGTGCCCACATTCGACTACCCAGAAAGCACAGTCGCAACCCTCGGCTACAGCGACTACTGGGAGTTCTCGCAGGCGCCCCTCATCGGCGACATGCTCCTACACTCCCCCCGCCTCCGGCACCTCATGCTCGAGCGGCTGCACCCCTGCATGGCCGCGGACGCGCGCATCGCACCCGCACTCGGGGCGCTCGAGCGGCTCGAGACCGCGGACTTTGCGACGGTCTCGGATTGGACGTGGGCGCGCCTGTCCGAGACGCCGCTGAGCACGAGCCTGCGCACCCTCCGCCTGTCGTACTTTTGGAGCGAGGACGACGACCTGTCTAGCGATGGCGAGACCAAGACGCTCCCGCCGCTCCTCGGCGCGCTCGCCCCGCTCTGCAACCTGCACACACTCGAGCTGTGGAACTTTGACCCCCCTCCCAGCGGCCTTCCCCCGGTGGTGTTCCCATCTATACGCGACCTTCGGATGGCCGCTGCTTCGCCAGGCTCGCTGGAGCTGGTCGAGTGCTGTCCCGGTCTGTCCAACCTCGAGATTTCGTTCCTCCACGACGGCTCGACCTCCAATAGTGACCACCTCCGCGATGGCCCGAGGTGGCCCTCGCTGCAGCGTCTGACGCTGTTTGGCCACATAGAAATTGGGACCGTCCTTCATCGCGTTAGTACGGCGAACATCGTGCGGATCGCAAACTCCAGTCTTACGCTTTGCCCCGATGGCTACAACATGACGCTGATCGAGAACCTGCTCGCGCTCCTTCGGCACACATCGCCCGTCAGCTTGTCGCTCCCGATAGCCGCGGAGGAGATGCCCATGACATTCTGGACCCAAGTGCCGGCGCTGGCGCCGCGGTTGCGGATACTGGATCTGCGGATAATGTTCGCAGCGTTGTCGCTCGAAAACAAAGCTAGACTGGTGCGGGTGACGGTTCACCTTCATGCGGGAATAGGTGACTGAATGTTTGCTTTGCAGGACAACATCCACGACACGTTGCTACCACTGCCGCTCGTGTACCTGTCGATTTCGGTGTCTACGGTGCCGCCGCCTCGAATGCCCTTAGGGGACGATATGGAAATCGACACCGAGCCGAATAAACAGCTTCGCAGAGATGCGGAGCAGCTGGAGGAGTTCCTTGCCTCTTCGATAGCCGAGTTGCCAGGGAAGCTTGCGACGGTCATACCCTCCTTGCGGTTTGTCACAATAACTTCCGGGGAAGCCAACGAGGCAACCCTGCCAGCGTCACCGATCGATGGGGACACGGTGGACCCCGGAATACCGCGACCATTAATCCCTAGTACACAGATTTTGGTCAGGAATAACATCCCGACCCGGTACTGGCAGGTGTTGCACGACGGCGGGGGTGGGTCCAGCCGGGGTCTACTGGAGCTGTCGGCGAGTGAGGGGGAGCGGATCCGGACACTTGCTGACGATGCTATCAGGCTTGGACATACTATATAGTCATACATGTGTACCTAATTTCCTATCTGAGGTTGTCAGTCTCCGGGATCGAGGCAGGGTCGACTTCAGCCAGCATTTGATGAACACTATGCCTACCATTTGAGGTCACCGGTGTCGGACGTGCGCTTACTACGAACCTAAAGCTGCGGTCGCGCCGATTCTCACCGGACCACGAAGCTATATCTCTCTCATCCTTGCAATCGCGGCAATTGCATTATTTAGGAGTAGGACCGTATGCTTTTCATACTTGCAATTGCTTACTGATCTTGTCTCTCGTCAGAACTTGAAACAGAACATGATCTTGCTCAACGACGACGTGCTCCTCTTGATATTCTCCTACATCCACGGAGGCGACGCGCTCAACGTCGCCCTCGCCTCGAAGCGGTTCTATGAGCTCGCAATTTCCGCTGTGGCCCATGAGGCATCCTGCTGGGAGTTAGGAATGGTTCGCCAGCTTTGCGATTATATGTTGACGCACTTAGACTCTCAACCTCGAGCTCGCCACCTACGTGTCCTCGTTTTTCTGCCTACTGCGTTCTGGAATCTGGGAAAGAAGGCGAAGGACTCCGGTACCGTCTCGCTCTATGGCGCCAAATCCCTCGTTGCGGATGTCCTTGGAGAGGCACGCGGGCTCCGTGTACTACGATGGACAGATAATTTCCAGGATCTCTTCAGTATCGACCCGGGCCGTCTCACCGACGTCATTGAGTCCTGGAAGCACCTCACCGTTTTGGAGCTCAATATGGTCGACGACGATATAATCTCCACCCTACGATCTGTTACAACTCTCACCGTGCTGACCTTGCGAGGCTTGAAAGCGCCGGAACCCGGACAGGAACATCGCGGCATGCCCACATTGCTGAAGACGTTGGCCAAGCTTCACCGCCTTCATACACTCATCCTAGATCAATTCCGCAGCCCAAATACTTCGTTTGAAGCCGCCGACGGATCACGACCCGTTGCCCGGTTTCCATCTATCACCGATCTCTCGCTGAGCGGCTGTTCCAAGAGCTGTTTGCTTCTCGTGCAGCAATGCCCTAGCCTGTCTAAACTCACGGTCACTCACACTGCCTACCCTCGGCCCTCCCAGACCCTGCTCCCCCCTGAACCTCTCAGCCCGCGCTGGCCTGCGCTCCAGACCCTCGCGATATCGACGCGAGACTTGCCGTTGTGCGGCCTCTACCGGTTGAACAATGTTCGCGAATTGCAACTCAAGGATGCGCCTTTTGAAGACTCATTTATGCCCATCATCCTTCCTCTCGCCTTGTCCGTCCTGTCCCCACTCTCCATTTCCATCATGACCAGCTTCAAGGTGGACAATAGCCCCTCCTGGGACGCCCTAGCCGAATCTCAGCCGGGGGTGCGCGTCTTGGATATCGTAGTCAACCCACAAATGCAAAGGCCCTGGTCCAACGTCTGGCATGTACGTCGAGCATCGGAGTTCCGCATCAATACCTTGCTGATTAAGTTTCTCAATGGTAGGACAACATTCCGAGAGCGCTCTGTTGCCTCCCGCTGATGTCCCTCCGGTTAATTGTGTGCTCGCCATCCCCGTTGGGAACTAGGTTCGCAGCGTTCGATGAACCTACGCGGATGCAGACGACATATCGTCGCCTTGCGGCGATCCCGACTCTCTCTATCTCGACTCTCCCTGGGAAGATATTCGACGCCGTGTCTACAATACGTGTCCTCGCCATTGCCGAAGAAGTGGAGTGGGTTGATCGGCGGGAGATGGCAGCGGGCGGAGCGTCCACGAAGTCTATGGCACTGCGTCTGTACATGGAGGACAGAACAGAGGACCTCCCCGGTCGGGAGCGGCATCTAGAATGGGGTACTCTCGATAGGGCGCAGTTTCGCCTCCATTGGTGGTATCGCGCTTCCCCGCGGGAAGACCCTATGCCAATCCCTGAGAAGGAAGGCGAGCGGGCATACGCAGCCATCTTGAGCGCGTGCACGACCGCAACTGGCTCGCTAGCTGCAACGGCAGACTCCACCGAACGTGAGCGTGCTAGGATATTTTCGCGCGTGATACTGGGCTGATGTATACCTGATCCACAGAGCTTCTTGCATCCATGTCTCTGGAATAGGTGTATACACCCTGTAAAGTATTAAATGGAGTGTATCATATGGTCAGTATGCTTCATATATGGGTTATAGAGGAGTTGATGCGACAGACCATTCTTCACAGCTCAAGACTCAGGCCACTGATGTTACAGCTCACAAAATTCGATGATCCGAAGGATGCTAGATATCCTTCCTACCTCTCCATCTTTCGTACATATGTATCGCTTATAGAGAGCGCCTCGTCCACGTATTTGTAACCATGGACTGGCGGAACGTCGGAGGTCGGACTGGGAGCGTCGCTCCTCTACATGCGAGACCGTTCTTCCTATTGTCAAGTTGTTAGTCACCAAATTTGAAGCAGGCTAGACTTTAGTCGTCGGTATTCAGTGATCACTAGGCCTGCCATTTGAGGTCACCGGTGTCGGACGTGCGCTTACTACGAACCTAAACCTGAAGACCGCAGGTACTGCGGCCACGCCGGCTCTCACTAGTACTACGAAGCTGTGTATTCTCCTCGCTTCTATCGCTGCAATTTCCTTCTTGAGTATGAACAGGTACTTCCATAGTACTTGCAATTGCTTACTGATAATGTCTCGATTAGAACGACATGAACTTTCGAATTTCGCAGCTCAACGACGACGTCCTCCTCTTGATATTCTCCTACATCCACGGGGAAGACGCGCTTAATGTCGCCCTCACCTCGAAAAGGTTCTACGGGCTCGCAATACCCGCTGTGGCCCATGAGGCATCCTGCTGGGAGTTTAGAATGATTCGCCAGCTTTGCGACTACATGTTAACGCCCTTGGACTCTCAACCTCGAGCTCGATACCTACGCGTCCTCGTCATCCTGCCTGCTGCTTTCTTCGTCGTCCAAAGGAAGGGCAGAAAATCGGGTACCCTCTCGCTCTACGGTGCGAAATCCCTCATTACAGACGTCCTCGGAGAGGCCAGTGGACTTCGTGTACTACGATGGACAGCGGATTTCCGGGATCTCTTCAAAAGCGACTCGAGCCGTCTCACAGACGTTATGAAATCCTGGAAGCACATCACCGTTCTGGAACTCAATATGGTCGACGACGAAATAGTCTCCGCCTTACGGTCCGTTACAACACTCAGGGTGTTGACTTTGCGAGATAAAGCGTTGGAAATCGGGCAGGAACACCGCGGATTGCCCACGTTGTTGCAGACATTGTCCCAGCTTATCCACCTCCAGACACTCTCCCTGACTCTTTTCCGCGGCACAGATACGCCATTGGGAACCGCCGAAGGTTCGCGGGTGACTCCCCGGTTTCCCTCCATCATCGATCTCTCGCTAGATGCCTGTTCCAAGAGCTACTTCCTTCTCGTGCAGCAATGTCCCAACCTGTCTAGACTCGCGGTATCCTACCCAGTCGACATGCCACCTATCGGGACTTTTCTCCCCCCTGCAAATCCGGTGCCGCGCTGGCCTGCGCTCCAAACCCTTGCGATATCGACGCGAGACATGTCCTTGTGCGGCCTCTATCGGTTGAACACCGTCCGCGAACTGCGGCTCTGGGACACGCCGTTTGAAAACTCATTTGTGCCCACCACCCTTCCCCTCGCCTTGCCCACACTCTCACCACGTTCTATCTCCATCGTCGCTTGCTTCAGGGTGGAGAATAGCCCCGCCTGGGATGTCCTGGCTAATTATCAACCCGGGGTGCGTGTCTTGGATATCGAAGTCAACCCACAAACGTATAGGCCCTGGTCTGACGTCTGGCATGTGAGTCGAGTCCCGGAGTCCCATATGTCATAATACCATACTAATGATAATCTTCCATGGCAGGACAACGTCCCGAAAGCGCTTAGTCGTCTCCCGCTGATCTCTCTCCGTCTGATTGTTCGTTCACCATCTTCGTCTGGAACCGGGGTGGAAGCGGCGCTCGATAAGCCTACGCGAATGCAGACGACGTATCGCCGCAAGGAGGCCATCTCATCTCTTCCGGGGAAAGTTTTCGACGCCGTGCCTACACTACGTGTTCTTGCCATCGCCGAAGAGGTGGACCAGATAGGCCGACGGCCGATGGCAGTGGGCGGAGCGTCCGCGACGCCCAAAGCGCGGCACTTGTACATGGAGGACCGAACGGAGGACCTCCCCGGTTGGGCGCGCCATCTGGAATGGGGTACTCTCGATAGGGCGCGGTTTCGCCTCCATTGGTGGTATCGTGCGTCGCCGAAGGACGAGCCTATGCGGGTTCCCGAGAAGGAAGGCGAGCGGGCGTACGCAGCCATCTTGCGCGCATGCACAACCGCAACTGGCGAACCAGCTTCGACGGCGGACATCGAACGTAAGTTTGTCCTCAGGCCCCATGCGCGATACTGGGCTGATGGATGTCCGGTACACAGAGCTTCTTGCGTCCATGTCTTTAGAATAAGGGATCGCATCGACACCCGTCTTGTGGCTATCAATTGCAGTGTATAATATGGTCAGTACGTTTCTTATGTGCTTCACGCTAGAATACATGAGTAGATGTCGGCGTGAACCCACTAGCGCACATACAAGAAATACACGGAGCCTGTGCATGGGCATGCATCAGCGAGGTTGGCCGAGGCATGCCTTCGCTCATCACCCACCATCGCGCAGCAGTAACGAGGTCAGCGTAGCCGGCCTGCCATGGCTTCGTTGCGCGCGATATATGCTAAGTGTCTTCCATGCGGTGAGGACAAGGCACAGCAGCTCGTACGCGATACCGATAGCGGATATGACGATGGGGACTGTGGAACTGTGTTAGTGACGCGAAGAATTGCTATATGGGTGAAATGTACCGTTGCGAACCCTGTAGCGGTCATCGAAGCTCAGTCACAGCCTTCAGTCTTTGAGCTGGTGGAGTGCGTACGTTAACGCCAGCGTCTCCGTCTCGTCGTCCGGAATAAACACTTCGCATCTCCATATAGGCCATGGTGCGAGGACGATCCTCAAGTGTAGAGCAAGGAGCTATGAGTCACGCGTAGAGTGTCAGCGTGTATAAATCTGGTTAGGACATGGGATAGAACTTACCACCGGTACTACATTCAGGTTGACGAGTCCTAGAAAGAAGACAGATATCGCTAATGGCCAGTTGCGGCCCCAGATTGCGAACATGCGCGTAGCGACGGAAGCTATGCCGTGAAGAAAGTAAAGTGTCAATCCAGATAACAAGCTGTCATTGCAATCAGGTCCAGACCTGATATCTTAGCAAAGTTCAGCAGGTTCATCAAGACGGCGAAGGTGTAGAAGGATTCGCAGCTATACGTCCTGATCTAAACAAATTTTCAGAGTGGGGAAATTCGGAACATACCTTCGAACTGTGTTTGTAGGTCCGGAATCTTGGGTGAATCGCACGGTGAAGAGGGCGACAAGGGTTAGATTGAAGAGGAAACCATAGCGCGCCAGCGCATAAAGGGCGCTCGCGAGGGACAGACGCGACTTCCAGAACACCCGCACTTCCGCAGGGATTGTGATGATGAAGTCATAGTAGAATAAGCCTATCTGCGGTCAGCTTTCAGCGGGAGGTGTAGATGCACCCAGGCGTACATAGGCTCGAGAGCAATGTGTAAGTTCCTGCTACGACCGAAGGCTCTGCAGGAAACAACGCACTGTGTCATGTCAAACGTCAAGGGCTGTCAAATGAAACGATACCGTCTGTACTCACCTCCAGTCCACTGTTCCTACTGCGGGCATTTGTATGCAAGTCTTGACTTACAAGGTAGGACGGCTGAGCGTGGTCAGAGCTCTTGTCCCTAAGGCAGCAGTGTTTTGCTCGGCTCGAGCGCGTGTCGATAGTCGCTATATGTGAGAGATGCAGGACTGCGAACCTCGGAGGACGGAGAAAGAGAACCCCATCTCAAGGCGACGATGGCCGGTAGAATCACAATCACTGCGCTCGAGCGCTGCGCTGGTGGGCGCACTGGCAACGGCATTCTCGCACAATCTTGCCCTGCCAAGTAAACGTGGTGCAGCGGTGCGTAATACTGCCTCATCGTGGGGACAGAACAATTGCGAGTCTCGAACTGCGAGATCGTAGCATTCGACAAGAGTTGCCAAGCGGTAGGAGCGGTCATCCTGCGCTTCTAATCGTTGCGAAGTATCAAGACAGCTGAGCACATACAGACCTTCGAAAATGAGGCCTGAAGGAAGTGGATGAGATGGTGGTCATGAAGAGAACGAGCCTGTGTCTCCGACTCGACATCCTCGCGTGGCCACGTGGATGTGGCTATGTTACCTTGCCGGCCTGTCTGGATTGGGAAAGTCCTCTACTTCGACCTTGACGTCCACACCCATCACGCCCGCGGCCGTTCGCAAAAATGCGTCTCCAACATTTCTCGCCGCCTATACAAAACGAACTTGTACAAGCCTTGCAAGGCATCGGCATCAGGACAGACACAGACCTCCTGCTCTCTGAAGATCCTACGAGGATATTCACGCGCCTACAGCAAGACCTCGGCATCAGCCTCTTGGACTTCCGACGCGCTGTAGCGAAAGTCGCAGAACTGGCGTCTGCAACCCATACGTATGGGGATAGATTGTTAGAGCAAGAACTCAAACGACAAGAGGATGTCTTTGCAGATGAGTTAGAGCAAGAACTCAAACGACAAGAGGATGTCTTTGCAGATGACATGCGCGTCGGTGTCCCAACGCTCGACGCGTTACTGGGAGGGTTCAGTCCTCCCCGTGTCATAGAGGTCTCTGGAGATAAGGGATCAGGAAAAACAGTATGTAGCTATACATCCATTTTACATCAAACACTGAGATTTTGAACTGCAGGCGCTTGCGTTGCAGCTTGCGCTACGGCACCTAGCCCAAGTCAACGACTCGAGCGTCCTCTGGATCGATAGTAATGGGGAGTTTTCGCCGGAAAGAGTGTCCACGATGCTAGAAAAGATGGACGGCGAAGTATACTCCCTTCCTTGCGCCCTTACCAACCATGCCCGTCTGATCGCCATTCTCCAGGTTTCGCTCACCATTCTCGAACGGCTACAGGTCTCGCTAGCTTTCGACATTGAGGCCGTGCACGAAGTACTAGAAACCCTGCGCCAAACCCTGTCTTCCCGATCAAGCTACAGCGAACTGCCAACCACGCGCTGCATCGTGATTGACTCAATCACACCGCTGCTAGGATCTATGCTGAGCGCGACGTCTTCTCAAGGTGCGCTGAGGCAGCCCTGACGCGCGGCTTACCGCAGTTCGTGCAGCTGATCCCGCGCACCTTCGCTAGGACATGCAATTATGACGACGTTCATGCGCCAGCTTCGAGCATTCGCAGACTCGTTCTTGCTCACCATCTTGGTCAGCCACTCTCACTTTCACCTGGGGAATCGCTATTCGACCTCGTAACTCTCCATAGGTCATCAACTCCTCGACAAAGATCCTCCCGAGCAACCCAGAGACGGTGTTCGAGACGGCGCGAAAACCAGCGCTCGGCCCATCTTTCACATTCATGGCCGATGCAACGCTGTGGCTCTCTCAACGCCCCCCTGAAGAGCCTCAGGCCGACGACGACAGCACGATGCACGTAGCAGAGGTACTCCGTTCGAGGATATCGGTGCGTCCGGTAATTCGATTCGGTGGAACGGTACTGAAAGACCCCCGCAGCGCTCGAAGACGTGGGCGCAGTTCAAGATAAAGGATGGCCTCCTGTTCAGCGTATAGACGGGTGATCAAGATTACCCTAAGCTACCTGTTCGTCAGCGGATCGAGCGACCTTCAGCATTTATCCAAACATTGTCCATGAATTCAAAGACCACTACCGATCGTACAATACTATATGCTATAGATAGCCCCCTGACAGCCGCACGAGGCCTCAGTAGTACTCGCTGAACCTGCAACAGCAACGTCAGTCAGCCTATCTCACTACACAGTGAGATGTGGAAGAACACACCTGTCGGGCATGAGCACCGGTGCGAGCAGGCTCCACATGTACAGAATCATGCAGATCCAGCTCGACACGACACGCATCCACATCGCGACCTCGGACCGCCCGATGTACACGTCCTGCTCGTGGTTTGGGTTCGAGTCAGGCTTGACCACGTTCCTGCAGTGCATGCATGAGCGTGTATGCGCGGGGAGAAGATGATATGGGACGTACCAGTCGGTGAGCAGCATCGCGACGTACATGGCGCCAATCGCGAAAATGACGTGGAACCAGGCGTACTGTCGACCACGGAGATGTTAGAACTCAATGGTAAGGGCAGAGCGTGAGTGGGCGTACGTTGTAGCGAGTTCCAGAGCGCTCGTCGTCTCGGGAGTCGCCAGTGACTTCATCCTCGTCGTCATCCTCCATCTCCTCGTCTAGAGCTGAGGCGGGAATAGCACTGAGATCGAATAATTAGTTGATAGATACAAGAGCATATGCAACTCCGCTTACCCAGCTTCAACGGCCGCGAGGAGAGCCTGGTACCGCGGAGTCTCAGTCCTCCCAGGTTGCGTGCTGACAACTCCAAGCTCCGCATGATGCTCGCCCTCCGTAGGAAGCTGAATGAGACCCTTCCTATCCTTGCCCACGAGCGCCCGGCTCTGCGTCGCCGCCCGACTAGTCGAGTACGCGATTGCGAGGAACGTGAACGCAGCGCCGAGGAACAGAGTGGTGTACTGCGTGCCGGAGCCGCGGCGCAGCGGGTTGCACGTCTCGTGCGCGTGGTTCCCGATCGCAGACATGATGAGGTACGTGCAGTAGACGGCGACCATGCTCGACTGCGCGAGCCCCGAGCGCGGGTTGTACTCCTGCACCGTCGGGTGCACGCACATGATCGTCACGAGCACGCAGAGCGCGAGGTTGAACGAGATGAAGAAGCGGTTGAGTGTGCACCCGGACGAGGCGAAGAACGCGTAGAGCACGCCGGTGAGCGCGATCGTGGCGACGTACATGCCCGCTGTGGAGCCGATGAGGATCCATTGCCAGAGGTTCGAGTTGGACTGTTCCCAGTTCTCGAGGCAGGTTTCGGACCAGGAGTGCGCGAAGTCAACGAGGAGGACGAGACCGAGGAGGATGAAGATAGTAGCACCGATCATTGAGACGTAGTTGCCCCAGAACATGAAGAAGCCGTTAGGGATGAAGAAGGACACGACGACCAGAACAAGCCAGAAGAGGGCTTTGGGACCCCACCATCTACGACTTGTCAGTATGGTAGTATGAAAGGCGTCGATGTTCTCACCCGTTCTGAATGGCGGCGCGCTTGTCCTTGGTGTCTTTCACACCAATGAGGGATGCACTGAGGAAGAGGTGGAACAGCGCTAGTGCGAAGCAGATACGATGAACCTAGCTCCAAGTCAACACCAATGTCAGCGGAGAGGAGCGGTATACGCACTGCAAGGACCCCATAACACTTGTCGCCTTCACAGTCCATCTTCAGGTAGCCATGGCTCATCTTCTCGATTTGGTCAATGATTAGCGGCGACTTCATGAGCCATGCTAGCATCGAGTTCAAGCAGAAGATCATCTGCACACTGCAGTCAGTTGCAGCTCTGTGCTTTTCACGAGTATACGCACGGCGAAGCCGACACGAGTCGCAATGGAGGAGTTGCAGTTGCATGACTTGCAGAACATCGAGGCTGCACATCCTTAAATTCAGCCATACAGAGCCGTCTTGGAAGACCTTTAAGGCTTGCCTGCAGTCGAAGTGAAGCAGAAGGCGAGACCAGCGAGACATGAGGAGGCCACTGTGCCAAACACGCCAGCCAGTGGTAAAGAAAGGAGAACACCCATGATGGGCAAGGTGGTCGAGCAGGTCGAAGTGCAAGGAGAGTTTCTGGCCGTTGCAGCAGCGCCGCAGCCGAGGAAGCCAGAGGAACTCGCGCAGCCCTCTCGCTTACATAATCACACACTTATAGCGGTCCGACGGTCCGGCACTCCCGTCTGCCCTTGAAGAATACGCCCGACGAGTCCAGTTCAAGCGGCCACTTGCCACAGTCTTTCGATGCATGCATGAATTCAACAATACAGGAGTTCGAAGGCACATTACAGCCTGTGATGGTATGAACCTTCGTCACCGGAGATAAAAGACGCGATAATCTGAGCAGTCTCCTCATGCGCCTCGATCGTCGGAGTGCTGTAAGGTGTCTAACATCGATATCGCAACTATATGCTTTGAAGACAGAAACCACTCACTGTCCAACGCCCACCAGGGTCCGCACGGGAGACATGTCAAGGTAGCGGGCGATGTCGCTCGGCTTGACCAAGAGATCCTCGTCGCCACAGATCGCAAGCACCTTGGACTTCGCCTGAAGTGCCTCCCAATCTATCCTCGCTCCCCCCGCACCGATGTCCCGGTCTAACGCGCGGATCGCAGCGCCAAACGACACGCCGTCCTGGGCCAGCGTGATGGCACGGACCGTGGCCACCGCGAGCGGGCGGGAAGCCATGGTCGTCTTCCCAAGGACCAACGGGAGTGTGCTGCCCGTGACGGAGGGCGTCCCGGCCGTTTCGAGAGCCCCCGCCATGCGTAGGCGTATTTCAGATGTCTCGGGTGGAACTGGAGTGTGGGGAGGACCACCGAGAAAGATGACGCGAGTGACGCGTTGGACCGCAGGAGACGCCTAGAGGAGCCATCGGGTGGTAACGATGATCCCTGCGCTGTGCGCGACAATGACGAGAGGCCCCGTAGGCGCCTCGACGGAGACGAGCGCATCTAGGTCGACGAGCATGTGCGAAAGCGAAAGGGGGACGTTGCCGTAGTCGGGGAGAGGGGAAAGACCGGAACCGGCACGGTCGTAGGCGAGGATATGGGCATCCGGGAAGGACGACAAGAGTGGCTTGACGACGGGGTAGAAAACGGCAGAGCTGCTTCCTAGGCCGTGGATGCAAACGATGGTCTGTGTAGGTTGGGCCGCACCGGCGATTTGCCAACACTCTGTGTAGAGCTTGGCACCGGTCGAGACCTCGAGGAGTTTGGTGACGGCTTGGGGTTCGCCGGCAGACATGACAGGGTAAGCGTGAGGGATTTGCACGCGTCAATGGGTGGTAGTGCGTTGAGTAAGGCTGAGGAGCCCTGCTGAACATAAGGATATCTGCGAGGGTCCCTTCTTCCAATGATTCGATGTACCTCACCATAGCGCCGATGGTACGAGGGTACACCTACTGTGCTGTGCTTGTGAATAAGGGCGCTATGAACATGGTATCATCCACACGCTGGCCGGATGCCGTAGAGACGCGCAGTTGAATCAACTCGGAGTGATATCAATGCCGATGGCAATTGTGGCAAGGTCTGCTCATGTCAGGTTTATTGTGATGTTCAGCGTATCGACGGCTTGAAAATCATTACGTGCTCACCCATGTTCACCCTTATATGGGGAGTATTCCAAAGCAGTATGGGCCTGAATAATCAGCACTTCGCAATGGGTCTTACCATCGTTGACCGACGGGCGAACAGCGAACATGCGCGTGTGGGACAGTGCACGGAGGGGGGAGAATAACATAACCCACATACATAACGCGATATAATCCAATCGATCCAGTCCGCGACCCTGCAAAGCCCTCTATCTTCACCGCTTGGAGTCCCGCTTGAAGTAGTCACTGTTAACCACGGTGCCCTGGATCATGTCGAACACGGTCTCCCCGAAACCGAGGTATCGTTCCGTGACCGAGCGCAAAGTAGGCTCGGAGATCTTATCCGTCTCCACCCTGGGTGAAAAGTCGGTTCATCCGTTCAACAGCGACTCATGCTAGGTAGATAGACGTACGTGAATCCACTCGACCGTCTCACGCCCGCCAGAACCGTGGAGACCAATGCGGCGTCCACTGCGTAGTGAAACACCCTGCCGAACATGTTGTTCGCGCGTTATATGCTGGCGGAGTCGGCGGTTTGCGATATGGAGAGAATGGCAGTGGTGTGTAGTAGATGAAGGAGTGGTGGCTGCCGTGTCGATATCGTGTGCCTCAAGAATGTCTGCTGCCGATGCGACTCCGCATGCGGACGGCAAGGACTCTGAGGCGAAGGCGCGCGATAAGTGTCGCGCAACAGTTATTGTAATAATATATTGGCGCATAACCCCCTTATCGCCTTAAACCATCGGCTGCCAGGCCCGACCTCTCTCGCAGGCTGCAGCTTGCTCGCAGCTTTTCCTCATCGCCATGACCATGTCGCCTACCTGGATTCTTTTCCTTCGCTACTCGTGTGTGCAGGGTCTCGAAACCGATACTCACACCACTCTGTGTTGAGAAGGCTATCTGCGCAGCGTCTCGTCTCCTCAATTCCGAATGGCCAAGCTTCTGTCGCTGTGAAATCTTCCTACCGGCGAGGCTCTCGCCATCCGTGCTTTTGGTTCTCGAATGCCGCAGGCTGTATCTGATCCTGGCTCATCGGTGGGTATGCTACATATGCTTGGAGGACTGCAGACGACACGGGTGAGCGATTGGCCAAATTGGATCACCTGGTTCCACTTGAAGCCACCGTTATGTAACCGCGCGTGGACACACATTCGTGCCCCTCGCGAGCTGCCGTACAGGCGGCATACATGAGGACAGCCTTCGTGAACGGACCCGGCTCTCTATATATCTCACATTCTCTTGACTCTTGACACCAACTCGGTTACGACAACCATGGACTACTCTCAAGAAGTTTCGCATTCCACTCTACTCGTCGTGCGCGCGGACCAGCCATACAACGCTGAACCCACCGCCGCCGCCTTGGTCGAGTTCCCTATCACGCCCGAGGATCTCATCTACTGTCGCAACCACGGGCCTGTGCTCGAGTACGACGACGCAACCTTTGAAATTCGGGTGGAAAACCCTCAGGGGTCACGCACCTTCACCGCCAAGCAGCTACGCGAAATGTTTCCTCGCGCGGAAGTAGTTGCCGCTTTACAGGTAAGACATACAATGACATTCACGTGTCGGCTACAGCGCGAGATACGACTGATCGCCTTGTAGTGTGCAGGTAACCGACGGAAAGAGATGGACCAAGTCAAGAAGGTGCATGGCGTTCTCTGGGACGACGGCGTCATATGCAACGCGCGATGGGCGGGCGTCCGACTTCGCGACGTGCTGCAGGATGTCGGCGTAGACGTCCAAGCTCTGAACGGCTGGCACGTCTGCTTCACGTCGCACGTCACCCCCTGTCAAGACGACAAAGACTACGGGGCGTCCATCCCGCTCACGAAAGCGATGGAAGAGGACGTGCTCCTTGCGTACGATGTGAGTATTTTCTCGGAGTAAGTACAACGCCATGGACACGGCTGACGGTTCGTCAATCAGATGAACAACCAACCGCTCTCGCCAGACCACGGTTGGCCCTTGCGCGTCATCGTCCCCGGGTATCTCGGGGCTCGATGGGTGAAATGGGTGGACACGATCTCCCTCTCGCCAGACGAGTCACCCAACTTCTACCAGCAGCGCGATTACAAAGTCCTGCCTGCTGAGGTACGGGAACGACCGCGGCTCCCGTGTTGCGCCCGGCTAACTTCTGTATTATTCTCAGGTCGATACCAAGGAGAAAGCTGCGCCCGTGTGGTCGAAGTTTTCCTCATTGACCACGCTCCCGCTCAACTCCGTCGTCGGGTCAGTGACACGCAAAGGTCCCGACGCGATCCTGGTAAAGGGCTATGCAATCTGCCGCGGCGATGTCCAAGTTGCGAAGGTCGAAGTGACCATCGACGACGGCAAGACCTGGCACGAAGCCCGCATCACCTACCAGGAGGGCAGGTGGAGCTGGACGCTCTGGGAGGCCCTCCTCGAGCACGTCCCCGAGTCGGGCGTCGTGTACAGTCGGGCCTCCGACGAGCACGGGGACGTGCAAGCGCGGGAAGGACAGTGGAACATGCGTGGGGTTGCGTACAACCCGTGGGGCATGGGCAAGTGGTGAATTCCGAATTGCTGCTGCGGGGCTTACGTCTGGCTCCCTCCTACATCCGATATGTCTTCCTGCTTTCCCTTGCTGAGCTCTTTTCAATTCGGAATAGAATATCTTTGGGCTATAGATGCACACGCAGGACAGCTGGCGTTCCGTCTCCGACAGTGGCGTACGTACATGTGCGGTCTTTGTCATTCCATTCATGTACGTTCAGGGAAACCGAGGTGAGAGAGCCCTCTTATGCCCAGTGTTGCGTGAGTTCAGCTGACCATTCGTCGTTCAGACAGTCTGCACGCCCGACGCTTCTTCGGGGGAAGGGCATGTTTCATATGGTCTCGAATGCCCTGGACAGATGGAATTCGGAATGGTGCCCAGCGCTTATGTCTCAAGAAGACGAGGGAGATGCTTCTATAACTTTGAGTTCGCCTTCACGGACATCCCTCGCTGGAAGCGTGTGCTATTGGCGATAAGACGGCGTTGAAGCTAGGAGTACACCCTTCTTGCTCTCAATGTGACGTCATTAGGTAAGCCCATTTACATATATGTATTCTCGGAAAGCTACTTAGACTTCTAAGGAGAGCAAATATTAGGTCAAGGAAAGGTTGGAAACGATCACCGTGCTAGCTAGGGCCTATTGACAACGCATATCAATAATTTAGGATGGCCAGGCAAAGGTGACGATGCCCACATATTCGGTCACCCGGTTAGTTGTCTGCGCGCACAAAAAGTAACCACTGAATAAGAATGCAGAGTGTTCAATCAGCTTGCCTACGGATGAGAAGCATTGTCAGCCAATGACGACATTTGTCTCAGCTATAAAGCATGGTGAGTGCCGTCACGCAGAGACTAGTATGCGCAGCGCGCAGGCTAACCGCGAAGTTGGACAAGATATGTATGCAAAGTATCGGAGAATGAGGCATCCCATGGCGTCAGAAACCCAGGCCCAACAACATCCTTTCGTCGGGTATCGATACCAGGCACAACACCGGAGGCCTGAGGGCGAGGTCTTTCGGAGGCAAAGTATGTACTACATTCTAGGGCAGCGGAAGAGCGAATGTGCCTGAAAGCCGAGGTTCCTGCGAGCGTCGCAAGATCTACGGCAAGTACGCAAGTGGCCGGGGGTGTGTATTGGACGCTTCCGCGTACACCCCTTGAAGACATTCGGACGCTCGTGAACTCTACTGGTGACCTTTGGTAAGTCCCCATCGCCTGCCTGCGTAAATTCCGTCTCATGTATGTAGCGCAATGCATAATGCATACGCTCGTCCTGTCGTCAGCATTTCAAGTGGAGCCTCAAGAGAGAGCGTACACAACACAACATCCGACCGTCTTGCCCTGTGCCACCCCAATAATGTGGCGAGCTTCCGCGCTCGGAGAGCAGCCTCCTCCCGCTCTGTGCGAGTGCCTGTGTACCTGCATTCCGATGATCTTCTTTGGTGCGGCATCGGCATGGACGTCTCGGCAGCGCTGGCATATAAGCACATAGAACGCACGCCGGAGACGAAGGAGCTAGACCGTCCTGCGTATCCGACTCGCTGCAAAGATGGCGCCCTACTGGCTTACGTCGGCCATCTCTACCTGGTTCTTGAGCACGCTTCAAGCCGCCGCGTTCGACAACTCGCGGTCTGACAACGTACGTGCTCTCGCAGATAGACTGCGATCGCTTTCCCTATCTGACCAACGCTTCGTGTCCGTCCGCAGCTCGCTGTGTGAGGTGCTCGTTTAGACGTAGACATCAGTTCCTTTAACAACTAGCATCTAGGTACTGGGGTCAGAACTCCTATGGTGCAACTCACCTCAGCGATACTGCGAATTGGCAGCAACAAATCGGATTCTACTGTCAAGTGAGTCAGACGCTACCGCAGCTCCTAACGGACGTTCACTGATCATAACTGTCACTCCTACAGGACGACAGTATCGATGCGATCCCTATCGCATTTTTGAACGTCTTTTCTGACACGGGCGGATATCCCAGCATCAACATCGCCAACGTACGCCGCCTTTCTCAACTTTGAGCTTACATCCTACCTCTACTGACATGCTCGCGCCCAACCCAGATCTGCAACGTTGACGACGACGGCGTCTTCACTGGGACGTCCCTCGCGAAGTGCTCGTTCCTTGCGTCCCAGATCGAGTTCTGCCAGTCGCGCGGCAAGATCGTGACGCTGTCGCTCGGCGGGGCAACGGGCGCGGCCAGCTTCTCGTCCGCAGCGCAGGCGCAAGCGTTCGGCGACACGATCTGGAACCTCTTTCTCGGGGGGACGAGCAACATTCGCCCGTTCGGTGACGCCGTGCTGGATGGGTATGTGGTCACAATCGCGCAGTAACGCTCGTGCTCACCGCGCGGTACAGCATCGACCTCGATATCGAGGGCGGCTCGACTGTCTACTTCGATTCTTTCATCAACCGTATCCGGGCGCTCGCTAGCGGTGCTAGCAAGCAGTACTATGTTACTGCTGCCCCGCAGTGCCCGTACCCGGATGCGTATCTCGGCACGTAAGTCATCTCTGCTCTACGGATAGTTAGCGTATGCTGATCCGGATGTAGGGTTTTGAACGCGGTCGCCTTCGACGCCGTCTACGTGCAGTTCTGTGAGCCCACCGTGATCTGACTCACGCAGGATGGGTTGCTCACTTTGCCGTCAGACAACAACTGGTGCGGCCTGCAGAACTATGACAACATCTGGGCGTGGGATTTCGCCTCATGGTGGGTGCCGTCGTCTCCAGATGTCCACAATTCACTAAAGTATGTGTTAGGGATACGTGGGCGAAGACAGTGGCGGTGAACTCGAACATGAAGGTCTACATCGGAGCTCCCGCCTCTTCGACCGCTGCGGGCGCGGGGTACGTCGATGCCGCGACCCTCGCGAACATCGCACTGGAGACCCGCAGCCAGTACTCGTCGTTCGGCGGGGTCATGCTCTGGGATGCCTCGCAGGCATACGGTGTGTTAAAGACGTCCCTGTTAGTTACGCATCACTGACTTGCGATGATACACGTCTAGCGAACAACCGCTTCGACACGCAGATCAAGAACGCAATCCGCATCAGTACTGGAGGCTCCAGCTCGAGCAGCTCGTCGTCCTCCACACGCGCGTCGACTTCGAGCTCGCCTGCCTCGCCTTCGAGCTCGCGGGCCTCGAGCACGTCCGCGTCGACCACAAGCTCTCGCGTCTCGACCACGTCTGCGCCGTCCACGCGCTCCTCGTCTTCAAGCACGTCGCGGAGCTCCTCAAGTTCCACTCGGGCATCTTCTACCACATCCCGGTCGTCTACGTCTCAAAGCTCCACTAGCACCCGGGCTTCTTCCACGAGCACCAGAGCATCCACGAGCACCTTGCAGTCCTCGTCCACATCCCGTGCGACCAGCACCTCTCGCACGTCTTCTTCTCCCGCATCACGCAGCAGCTCTACGACTTCGTCTGCTGCGCCCACGGCCACCGGCGGCGCGTGCTCGGGTGTTGACGCCTGGCAGACTGCCATCGCCGTACGTGCCCCACCTCCCCCCAGAGCGACCGCGCGCATATGCTAATCAGACGTCACTGCAGTACGTGGGCGGCAACCAGGTCTCGTACAAGTGAGTGCACAGTGCTCCGCCGGTCTTGTGCCCGCCTCTCACGCTCGCTTGCGATCCCAGCGGCCACCTGTGGACGGCGAAATGGTGGAGCTACAACGACGTTCCTGGAGGTGCGTTCTCGACCGCGCCGCGCGTTCCTGTCGTATAATTGGCTCACCCCGCACCCCCGCAGGCCCTGCGGGCGTCTGGACGGACGATGGTCCCTGCTGAATTTAATCGTATCCGTCGAGCCGGGTGCCTCGGACCCGGAGCAACCGTCAAGGCCTCGACTCGGATGCCAGACAACCTGTTGTGCTGATGAACGTTCACTCTGAATTGTTGATCGCAGGTGAAAGTGTTGTGCGGTACATATGGGCGCCGACTTCTGTAGAATGAATACTCCACGCCTCATGGCATGGGCATAGATCTTTCAGGGGGCGGCGCGGCGGCGGACGTTTGTTTTCGCATCTGCAACAAGCTCCGTCCCCGTCTCGGCTGAGGAAACTTTTCTGAGGCGCGGCGTGCGGAACGGCCGGGGAGAGCTGAAGCGGCGCTGTCCGTGGCAGCAGTGCCGAGTGTCAGAAGCGCTGTAGGCGCCTAAATTCGAGGCAGCACCTTCCTACTTGACGACGACAAGCTCAGATCCCGTTCTGGTGCTGAACAGTGTTTAGCTCTTGTCAGCGGACTGGCCAGCTGATCCTTGCCATTTCCATCGTGCTGCGACCTGCGAAGGCGGGAGTGCACATGCACGACATGGCACCGAGGTGATAACAGCATGCACTGCATTCTTGGACAACGTTTTTCTGCCACGGCGACGATATCCTCGACCGGCCTCGGTTCGTTTCCGCGCGTCCAGTCCCCACAGCTCTACGCACAGGCCGGCCACTCACCGCCCCGTCTCTCAGGAGGCAGAGACGAGATGAATCCCGCCCCGCAAAGATGCTCTACATATCTCCCAGCGCGTGCGTGTCGCGATGGAACGGCACGCCGGCGACTAATCCTAGACCTCGGAACCCCATGTGCCCGACTTCTGACCTCTTCTGACCTTCCGAAATCTTAGCCGCGCAGCACAATCGAGTCGCATGCCGTGCGTATCTGCACCCCGGGCCTCCGAGCTGCTTCTCTTGATCCCGCGGGGTGCACCTTCGCGATATCGTGTGCAGCCTCGATGGATGTGATCGCTCACGGCATTGTCTCGTACCCGCCTCCAACACGAGTTTATACACCCATATGTTCAAAGCCCGCCGCGCCGCATGGTGCGCATCTTCGCATACCCTCTTCTAAACCCTCGCTCGCTCGATATGGCTGCCTATCACCCGATATAGGGCTGTCACCGAATATGCCGAACATACGACGACGCAGGCAGATGGCGTTCTATCAACCAGAGGCCGCCCCGCCATGCGGATCCATCCGGTCACCAGTGGCAAGGTTCTCGGCGGCACGGAGAGAGCTTCATGGCCTTCGCCGCGCGCGTTCCTGCGTGTTGGCATTATGCGGCGCTCTCCCGGTGCGGGACGCATCAGGCCGTCTGGCGCGAGGCGCAAGATAAAAGGCCCCGTACTTTTTTGCGGAGGCCCAGAGCTCGCCTCCCCAACCGTCCTCGATCAACTTCAAGCAGTCGAAGATGGCGTCCTTCTGGCTTACCTCGGTCCTCTCCGCCCTCTCCCTCGGCGCCCTCCATGTCTCCGCGTTCGACAACTCGAGGTCTGACAACGTACGTCCGGCGTTTCGTCCTGCATGTGACTTCATCTTACTGACTATCATCACAGCTTGCAGTGTGCGTGTTGCATGATTAGATCGTGTAGGCACATGTCGCTTACACCGATCAACCTCCTTCAGGTACTGGGGCCAGAACTCGTATGGCGCTACACACAGCGACACAGCGAACTTCCAGAAGAGCATTGCAACGTACTGTCAGGTAACACACATGCTACTCACACCAAACCTTACTACATGTACTCATGCACCGCCTTTCAGGACGATTCGATCGACGCGTTGCCCATTGCGTTCCTGAACGTATTCTTCGGTGCCGGCAATGAACCTTCCATCGACCTTTCCAACGTCAGTGCATTTACCTCGCCATCACGGGATTCTTTACCGACGCAGTGTTTGTGCAGATCTGCAGCAGCGTCGACGACCCGGTCTTCCCGGGCACGAGCATGCCCGACTGCAGCTTCCTCGCGTCCGACATCCAGTTCTGCCAGTCCAAGGGGAAGATCGTCACGATCTCCCTCGGCGGCGCGACAGGCGCTGCGAGCTTCACCTCCGACGAGCAGGCTGCGGCCTTCGGTGACACCATCTGGAACACCTTCCTCGGTGGCTCTGGAGCGATCCGTCCGTTTGGCGGTGCAGTCCTCGACGGGTGTGTACTATCTGGATACCCAGTTGCGAAGAGACCACACTGAACATATCTCAGTATCGACCTCGATATCGAGGGTGGTGGAACGACGCACTTTGCTGCGTTCGTGAACCAGATCAGGTCTCATGCTGCCGGGGCCAGCAAACAGTACTATGTCACTGCGGCGCCACAGTGTCCTTTCCCTGATGCCTTCCTCGGCACGTAAGTCGTATTTGCTTTCAGGAAGCCCAGATACCAGTTCTGATGTGTCTTGGTTGAAGCGTCTTGAACGCAGTCGCGTTCGATGCGGTCTACGTCCAGTTCTGTAAGCCGCCCGCCTGCAGTCACAAATGCTCTCTCTAACACCTACACAGACAATAACTTCTGCGGCCTGACCAACTTCAACAACCCCAACGCCTGGGACTTCGACCAATGGTATAACACTCCCCTTGCATCCTGGGCAATCCTGCTCAGACTTCTTCCAGGGACACTTGGGCGAAGAACACCGCCGTGAACAAGAACGTCAAGATCTACATCGGCGCCCCCGCCTCGCCCTCGGCCGCCGGCTCAGGCTACGTCGACGCGACGACGCTCGGGAACATCGCGATAACGACGCGCAGCCAATTCCCGTCTTTCGGCGGTGTCATGCTCTGGGACGCCTCGCAGGCCTTCGGTGCGTCCCTACGCCACTGGGTCTGCTTCCATACGAGCCTCTCTAACTGGTCCACTTCTTCTTCACTGTAGAGAACGACCGGTACGACGCTGCGATCAAGAACTTGATCAGACAGGGTTCGGGAGGCGGCTCGACCTCTGTCCCGGTCACGGTTTCGACCAGCTCCGTCCCGACCGCGCCGACTAGCGCGCCCCCGACCACGACCGCACACAGCACGACAGCAGTACCGACCACGACCGCCCAGTCCGGCAGCTGCGCCGGCGTCGCCGCCTGGGTCAGCAACGTCGCCGTAAGTCCCCCTCCCCCATATCCACCCCCTTCGACGCTGACGCGCGTGCGCGCAGTACGAGGGCGGAGATACCGTGATCTTCAACGGACACCTCTGGACGGCGAAGTGGTGGAGCTTCGGAGACACCCCCGGAGGTAACGCGGTTCTCCCTGCGTCGCGGCCGAGAAGCTTAGCTTACTGCGTGCTCACCGCAGGTGTCGCGGGCGACTGGACGGACGGCGGCGCGTGCACGAGCTTCGCCGCGGCGGTGCCGACCGCGCACGTCGCGGCTGCGCCGGCCACGGTAGCGAGCGTGCCGACCGCCAGTGCGTAGACGGGTCGTCCGAGAGGGGAAGGAAGAGAAGAGAATATGTGTGTATCCTTATTGGAGACTGGAGACGACGCGTCGGTCTTGGTATTTATACATCAGTCGATGCTGGCTATGTATACGGGGTCTGTCCCGCCGACTGCTTATGTGCTCCGCTGTATACGACCTTACGAACTGCAATTGTACTCACATGCGCATGCATGATTATCATCCACTGTGGCCCTTGCTGCGACCGAACCGCGAGTATACCTGTTAACTCCTACCATAATCAACGGCCGCGTAGAAAAGGGGTATCTCATTCCATCCTTCCCCTCAGCCAGCTCAGCAGCCCCTTCGTACCTTCCCTCTCCCACACGCGCCTCGCGGGTATACGGAATCTGCACACACTGATGAGCTTCCCGTCCCGCACAAGCAAATTGAAACGGCACTTACACATTGCCGTCCACCAAGAACACGTCCAGCGGGAGCATCCCCAACTCCGGAGGTAGCTTCCCGATCTCGTTGTCCCGCAAGTCGAGCTCCTCGAGCTTCCACTCCGGAACCTCCCTATTCCCCCTAAACCGCTCCGCGATCTCCTGGAACCCATCCAGCTCCCCAAGGCGGTTCCCGCGCAGGCGGAGATGGCGCAGGCCCTTGCGTGTCACCGACCCGTCCTCAGCAGGCGTATCAGCAAGGATCAGCGCAGAAAGCGCGTCCTTCCCGAGAGCGGCAGACGTAAGCGCGTTGTACGACAGGTCGAGCGTGCGCACACTAGGGAAGAGCTTCGCGAGGAGCGGCAGGAGGGGCTCGTTTGTACGCTGCCCAAAGTCGTCTGCGCCGTCCTCCCCAGCCCGAGAGACAGGCACGTTGTCGGGGAGGTTGCAGTTCTCGAGGCTCAGTTCCTCCAGCCACGGGAGGCAGAGACCCGCCTCGGCAGCGGCGGGGAGGCTGAATGAGGGATCGTTCCGCCGGCCTGTGAGGATGAGCACTTTGAGGGTCTGCGCGAGGGGCTGTGCGGCGATGGCGCTGAGTGGGAGCGTAGGGGTTGGGATTGCGAGTGCGAGCTCTGACACGGAGGTCGAGAGCTTGCCCCACGCGGGGGAGGCGAGTGAGAACGAACGGGCGTGGGCGGCTTTGGATGGTGGGGCGGAGGAGGGAAGGGTAAGCGTTTGGTTTGGCGCGGAGTAGTACTGCGGGCTGGCGAGGGCGGAGGCGACAGTGCTGGGGGTATGTGCGGGAGCGGGACTGCCGGTGGGGGAGGGAGTCTTAGGCGCGGCTGGGTTCGAAGGTGCACCTTTAGATGCGGCAGCAGCTACTGCCTCTGCCCGCGCTCGCCTGCGTGCCCCTACACTCAGGAGACCTTGCTCGGCATCGATCTCCCATTGCTCCTTCTGGACCACGACGGGTTTCTTTTGAGAGGGGAAGTGAGCTGTGGACTGTTGACTCGCATTTGACGATGCAGCCGAGGATTGAGCGTTGGCAGTCGCCTGCGCGCGCATACGCCGCTTGGCCCCCTCGGTCAGCAGCCCTTGCTCTGCCTCGATCTCCCATGGTTCCTTGGTCGCCTCCGTTGTTTTCACATTCGACTGCGCAGGTCCTAGGCTCCAGGTATCAGCGGGACCAGCAGCGCCGCGGCGGCGGACAGCTGCGCGACGCTCAGCCTCAATCTCCCAAGACTCCTTCACCACCCTCTTCCCCAGAATCACACGTAAGACGCCGTCGGGTGGTTCTTGGTTCGTGAGGTCAAACTGCAGAGTCTGCTTAACGACGTTCGGAGTGAACGTCGCCTCTATAGCAGGGAGGGTAACGTGCGTCTCTTCCAGGTCCAGAACCTTCAGTGCCGGGAACAGGGTGCCAGAGCATGTCGCAAAGACGGAGACTGGGAAGCTTTCGTCGCCGATGTCGGCACGCTGCATGTGGAGTTCCTTGAGCCGCGCTAGCCGCCCCAAAGAACGCATCAGGGAATCGATCCTGCCCAGAGGGTTCTCCGAGAGGTCGAGTTTCGACAGCAGTGCAGGGAATCCAGAGCCATCCGAATCGTGGTCGATGGAGACGGCGGACAAATGGTTGTGGGACACCTCTAGCGTAGTGAGGCGTGGTAGGGGCTCGGTAGCGCGGCTGATGCTCGTTGCGAAAAAGTCCCCGCGGGTGTCTCGCGTTCGGCCCAGAGGGTTCGCGCCCTCCTTGGCAAAGGGCGCGCTGAACGGAAGCGCAGTGAGAGCATTGTGCGAGAGATTGAGATGGGTGATGTTCGGGAGGGTCCAGAAGTTGGTAGGGAGGGAGGTGAGCTCGTTCTGGGATAGATCAACGTTCGTGAGCGCGGTCAGATCCGCAAAGCTGTCTGGGAGCGTTGTCAACTTGTTATTATGCAGCTGAATGATGGACAGTAAGCATATGCATAGACTGCGGAATTATGACCGAACCTACATCGACAACCTTCAGTGAGCCGAACATAGAGAGTTCTGGCTGCAGCTCCAGAATCTCATTTGACCACGCCTTGAGTATCTCTAAGTCTTGAGCTTCGTACCACGACGGAGCATGCTCGCTACCCTTCCTCTTCACTCCTAGAAAGTCGGTAGAGGAAGCGGTGGTGATGGGTGGCTCGACCGGTACCGACTTCAGAGGCTCCGGCTTGATGCCCAGATGAATTTCGAAGAGCGCGGATGGTAGGCAGGGCAGATCGCGAGATGACAGGTTGATGGCGCCTTGTAAGAAAGTCCTTGAATGATAGGTATCGCGCGTCGGCTACAGCGAATATGAAGCTGGAGTGCAGACATGTCAAGCAGGAATTAAAGCAGGCGCATATAGCCACTTCGGAGAGATCAAATCGACAAGGGTGTTTGTTTGATAGCACACAAATGTTCCACCGTCCGAGCAGTTCAGCCACAGACCATCATTCGGATGTCATATTCTTTTCCATGTAGGGTTACACGACGCTGCTTGACATGCCTGTACGACAGGTATAAGAACACTCACCGGAACTGCGCCCGCGCTCAATGGTCTCTTTGATAGACCATCTCCCGAGATCGACGTCCACTACAGACGGCTGGTTGAATGTATGCGGTGAGGCGTCCTCCAAGCCCGCGAACTCCCCACTCGCGGACGCAACTATCGTTGGTTTCGCTACGACTTTCTTAACCTCCGCGCGCTTCAGCGCGATCTGCTCGCGGATGCTCAATTGCGGCAGGGGAGGTGTTGGGGGTACATCTTCGTCCGGAGGCAATGGTGTCGTTCTGCGAGCTGGAGATTTTGTAGGTGATCGAGGAGGTTTGAGATTCTTCAAACTAGGCTTCGAGCGCAACGTCGTCTGCGGACGCGGACTGGGAACGGGTGCAGCAGACTGTGTTCGTACACGAGGCTTGGCGAGCGGTGTCGGCGTAGCTCGGGCGGATGGAGAGGGTGAGGAAGGTTTCGTGAAAGGAGACTTGGCGCCAGAGCGCGAGGATGGCTGAGGAAGACGAGACATGACCACGTCGAAAGCGTTCGGGGTTCGAGGAGCAGGTCACTTCCAGTCCAAGTCGCGTAGGCGCTCATGAGCGCGTTCGGCGCGTGCGGGCGAGACGACCCCGGATGTGCGCTCCCGGGGTCCCGCAGCGCCACGTGGATTACTGAGCGCCCATTCTGGGCGAAAATCCGACTGCCCGCGAGACCCACCGTAACGCTCCCGCACGGACTTCAAGACAGATCTCAAGGCCCCGCCGCCCCTTCAAGCCAATGTGAGTGTTCAGAACCGTTCATACGACCCGTCGCGATAGTTCGGAGGAACGTTGGAGGGAAACGGAGGAGGGGATGAGGTTGGATGGACGCGAGAGGAGACGGATGACGGAACTTTGGCCTGGGGACCTCTGGTCAGACGAAGAGCTAACGACCTGCACTACAGCCGGAGAAAGTGCGACAGTCGTCTCGCAGTGAGTAACTCCCCTTGTATCGCTGAACCTATAGTCTGAACGCCTGTGTTCGCGCAGCTTCCTACCACAACACCCCGTCCGCCCAGCATGATCATTTCGAAGCCCCACAGGCGCATCATCTACGAGTCCCTCTTCAAGGGTCTGTACTCTCCGCCTCCTGCGTATACGCTCGTGTTTTGAACTGGAACTTGCTGGGATTTACAGAGGGCGTGTTGGTCGCCAAGAAGGACTACAATGCCCCCAAGCACGAGGAGCTCGATGTGCCTAACCTGGAGGTCATCAAGGCCATGCAGAGCCTTACTTCCAAGGGCCTCGTGAAGACCCAGTTCTCCTGGCAGTGGTACTACTACGTCCTCACTCCCGAGGGTGTTGACTTCCTGCGCGAGTGGTGCGTTTCTCGAGTCTCTGTATCTGTCCTTGTTCGTGAGCACCCCTAATATCTTCCCCAGGCTCAACCTCCCCAGCGAGATTGTCCCCTCCACGCACAAAAAGGCGGTCCGTCCCCCCCGCCCTGCGCAGGTCCGTGGTCCCGGTGGCGATGGCGCCTACCGTGCGCCCCGCGGCGACCGCGACGACTACAGGAAGAAGGAGGGTGCCCCCGGAGAGTTCAGGCCACAATTCGCCGGTGTCGGCCGTGGTGCGCCCCGGGAGTAGACGCACTCTGTCGACGATCACTAGGAGCAGCCGCCGCCAGTCCCGGGCGTATCTTTTTTCGCCATGTCGGTCACAAACAAGAGGGTACGCGTCGGAGGGCAGGTCCGGGTTGGCTGTTGGCTGGCGCCGTGGGCGGCGGTTCGGCTGGCTGCTTGCTATGTAGGAGAGGTGTTATGATATCGCTGCCATAGGTCGCAAAATTGTAGTATGAGCATTCCATGCCCTCGCTTATGCTATGTTTACGCTGCTCTCGCCCTCACTTCCGGCCCTATGCTTGACACGCGTGCCAAGTTAAAGTAATTGGCTCGGTCATGAACAAAGTTGCCGCCGGGTGGCGTGTTAGAGACAAGATGCGGGCGTCTATTGTGGTTTCGAACGTCATCACCATCCGCATCCCAGGATCATACTTGCTCTATCCGCAGTCGCCTAGTTCCCAGCAAGCGTCGTTGCAAGCACATGGTGCGCTCTCGCTAAACGGGCAGACATATACGAGCATACACCCAGGTGCGTGTACCCGCAAGGCAGCGGCGGGGCCAACAACGTCGACAAGTGCACCAATGCTCGTTCCTTCGCCACACAGACTCGTCGTACTCCACACACAGTACCTTTCCAAACCACTTACATGTCGGTGAGTCGAATCCAACGGCCCATGGTACATATAGCTAGTCCTAACATACGCTCCATGGTACGCAGACGTCCATTTGAAAGTTTTCGTTCAAGAATGCCTCCAAGAGCGGTCCCACCGCCTCGAAATATGCAAAACAATGCTCAACGCGACCCCACAGCGCCCCCACGCGCTCCCTTCAGCTTCTCCTCCTCATTTCTCACGATGGGCACGCTCATCGCCTCTTTCGTGGTGCTCTGTACGTTCGCGTCCTACGCGAGCACCGAATTTGCGCTCGTCTCTGCACAGCCAGTCTACGCACTTTACCCCTCTTTCTTCGCCGCGATGGTCGTGGGAGGCGCCTGCGCCTGCATATGCTACTGGCCGACGATGCTCGCGGTGCTCTGCTTCCAGATACTCTTCGACACCGACATCCGCAAGGGCGGGACCCCGCCACCGGGCGCCCAGCCCGCACAGCCTCCCCATTACGGTGAATTCGTGATGTCGCTGTTCCACGACGCCGCGAACACAATTAAGCTCGCGCTCGTCATCGCGCCCGTATATGCTATGACGTTGGGCAGCTCAAGCGAGGCGCATGTCGGAAGTAGGGCGCTCGAAGCTGCAGCGGGCGGGCAACTCGCCGCCGCAATCATGACCATGAGGATTATGGTGGTGGGGATGCGGGAGATATGGGGCCTAGTGCCATTGGTCGTCTTCAGGCTGGATCGGGATGCGGGGACATAGCGGCTTGGGAGTTTTTGGAGGCGTTCTGGGACAAACGAGGTACGACCGTGTGTATCATCTCTGTGCGGCGGGTCGGGCCCTTCTACTGTTGCAATGCTTCTGCTGACTACCATCTTGTCATTGCAGTCAGCACGCCGAGCTCACCGCTACCCATGCTTTTTTTCAACCTCCCCTGAGCTCACCTGAGCTGCTGCGCGCGGGATGCCATTGCCTGACAACAGATCTTCGAATTCTATCCACACGCCCTTTTCGCTTCCCATCTGGTATACTTCGCGGAAGGGTTCACCCGCACCCCTGAATTCGGTGAGAACTGCCCACCATGTGTATCGTACTCTATTCTCTAGTCTCCATATTGTATCCTAGGTGCTCACTCGTAGGGCGTACCCTAACTCCGGATTGGGTCGAGTTCCCTCAAGATTGACTTTGTGCGCCATCGACGTGTATCAACTTCCAGATCGCCAATATCGTGGTCACTAGTCGGGTATATACCCCACTTCATTGTTGACGACAGGCCCGATCAGTTCCCCTGACGGCGCGCCCAACGGACAGCATCTGACATCTGCTGCAATCGACCAGTATTCCATATTGTGGTTTCTCTTTTGCGCTTCTGTTGAGGCTCCGTGTACTTAGAAAACGACGCAGAGACATCTGATGTAGAGGCTGAAAATATAGATGTCGCAGGAGCACAGCATACAAGCATACAAGCATGCTAGGATGAAACCCCCAAAGTCGAAGAGCTATGTACCACCGCGGTCGTACCGGTGAAATGCAGGCGCCTGCAACCCATCACGCATCATACCAACACCGCATCTGCATAGCCCATCCTTCGTCCACACCTGCCACAGGTGGAGAATTGAGCTGGGCCATCCCGACATATCAATTGATGCTGTTGGTATCACGCCCGATTTGGCCACCCGCGACATCATACCAGCATGTCCTTCAGGTCCCCCGCCCCCGAGCCCCCTCCCGCAGACGCGTGTCGTCTTCTCACCCCCATCTCCCTTCGTCTTCCCTCCCCGCAGCCTGCGGCAGCGCACGGCTCGCTCGCCTTTCTTCGTTCACCCTTCGTTCTTTACCTCCCGGCTGGTCTGGTTCTGGAGCTTGCTCGAGTATCCCGTCGCTTTTCACGTCTTTGAGTTGTCTTTGTCTCGCCTGGTGTAGGAGTAAATGCCGGCGATGTATCTCACACGTACGTCCTGCGCGCAACCGGTCTGCGGGGCATTATGCTTACGCTGTTCTTTGACTGCGTCATGCAGGGAGCCAGTCGGACATCTCCCAAGATCAGGAACATGTCGAGCTGAAGATCTTCCTCGCCTTCCAATTCACCGGCGCCATCGGTCTTCTCGCGGTGCTCGTTACCGCGCTGTTTGCACCCAAGGTGTACAGGCACTTCACGTGGCTAAATTTCTGCATTACCTGGTTGATCTACTGCATATCGTACACGCTGCTGTGAGTCGCGCTCAATTCTCGAGTGTGGAGGACAGCGCTCATACGTGTTCCGATCGTGTAGCGCTTTCAGTGGGCAGCAGACGAGGGCAGCAGCGCCCGATTTCCCGCTATGCCTCACGCAGGCGTGCTTGATCTATGCAGCACCCGTACTGTGGGTTTGCTCTGCGTACTGTTCCTTGGGAAGTGCTAACGCATATGCTAGTGTCTCGATGTCCACCTTTTCGCTTGTGCTGCAGCTGTACTTTACGCTCCGCAACGCACTGCGGCCTCCAAAGCAAGCTACTCAGGGCAACTACCTGCGCAACGCCTTCGTGAGTCTTCTCAATATGACCGTCGACGCGCACAATGTGCTCAAAGTCGGACTCTAGCTGCTGCTCGCACCATACATTGCGTGGCTCGGGTTCGCCGTCGCGATCCTCGTGGTAAGTGAACACAGGACATTGCACCGGAGCCTTCGCTCACCCCGCATCTAGGTCGGAACCAAGAACCCCCACGCTGTTCAGCGCGCGGGCGGCCTGGTGTACTGCACGATCAAGACCGCACCTCCGTGAGTCGGATGTCCGGATGCGTCTCGGTCCCAGAAGCTGATGCTGTTCGTCCGCAGAGGAAACGTCACAGCTATATGCGTCGCCGTCATCCTGTTGGTCATGGTCGGGCTCGACAGTGCGTACATCCCTCGTTCACACGCAGAACATTGCTAACACTGGGATTCCACAGTCTACATCGGTACCGTACTGTACAGGAACTGGCGCGCACTGCGCGGGTCCGATCACCCCGGGGCGATCCCGTTCTCGCTCATCGTCCGCGTTTCGATCTTCAGCTTCTTCTGCATCGTGGGCATAGGGTACGTCACTTGCCAAACATAGACCAGATCTTGCGGACGGGCGATGCTGACGGTGTGCTGTGCACTGTGCAGCTGCGCGTTCGTGTTCCTGTCGAACGTTTCGTTCTTTGCTGGCAATACTATCATTGCTCTCAGTACGTCCCCTGCGCTTCGTGATACTGTTAACCTTGCCGCTAATGCTATCCACAGTGCCTCTGATCGCCTTCCTCGTGTTCGGCACACAGCGGGTAAGCGGATCTTACATCGGACCTTCTCCCAGATGAGCCGGAATCTAACCTCCGACCCCTGTAGGACATTATTAACGTCTGGATGTTCTGGCGGCGGTGAGGACGCCCGCGGTCCTCGCTTTCAATGGACGTTCTCGCACTCCTTTCAACTTCTCCCTTCTTCGCGCGTGTTGTGTTAAATAGTTATATTTAAGGCGCGGTGTACTGCTGGAGGTATCCATGGTGTACTTATAGGCTTGCGACCCTCTGCGATTGATTCGGGAGGGGCCGTAGGTAGCGGACTCACAATGACATGGGATGACAAAAACGTTTCTGGATGCGCGTGCGAGGGGCGACTTGTAGGTTCGAGTTTGCTCACGATACCGGTCTTCTTGGAGGTACGCCGTTCTTTTCACGCATATCCGGATTTCCTGCTGAGCGTATTTGCAAACTTGTAGTAGTTTCATAGACAAACCACAAGTGACGCGGGGCATGAGTCATGCATTTGAAGCATCGCGCTATACACGAGGAGCATGGCCGGTATTTGGCTCCGGTGAGATGTATGGTAGCCTCACACGCGTCCTGTAAATCGTCTATCTGCTGTTTTGTGGTAAGCGTCAAAGCTCTCCAGCTGCAGCACACTCCGCAGTCTGACTTCCTCGACGCCGTATAGGTCATCTCTGCCCTGCTCTGCGCCACAGCATAGGTTCCCGAGCCCGAAGATGCTGCGGCCCCGCTGTGGCCACCCCGGAACGCCCAAGGGCGCTGTTTCACGCACAAATTCGTGAAATCCGGATCGTATGACATTACGCTTTCCCGACGTTGATCTCCACAAGTGGGCGGGTCGCTCGCGGAGGCCACAAGGAAGCCAACGCGTAAGCACGGCTCGGGCCTCCCGTTCTGTATAGAGCCGAAGATTCCGGATTTCAAGGTATGGTTGCCATCCGTGTAATACGGTATCCGCCGTACGCCGTATGTTTCGGCCTTCTAATTGGCAATAGGGCGAGCGTCATCGTCTTCAGGGCGGTAAACAGGTGATTATATGGGCAGTGTGTGAGCTCACTTTCGTTGTATATAGTCCCCACGGTCTCGCGGGATCATTATCAACCCGACCTTCATGTTCCGCACGCGGAATGCATGACAGTGGGTCAGTTCATTGGAGGTGCGTCATATGCGATGTTTCATCGGGAGTTCCAGGATTGAGGATGCCTCGTGATAGTCAGTTGCTTCCTATCAACGGTGGCCTCATCGAAGGCAACTACACGTTATTGTCATCGACATGTACGTCTCTTATGCTATGCCGCTTTTGGCTCGACTAACTCCGGTCTTGTGCAGGTGTCTTCTACTATGACTATCTGCTCACATTCCCTACTGAAGTGCGAGTCTTTTGGAGGCGCCAGTGGAACCTCGCCACGATCTACTATTTCTTGATCCGCTATGGATTTCTTGTGAACATTACTCTTGTCGCTATCTCTAGTATTCGCTTCACCCCGAACTCAGGACCTGTGCTATCAGCATCGAGGTGAGGTTTTTTGAAGACCGATTACTGGCGTACCTCACTAAACCCCTTTATAGCTGCGGTGCCTTCTTGTACGTTGCAGTCGCACTTGGCCTTCTGAACTACGCCGTCGTCTCCGGTACGCTATACGCAACACAATTTCGGGGTCACACTGACTCCGCATAGCGTTCGTGGCTACGCGCATGTATGCCCTCTGGAATTGCAATGTCCGAGTCGCTATATGCCTATTTCTCCTCGGGTTGATCAACCCCAACGCTATGACACCCGTAAGTGCCCACTCATGCTCGTTCCCGTGTGGTGTTCACCTCCTTTACGTCCGCCCCCCAGACTCTGATATACCAGATGCGAATAGTAATGTCTCCCTGGCCTGTATGGGGATGTGAAAGCTACATCCAGGATTATGATGACGATTTCATAGAATTTGCGTACGCTCTCTCGACAATTTCCACTGTCCACGTCTTCTTGTTGACGCTCCTTTCTTCTAGGACACAAACGCGTGAGTATACAACGGACGAAGGGCGCATTGTGCTGATCAAATTTAGTCCCCATCATCGTATCTTCAATCGGCATCGCGTACGAGCTGTTATGCCTTCTCTTGACCGCGCACAAGACCTGGAGCTTCTACCTCTCCCGCCGAAGGTCCGGCAGTCCTACCACTTTGGCATCCTTGCTGCTCCGCGATGGTACGCTCTACTCGCGTTGTCTCAACATTCACGCCAGCTCAACACCGTGGTAACCCCCCGTCGGTAATTGCAGGATCTCTCTATTTTGTGTCCGTACTCAACGAAGTCGACTGCGGTACGTTATGGTTTACTGACACAAACCCCATCATAGCGTCATGGCCGCGCTGTCCTTGGTGAATATCGTCGCTGCCGTTGTAAGTTTCTCGTTCTGTATCGAAGTTTCTGCTGATGTTCTTACCTGGCCGCCTGACAGATTCCCGGCACTCCCGCGAACGTGCAGGTCAACGCAGTCTTCGGCAGAGCGTGCGTGCAGCTCTGAAACCCTTTGCAATATTCTGACTATGGGTCTAGGCTGACTCCAATTCTCACCGCGCGTTTCATCGCTCATTTGCAAGAGGTCGACAGAGGCGACAGGCACGATACAACGTTGCTCGAGCCTGACGCTGTGCTCGATGCTCCGAGCCATCGGCGACGCTCTCCCATGGTCCGCCTATTCACATCTATTGGTGGTAGTATAGGGTACCCTGACCACGATAATGTCGATGATTGGCACACATAATTCTTCTCTCACGATGATGCTAGAGCGATCTTGAGGTCGGCAGTCGAGTATGTGTGACGGAAACGGCAATGTGGTAGCCTTTTTGGGCGATTACACGAGAGGATAACGTAGTCCCTGCCCAATCAGAAGCCGAGAAACTGACCCGTCCTGCTCATCTCCCCGCGTCCTTCGTCTTCGTCTGCCTCTTCGGTATCGGCCAGCTCCCTCCAAAACCAAACCGCGACGACAACGCCGCGTGCGCTGCCTCAAAGTCCTTCGTTCCGCTTGACGTCCTCGCCTCCTCCTTCTCGCTCGTCGACCGCTTCTCCTTTCTCTTCTCCTTCCCCTCCTTTTGTGGTGCTGCAGCTGGTGGCAGTGGTGACTTCGCGAGGCCTACGCCATACTGGGATGACAGGAGGCCAAACGCGGCAGAGAAGTCCTTGGGAGGTGATGATGGCTTCCTAAGCGGCGTGGATGAGGATGCGCTCGACGTCGTGGTCACGGAGACCAGAGAGGGTGAGATGAGGGTAGACCCGGATGATGAGCTGCTCGACATTGTCGGTGTGTGCAGGGTGGGTGATGTATGCAGCTGAGTGTGTGGTAGTGTGGCAATGGCTGCGGGGCGACTGGGCTCGAATATGAGGTCGTGCCCATTCGCCCCTGCAGCCTTTATGCGATCAGGACTCTGCGCGCACAAAGACCTACATCAGGTGCACAGCCTGCGTGAACAAACCTTCGTCTCATCTGTGACTCGAACAAATGCCCTACGACCACGCCTCCGACCCGCGCAACCAGGCCATAGGCACGCCATGCACCGCCGCGTCCGAGGATGATGATGCACGACTCGGTCCCCGCAGCCGCAGGAGTCAGCACCATCAACTCCCGATCACTCATCGTGGGACGTGGTCTGGACGGGTGATATTGTGGGGTACAGCACACGCTGATCTATGTACGTTCCAGGCGCACCAACACCAGATTCGGGTGAGACAGCTCGATAACACCGGCCCCGGACCCATCGGAGCGCTTCTGACTCGAGGATTTCCCCGCACCAGGTATGTGCCTATGGTCGCTCATGCATAACCATGTTCGGATCACAACTAGGTACTGCTATGTACATCTGTAACACTGTTGGCACTGCCTCTCAGATGCAACTCTCGCTCTCCGGTCAATGGCTACCTTCCGCCCGGAGTAAGTGCGTTCTCAGCGCCAGCCGTCACGGTGCCCAAATCACGGAAGAGTTCACTGAGTGGTAGTGGGTATAGGGCATTCTCCTCCAACGCGCCCGCCCTCGGGGCCTCACCGTGATGGGTACTGTTATCTGACTTGCTTTGTCACTCACAGGACGTGCGGTGGTCGCTAGCCAGGGCGGGCCATACCTCGGCGGTCGAACATCACGAATACTATCACCTGCACGCACCCTCGTTCCCAAAGCTGATTCTCCTGCCCTTGTAGTTGCCCTGGGCAGAGGGCGGGCTCCATGTGCAAGCGTGTCGGGTGATGGAGCGCGGCGTCGTGATGGGAATCGGTTCGCGTCCACGCGCATGGATTATGGTAAATCGTACGAGCCTCGAGGTGCTTTGTAAGTCGAGCTCCTACCTCAATACGCTTAGGTCGGTCACAAGGGGACGGTCGATAATGCACTCACAACTCATTGAGGTAGGGTCAGCTATCTGGACAGCCGTATGCATCTCGTACTCAAATATTCCTAACAGGATTCGTCGTTCCTCGCGAGGCTGAAAGAGTCTGCCACAGACTTCGGTGCCCACTATGTCAGTGCAGCGGCCAACTTTCAAGAGACAACCAAATCTACCATTGTATTACGAACATACTCATCGTGTCCCAGCTATAATCCAACACAAGCTCTCGCCACCACCGAATCCAAGGCCCAGTCGTGCTCGCTAACCATCCTGACTAGTTGAACAGCCAGTACATTCCCAGATGTCGGATAGGGAAGCTGGCCATATCGAAAGCCACCACCGCGCCAACGGTATGCCCAAGGTCCAGCGCGCTTGCACTCTCGAAAGGCAGGGCGCGCAGCACCATCCACCCAGCGACCGCGGTGAACAGCGCCTGGAAGAGCATGAACACTGCGTCGTACGCCGCGTCCTCGAGGGCGCGCCCCACCCCAGCCCAGGTCCAGCGGGGCTTGCCGAAGACGACGGTGTCGACGTCCCGTACACGCTCCCGCTGGCTGTGCGTCGCCTTTGCCTGGCTTGAGGCTGCGCAGAGGAAAGGCAGCGACAGCACCGCAACGGCGAGCTCCAGCGGCGTCGCCGCACCAGGAGGGACGCGGATTGCCAGTGCTGGGTCGTGCGGGCGGAAGAGGCGAAGCAGAGTGAGTCCGCTTTGGATGCAGCCGATGTGCACATAGACCATGCTCAACACGGCTGCGATGGGGAGCAGAATGCCAAACGCCTCCGAGAGAAATTCTGCGAGGCGTTGGGGCAAGACGCGCGCGAAGCGGGGCGGCGTGTCGTCGAACATGAATGGCTTGTCGCGGCGGGCCACGATCTCCAAGGCGGCGGCGAGAAAGTCTGGGGATGTGGTAGTGCTGGGCGCGGTGGAGGATGGTGGCGAAGTGGCGGGGGGTAGCGTTTTCTCGTCGGATGGTGAGTCCGAGACGGTGTCTGCGACGGTCGCGTGGGTTGGAACTGTGCTCTCGAAGAGCTCAGTGTCGACGAGATTGGGTGATTCGGTGGCCATAATGCTGGGAAGAGGTGTTTGTGTTCGATGATAGTGGTGGCGTGCATTGAGTGAGGACGTCTTGCAACCCAGAGACAGGTAAGTACTCGAACCACAAACGAGGAAGTGTTATATACTCACTCGGTTTCCGTATGGCTTATAGGAGGACTCGTCGAGGTTCTAGATGAAGGGTCGGTTAGAGGGCTCTGCGTGTGGGGTCTGATGTTTTTCTGCGAAGACGACTCGGACACAATACATGACGACTTCACAGCCGTTTCACCTCAAGGACCAGGTCTTGGCGGTGTAGAAGGCGCACAGACATAAAGAGGTTCCCTATCCGAACTCTTATTGTTCATGGCCCTGGCCTCCGCCGGTGCGGGCTGGCACAGGCCATCCGAATACACTAACCGATCGATATTCCCGGCGCGCATCGCTTGACCACCGCCCATGGAGCCTCGTGGTACCAAACCCTTCTATCCCACAGCGCCCGTGCGGTCGAGAAGCCGTTGAGACAAACGGATGTATATGTTTGATACTCGGGCTTATTGTTGTCATTGATGTTTTACACGACCTGTCCTCACAAGGAGACCGCATGACTGGGGCTGTGTAGAGATGCTGACATCTCGACAGTACGGAATGGCTCTGAGGGACCGCCGCCGACCACTCCCAATGAATTCGGTGAATTTCGCAAGCCACCGTACAAGGGCCATGTGTATAATGATAGATAATACAAATGCGTCGCATCCATTAAGGTATCATAATACCACGTAGAAGACATTAGCGTTACAAGTCGTTCCTACATGTCCAGTACGTCAAGGCCCAAGAAGCAGCTACCAACCGATAGATGCGCCAGGCATCCGACTCGGGGAAGTGCTGCCACAAGGCCACCCCACCACATCCGCTGCCCTAATAGCTCTTCAGGCATAACGCCGTGCAGTAGAAGATATACAGCCGGTCATAATAGCTGGGCACCGAGGCCGCGGCAGCGACGAAAGCCACACGCATCGGGTCTTCCATCACGGTGTCGAGCAGCCCAAGCCTCAGCACGCCCCGCGCCGCATCCCCGGCTATGCATCCCCCCAAGAAGGACGTCACCACCGCGCCCACGCTGATAGGACGCGCGAGCATAGACACGAGGCCGTCCAGCAGCATGCTGAGCACGACGTAGACGGCGTCGCGCTTGACGTGCGCGACGAACCGGGCGAAGACGCCCTGTTCCTCGAGGTGTTGCACGAGAGCGCGAGGTTGCGACAGAACCCAGGAGACGTATGGGCGTGCGATCGCGATGAGGGCCAATGAAATCCGCGACGTTCTGCCGGCAAGCAACCCGAGGGAGTGTGCGGCTTTTGTGGCGAGTTGGTAGCCAAACTCGAGTGGGATGGCTTGCGCGGCGATGAGCATGGCCATGCTCCACAGTTCCTCGCTCAAGCCATGGGTGTGTGGCGGGCTCGTGGCGAGGTGTGCCAGCCAGAGCGTGGCAAAGATGCCTGGAATGTAGAGGGCTGGACGAGGGTGCAAGAGGGACGGAAACGTGCTCTCTTTGGATGCGTGGATGCCCGAAGAGTCGGTGGGGAGGGCGTCCAGCGTTCCCTTTTGTACAGAGTCGACGTCGAGGGACGCCGGGATGGAGGGGGATGATGACCGCCTATGAAGCAGAGGAGAGCTTGGCACGGTGGTGTCTAGGGTGCGAGCGCGCGCAGGGCGCGACGACTCGACGAAGACGGAGAAGACGGGAGAGTGTGAGATCATAGCTTGGAGGCCGAGGATTCCTTGATTAAGAGACGATGCAGAATGTAAGGGGATGTTCTATATGGTGGCTGTAAGCGGGGGTTCCAATGCAAGTAAAGATCTTCCTAGAAGTCTACTTACTCGTGAGAGGTCGTTCGCGGGCTCGCGTCGTTAGTGTGCGTCGTCTGGTAGGGGGTGAGGTCTGAGTGGCGAATTGGCTGGCCTGCAGCGGTATAAATGCAGCAATACAATAAGAGCGGAACCCTACGTCGTGAGCGCCGGCTTCTCGTATGTCTGGTATAAGGCTGCGCAGATGTTCAGTTGCGTGTGTATATTCATAGCTGTGAGCGTCCAATACTATTGTTTTTGAGTCTTCGTGGTGAATCGAAGCAGGCTCCTGTCAAAAGTCCTTCCTAGCATCGTTACCGGCATGCATCGCCTGTGCCAGCGCCGCTATCGGCCAACCGCACGCTCTTGTCCTTCCCCTATGTTATGTCAAGCGGCCCAGGCGGGAAGCCCATGAAACAACGACCTCTTGCCAAAACACTCACTGCGCTGAACATCCGATCGGGTTTCGCTATTGTCATGGGAAGGTGGGGATGGTGGTGGTACCTGCTCAGAGTGAGCGGATCTAGATCTAGATCGCTGCCTGCGATGACGCATCTGCTCAAATGCACACATGGGCGCTTGCATAGCAGCAGACGGCGAGCGGTCTCTCTTTGTCTCAACCACCACGAAGGCGGCAGCACCCGGTCAAGCAGCCTTGGGCACGCTTGCGTAGATCAAAAAGCACATGCAGCTACTCGACCTACCTGACGACGTGCTCATTCTCATCTTCTCCCATCTTTACGACAAGCATGCGCTCAATGTCGCTCTCGCCTCCAAGCGTCTTGCAGAACTCGCGCTCCCTCGCGTCGCCGCGGTAATCAACTGCTGGAAACCCTCAATGCTCCGCAGGCTACATGCTTACATGCTCGACGACCAAAATCCCCGCGCACAATATCTCCAGCACCTGACGGTGGAAGTGCACACCTTCGGTGAATACGACTCCGACGCGTCTGATGATGCATCTAGCGTTCATTCCGACGACCACACCTACTATGCTGCCAATTTCTCGCAGGCAAACCTCCTCGGCGACCTCCTTCTACGTGCACAAAACATATGCGAGCTCTCGATGGAACGCTTTCAGCCATGCCTGCTCCGCGACCCGCGGATCGGCACCGCCCTCGCATCCATGACTCGCCTGGCCAACATACGACTCTCCACGCTCGGGGATGGCGCGCTCTCCATATTGGGCTCCTTTGCATCTGATCTTAGACGACTCACCCTGTCGTACTACGACGATGACGATTACCCTCTTGAGGGCGAAACCCAAACGTTGCCCCCGCTTCTCTCCGCCCTGGCTCCCTTCCGACATCTCCAAATCGTCAAGCTATGGAACTTCACGCCATCTATTTCGTGGGGAGATGACTTCGATCCCCCACAGTTCCCCTCGATCACCTACCTCCGGCTCTCGGACTGCACTGCACCTGCGCTCGACATGGTCGAGCTCTGCCCGAACCTGTCTACGCTGATCTATTCCACCGATTTTCAGGAGTTCATTGTCGCACCTGTACGGCCACGTGCGGGGCGTCCCTGGCCGCCTCTCAAACGGCTCACGCTGGGCGAGCACGAGGACATTGTCAGCGTGGTGGATCGCCTGAGCCACGTCGAACTACTCCAGATCAGCGGCGAGTTGCGGGTACCGAGCTCTAACGATAGCGAAGATATCACGCGTTTTATCGATCTTTTGCGTGTCACGTCCCTCAGGGAGCTCTACCTCTCCGTCGTGGTCCCGAATACGCCTATGGCGTTCTTGCACACGATCCCGCGGGTCGCACCCAAACTACACGTTCTGGAGCTCAAAGTCAGCACACCAGAGCCTCACCTGGAGTACGCCGGCTGGCTGGTGAGTCCTACTCGACCTTGTGCTACCTTGACTGTTTTCTAACGCTGTCTCTTCCTCAGGACAACCTCCCGGAAGCGCTCCACGGCCTACCCATACAGAGCCTGCGCCTATACGTCCCGCGGCTTGGGTACGCGGGCGTTCAGCGCTTCTATCCCGCCGAGGTTGAGTACGACGACGCGGACGACAAGGCGTCGCGCGCGGAGGCGCACATCATGGAAAAGCGCCGGGTCGAGTCCATGCGCGCACTCCCGCAGCGCCTCGTGGACGCGATGCCTGCGCTGCGCTGCCTCGCCATCTTGGACGAGGGCCCGAACGAGGACAACCTGGAGGCGAGCTCAGCGGAGGACGAGGAACGCGTCTCTGGTGAAGGTGCAGAGAAGGAAAAGGTGGATGGGGAAAGCGATGGGTCCGAGGCTGATGCCTCAGAGACGGGCGCCCCGGTGTATGAGTGGGACGAGCTGAGGCGGACGGATTGGATCCGGAACCACCAGTGGTGGCGCGTCGTGGACGGCGCTGAAGGGCGGACACTGGAGGCGACCTCGGTGGACGAAGGCGACCGTTTACAGCAGAAAATCCTCGAGCAAGACCCTCTGGGCACTGTCACCGGTGCGTCATCGTCGCGAGGCACATATCATGGATGGTGCTGACTTGGTCATCAGAGAGTATGCACACGTTATCCGTATAGCTATCAAATGTTTTCTGGAGTTGAGAGAGGCAGGTTGGCCGTAGTCGCCAGTCACCGAAATACGCTTACATGTCTGCTATTGCGCAGTGCTGACCCACTCTGAATCCTGCAGGGGTGCTCAGTTTCCGAACTCTCTTTCACCGCGAGCCTGAGGGAACCGCACGATTATAAGGGACCGTCTATAAAATTTGAACTGGTTTTCGAATGAGCGAATTTAAATTAATACGGCCACAGATGCTCTTTGAAACGATGCGCATAACGCTCGAGCTGGGTCTATACAATCATCGATCTCAACATTACGTCGGTGATATAATACCACTTCGGTAAAAGATGTGCTCATTTTTAAGTAGCGTGGGCGTAGATTCTCGCCACCTCCGTTACCACCCCTCGTGCCTCCACGAGCTCATGATGGTAGGATTTAAGAACATGAACGCGCCGCTTGTCACTCGAGCGTTCAGTAGGCATTACCAAATTGGGAGAAATCTTGATCCAGTGGCAATATAAGCGCCAGAGCCTAGACCACGCAGTCAAGTTGTTCGTTTCCCGCCTGTTTGCTCATGAGTGCCTCACTCTCTGGGATTCGACGTTCGACCGCCTTTCTTGTGCTTCGGATACATTACTAGGATCATTCTGTCTGGGAAACGCACATAACATCAGGAATACCTTTGCATCGGCGCCCGAACGACATGATGCATGAGGCACAAGACTCGCTTTCCGGGGCTCTGAACTCGTCTTTCATGTTCATCGTCCTCCCCTTTCCCAAGACTTGATACCGACATCCCAGCTCTCTTCGAAACCAGAAAATACGACACTCTATGATGGCTCCATCTGCAGTCAGCAGTGCGCTCGAAGTCGAGGAAATCCTAGGTGCAATATTTCGTCATCTTTCGCCCTATGCTTGGGATCGTCAAGCGATCCTCGTCGCACCCCATCAGCTCAATGCTACTATCGGTAAAGACTTCTCTCACATCGGCGTGGAGAACTCGCCGTGCGCAGCGAATCAGCGTGCACTTGTACAATCCTCCCGGGTCTCCCGCGCCTTCTCTGGTCAAGCCTTGAAGGTGCTATGGAGAACGCTCCCGGATCTACTGTACCCGCCAGACGTTAAGCGAAGCGATGTAACCCTAGATTAGGGCGTGGGAAGGGGGGTCAGAGGCGATGGGTGTCCGGGGACAGGGGGACATAGGCGAAATCGCTTTCTTCGTAGCGCCCAGACTTCAGCTGTCGGTTTGCGACTCGGAAACATGGCTGTGATTCGCACTCTACGACACCTCTGTTGCTTCCTGTAGCCGCAAAAGTAATACAACATGCATACGCATTTGCTGTGGGCCTCAGGACGGCGTGCACTTCAACCAGCCGTGTTCTTTCTCCGTTGGCTTCTCTCGCAACATGGACTCGTCGCTTCTCCAGTCCAAACTGCAGTGCTTCGAGAACCTGGTCACGAAACTTCCCGACAGTCTTCCTCTTCGCTCCGCCGGGAATGTGCTCTTTGGCGTTGACTGGGAAGACCTGCCAGACCTGGGTTATCCCGGTGCAATCAACAGGTGTTTCGAGATCAACTGGGGCATGAGAGCCCTCGGGATTCATATCACTGAACGTGGCGACAAGCTCAAGACCACGTTAGCTATCATTAAGCAGGCCCTCCAGGACATGTCAGCGAAAGATGACTGGGCTCTTGTCGGACTGTGGCTTGATACTTTCATACAAGCATTGCAAGCGGCCATTCCTGAATATGCGAAGTACGTGAGCTTGTCAACCCTCCGAATATATACAAGAGCTCATCACATTCAACTAGTATGGAGAATACATCGTTGGTATCATCCACAGGACCACGAAATGTTCAAGCCATTTCAGCTGCACCTACAATGTACGTCTTCAGGCAATGTCCCGCGTCCATCGGCAGCTGCTTAGTTGACTTGTAATATGCATAGTCCAGCGGCTCGACCTCGACCCAGGCCAGTAAATGGCACGAAGCTCACGCAGACTCGCCTCTCATTCCAGAAAATCTCGGCTGAGGAGTACGCCGAGCAGGAACGCGCAATGGATGAGAAATTGAGCGCGCGTATTGCTCACGACCTCGCGAAGGAACGCCTGCAAGCTGAGCGTCGAGAGGAGATCAATCGCGCCTACGAACGGGAGAAAAAGCGTCAGCAACGCTTTCGTAAGCGGTACGATGAGCGTAGAACCGAGGTGATCGAGATCGAAGACGACGATGAAGACAGCAGCACCGCAGGCGGCCCATCCGGGAACACAGCGAGCCCGGCGGTGCCTTCTGCACTCACCAGCTTCTCGGATTCCACTGAGGAGTCAGCTCGCAGTGAAGTGAGCACAGTGTCGCTGCCTGCGGAACTGACGGTGAGTGATGGGCTCAGTTGCACGGCCTAATGTATCGATGCTGCTTTTTGAGGTTCATACTGATATTTGAACTCATGTAGAATGCGTCTGCGCTTCGGCAGCAACTCGCACAGCGTGCATGGGGTGCGTCTGACACTTCACATCGGCGTGAAGTCAAGCAGAAGCATGCCGCGAAGGTCGCAGCTGCTCGCGATCTCCCTCCCCCTTCGGCCATGGCGTTCCGCATGAACTGGCAGCAATATCCATACTGGCTCAAGATTTCCGGTGCACAGACGAAGCTATTGACTTGGTCGCCGACAGAGATCGTGAAGTATCTCCACAAGACAGATCCAGAGCTCTTCAACCCTCTGCACCCTGCGACGCTTGCCAAATGGATCGTCAGCGATGAAAATGGAGGCAGAATGTGGTCGCCAGCGGTGTTAGCTCGTGTCGAGGCGGGTAAACGTAGTGGGGCAACTTCGCGTTCGAAGACATTGGTACGCTCGCGCGTTTGCATAGTATGCATGTCGCTGATTCATATCTCGCAGTCCAAGCATCCCCTTATAATATCTGACGCTGTTGCTCACCTCCAGGCGCTGCGCCTCACCGGTGTCGCCGTTCAAGGTCCGCTCGTCATGACTGTCCTGCGGGCACACATTCTACACAAGGCCCCCGAGCTTCTCGCCCCTGGATCTAGCTTCAAGCTCTCCGAATCCTGGGTGCGTCGCTTCGTCCAAGATGTACTCGGCTGGAGCAGCCGGAAGAGCACCCGTACTGCACGCAAGGTCCCTTCCAATGCGGCGGACCTCTGCGAGCTGACCTTCTTGCGCATGGTCTTCGCTATCATGCTTCACAAGATCAAGCCTTCGATGATTGTGAATGCAGATCAAGCAGGCGTCCTCCTGATGCCGTCGGGTAAGCAGACATATGAAGTGAAGGGCTCAAAGGATGTAACTGTGCATGCACACGACGAGAAGCGTCAGGTATGCACATTTATCGCTCACGCTCACACTGTTCAGGCGCATTTTCTGACTATAGCTCCATCTGTAATCCCGTTTCCATTCTTGCCAGATGACCATCGTCGTCGGCTCGTCACTGGACGGGAAGCTCCTCCCGTTCCAATCTGTCTGGGGAGGTACTACGAAGGCGAGCCTACCCTCGAGCCAAGCACCCCGTCGGTCCGAGGCAGATAAGCTCGGATTCGTGTACGCCCACGGCGATACGCGCCATTGGAGCTCCAAGGAGACGACTAAGAAGGTGAGTGATACATCCGATGCATAGGTGATTTTGATATGCCAGACCCGCTGATGACATCTTGCCCACACTGTAGTGGGTTCTCGAAGTCCTAGATCCTTTCATCGCCCGGCAGATCGAAGAAGACGATGAACTCTCCAAGGACTCGAAGGCCATACTTCTCATTGATGTATGGCCAATTCACATCGCGAAGAAGAGCCTCGATGATTTCCTGCCATGGATGAAGGCTACGCACAAGAACATCATCGTGATCTTCGTTCCAGGAGGATGTGAGTATACTCTACTCCGCTACTGTTTCAGAGCTCATTTCCTTCTGATTCAGGTACCGGACTGTTCCAACCCGCCGATGTGGGACTACAGCGGCTCGTCAAGCACATCATAAAGCGGTCTGCTGTCGACTTTCTCGTCGCTTCAGCTACTCGGAAGCTCGCCGCCGGAGAGAAGGCAGGTGACATCGCCCTCCCTACGGACATGCCTACCCTACGTAACGGGTCCATTGCATGGCTCGTCGATGCGTACAACTACCTCAACGGACGCCCCGATATCATCAAGAAAGCATGGTTGAAGTGCGAGGCGAAGCATTGGAACTTATCGTACGAGTCGCTATCGAGTGCAGCAGCGCGTGAATACCTGCAGACGGTCATGGCCACAAACCGAGAGTTCGCCGCTGAGTTCGGCAACCTGGACGTCGTGACAGGCGACATCGAAGGGGAGGCCGAAGGGGAGTTAGACGAACACGATGACGATCTTGCCCTGGGTGTTGACGCTGTGGCGAACGCATGCGTATCCCCTACCTCATCAAGCACGACTCCACAGACATCCACAGGCCCCAGGTCTGTAGTCGACATAGGCTCGGGCGGCGAGTTTTTGGACCCGACCACTGAACTGGACTTCGAGGATCTGAACGACGGTATGATGGCTATACATCGATGTATACGAGTAGTATATTGTACTAATCACCGTGCACAGATATTCGGAGGCCCACTGCGGGCTCAGCCTCCTCATCTGTGGGCCTGCCACCTCCACCACCGGGCATTCCCATCCCACAGTGCCCGGAGTCTTCAACAAATGCGCCTGCTCCTTGCGGGCCTCTCACTTCCTCCGCCGCCGGTGCCCCCAATGGTGCCCCAACCCTTCCACCGCCGTTACCAGCCTCCGAGCCCACAGATGTTCGGCAACCCACATACCTCATGGACATCGCGGTGAGCGGCGGCATGAACCATGCCGCACTCTGTACACCTCAGCAGCTTCGGGTGACGGACAGGCGGGGCAGTAAAAAGGCCCCATCCGGGGCGCCCAAGGCCGTCCCGGACCCCGCTGCCCAAGGCGGCCCCGCGGGTAGCTCTATCGCCACAGACGGAGTGGTGGATCCGGGCCCGAGGCGTAAAACAGCCAAGCGGAAGCAGCCCGACAGTCGTAGCTCTGAACAGCAGAGTGCGGGGCCATCAAGACTCATGATCCGTATTCCTCCTCGTCATCCATAGCGGCACATGGTGTTGTAGACAGGTTCACTGGTTACAAAGCTCTGAGGGGTGTGGGCGAGACTCGGAGACAGTGGGATGGGACTCTGGGGCGGGGCCAGAGACGGCACTCTCCTTCCCAAAGTGGTATGTTAGCATCTTAGGTAATAAAACATATCTGCATTTGGCATATAACATTCCGAGGGGACTCAGGCGATGGAGGCTCGGGGACAGGGGGACAAGCGCCCATATAGGCGATGCGATGGGGGCCTGGGGACAGGGGACATCGCTTAACGTCTGGCGGGTACAGTACAGCCGTTGCAGCGTCTCCTGGATGCGATGGATTTCTCTTACGCTGATTGTTATTCCGGGATGCCGATACATGTGAGTAATTGAGTTGTATCGTCCACATCCCAAGCTGATCGTACACGCACAGACCTTCACAAGTGTGATCCAACCATCGGCACATACGCAGGAATGGAATCGCTTTCGGTGGTACGCTTCTTGCGTAGTCCGTGTTCGCGCCATCATCGACCACAACGCCCTCGAGCTGTGGTCGGACAGAGGGGGCCCTCCTCTGCTTCCTAGTCTGCAGAGCGCACGTTTTCGCTTCGATCCCCGCTGCGTCCAGCGCATGCTGCGCTTGCTTTCGGCCCCCATGCGCGACCTCACCCTCGACTTCGACTCGCCCAGCCACAGGGCTTGGGACGGCTCGCGAATGAGCACGGCAGACATCTTGTCCAACATGGCCACACGGTCCCCCGACGTCGAGGTTCTGAACCTCACGTTCAGAACGTACCCGCAGGACGTGTGTCCAGTTCTTCCCAAATTCTCGTGCCTCCGGGTCCTCGTCGTCACCGGATGGATGACGCCTTCGCTGCACAAAGCCATCGAGGCCCTCAACCATCTCGAGACCCTCTATGTCAAGCTGTACTGGGCACGCGCGGAGGCAGGCATGGAAAGCCTGCAAGTCCGCCGCTACGTCTCGGTGAAGACGATCGTCATCCTCACGCTCTCCGAGCCGCTCATCTCCGCGTTCCGATCCACCGAGTTCCCCATGCTCGAATGCGCGCGCCTCGAGGTGTGGCCGCACTCGAGCGACGCCACGGAAGGGCTCACCCAAGCCATGGAGAACCTGCGCAACCACGCCTCGCGGCTGCGCAGCTTCTACCTCACCGCACGCTCTGCGACGGCGCACGGCGACCGGCCGCCGCCCCAGCTGACGACCGTCATCGGGCCGCTCCTGCGCATCCCGATCATGGAGAGCCTGTCCATCACGCTCGAGGACAACTACAGCTTCGCGCTCACGCGGGACGACATCCTCGCCTTCCCCGCCGCATGGCCACATATCACCACGCTCTGTCTCGCGCACGCGCCGCTCGCCACGTCTAGCCCGCCTCCGTCCATCAGGGTGTTCTTCGAGCTCATCGCGGCGTGCCCTCGCCTCGAGACGCTCGTTCTCTGCGCGCGATTCGACTGCGGGGGGCGCGGCGAGTGGCAGGACGTGTCTGTCTCGCCGCATGCCACACTGCGCGGCCTCTTCCTTGGGCTCTTGCTGGAGACGGGCTCGTACAACCCGGAGCGGACGTGGCGTGCGCTTGCTGCCGCGGTCGATCGCGCGGTGCCGTGGATGGACCTGGACCGCAGACTCGTCAGGGCTGAGGTTGTCGGGGCGCAGGCGGTGGAGACATGGCGCGGGGTGGTAGGGCATATTCGGGATCTCCGGAGTGAGAGTGCTGTGCACGCCCCCAGTTCCCCCGGATGGTGAGAAGGCCCTTGGTCTCTGTAGGTGGTCGCTATACCGGTTCTCGACTCTAAGACTTGATCGTCCGAGTATTCAACCCACGCCGTTGGACTCAGCTCGCAATTATCAGGTACGTATACGTACCCGCAAGCTTCTTTCATACGCTCATCTACAGAAACCACTTTTTAGCCGGACTCCAGTGCTCGAGGCGATGTGGGAGCCCCGTAATTGCTGTACTACAAGTGTAAATTTTCAGATCTTCGCTGAATCTCACACCCTATCATGAAGCGCAACTTCACACACCCATCGCCAGACAGAGCCCCTATAAACATGTTGATGAGCTCATATGAGGGTCAGTGGGTGTGTAGTCGCCACATGCTTTGTCGTGCTTGTCGGCAGCTGTCAGCAGACGGTCAACAATCCGAATTTACAGCGTGCAACTTATCTCAACGTTTAGCTCGATCTTCACCGAATATCGCTCCCAGGGTGACATAGGTTCATATTGCTGATTCTATCGAAGGACATGTCGCAAACCACATATTCCCATCGAGATCCTATCCCGTGAGTGATATTGAATACAACCTGTGCTAGCTATCGCACGCCGAAGCTCATCTTCGAGTCTCTGTATTAGGTTTCGTCGTGCGCAATCAGAGGGGACGAGTCACATAAGAGCCCGTATCGTACTGCGATCCTCCCCGCTAACCCCTTGTACTCAGGTTGCGTGTCCTCTCTTCGCCCGTCATGGCAGCCTGGGACATCTACGCAGAGAAGCTCTTCCCTCTAGGATATGGACATCCCCTGTGGGCACCAGGACCCTCTACGGAGTTTGGCGAAGTACACATTGGCGACGTCGGATTCTTGCTACCGGTCCGATTCCGCTTCCTGTTCAACTGTACACTCGCACCAGGCGATCTGGTCAACCAGAGAGGCACTCCAACCCCGTTCGAACCATTTATGATTTCGATAGGAGCGCTGGCAGAGATCCCGAACGAGATCACGCAGCCGCTGCTTCAGAGCCAAGGCATGCAATCAATCTCTGTTGAAGGACGGGGTTCCATCGGGTGAGTGATCTTTGAGCTAGTTCGATGAAGGCATGCATCATTCAACAAAATTATGGTCCCCAGCAGTCCGAGCACCCAAGGAGGCGCACAAGCTTCGTTACGCTACAAATGCTCCCAACAAAGCGGAGCGTTGCTCATGCTGAAGCAAGCAGGCCATGCGACACGTTTAGATTGCACACGTGCTATCCAGAAGTACATGCGCCAGAACTTGGAACACTGGCATCTTTTCGCGACCGAAGAGCTCGGCATCGATCTGCGCGACAGCGATCTCATCTTCGTGAGCGGGTATATCAAGACCACGATCTGGGCCGAGGCCGCGTTCAGCAGCTCGACCACCGACGGCGAACTGAATATTTCCGCTGGCGCGTCGCTCCCGGTAGGAGCATCGGGCTCGTTTTCTGTGGAACTATCGAATTGCCAACTTCCTCTGACCTTCCACCGCCACGGTCCCTCCGGAAGGGCCATGGCCGAGCGCGCACTGGGTTCCCCGGCCCTTACGTCCGACACGAGTGCCGCGGACGCGTTCGACCAGTGCATCTTCCTAAACTACTTCAGAATGAAGGGCAGGTTTCTTCGGAAAGTCATGCGCGCTGCCGCAGGCCCTCATGAACTTCCAAGCCCACCTCCGGATGACCTGCCAACAATTTTCGGTGACACACAGAGTGGACAGGTGCGAGCGAGCGACCTCAATATTCACAACATGTCTTCCCATCGCTGACGTAGGCGCCGTGGCCCTCAGGCATTTGACCCAGCATCGTCGATCCTGGACTACATTCTTGATGTAAGTTGATATTATCTTCATGATGCTTATCCTTCTCACTGGGTCCAAAAGCGCACGGAGACAGTGGACGTTGCATGGGTATCTGATCGGGATGTCAGCCGAATGCTGCAGCTCGCGGTACGATCTTGACCTCACGCCGCCATTCTCAAGTTGATCAACTCATGCACGGTTTCTGGTCGATAGATGTCTGATGATCCTTCCTCTAAGAACACCAATTCAGAGGAACATAAGGTCAATGTGGATTTCCCTGAGCCGGGCACGGCAGCGGCTGTTCCATACGCCTATATTTTAACGGATCAAGGACGTACGTTTCCCTTCGAAAAGGCTCCTTATTTGCTATTGGGGACATATTCTGATGCGCTTTTAGTGGGATCACTTGCCTGGCGGTCACTGGATACAGCGGACCAAGAATTTCTACACTCGTCGTCCGTGGTCGGCGAAATGGCAGATCTAGAAAAGGGAAAGCAGCGAGACATGACTCTCTCCACGGCGGCGTCATACGTATACAGTCAGGAGCCTCCGCACGCTGGACCATCGACCGCTACGCTCTACTTTGACGATCATCACCCCCATCAAACGATGACGAGCAATGAAGGCTTATACAGTCTTATCGGAGGCAATCCTGACCAGATGATCAGCCTCGACACGCTCGCTGACCCTCCCCCCGGCCAATGTCCTTCAAGTTCATACGCGATGCCCGTCCTGATCATACTCGCTATTCATGGTAGCCCCGACCGACGGCTCACCTTGCTAGAGATCTACAGTGCGTTCGAGGATAGGTTCGAGTGGTACCGCCAGAACACGCAAAAACTTCAATGGAAAAACAGTATCCGCCACAATCTATCGCTGTACAGGTGCTTTCGGAGGATGTCCAAGCCGGTCGGCGACCCACGAAAAGGCAGCTTCTGGGTTGTCGACTATGTGGCGGGTGCGGGCACGAAACATGTGCGAAGGCGTCCCAGACCATCCCAGCACGAAGCGGCCAATGATGGGGGTCACAGCAGATGCGTTACCTTCCTGAACAATGATAATGAAGACAGGGCCACCACCGTGAACGACCCGGGTGACAAGGGAGACATGACCATCATAGGCGAAGACGAAAGAAACCCTACGATCATCGCCGGTGACAACGAGGGAGACATCGACCCCGCACACAATGACGATAATCGTGTTGGCGTCATGGCCGATAACTGCGACTCGAACGACGACGCCGACGACGATAGCGATGCCGAAACTAGCGACATCGACAGCAGCAACAATTACGACAGCGACTTCAGTGTCGAATCGCGCCAAAGTGTTGCAATCCGAGCTGTACCGCTCAGCCGTGCCCATGCTTCAAAGCTGCTTCGGTATTGGAGGCGAACCAGCCCCTCGACCACTCCCCCTCGCTCGCCTAGCACGTTGACCCGGCGACCAGCAGAGTCTATGTGGCGCTCGAGAAATGACTGAAGAGAATCCGCCAAGTCGCGATCGACCGTGCGTAGCCTTCAGTATACACCTTTCGGACCTCGGCCTTAACCTCACACTCAGCATCCTCGAATACCGTGCCATGCCAGTTATTTCCGTTCCTACCAAACTATCATGTTTATCATTTACCGCTCGATGTAGACTCGAATTTCTCGTCCAAAATCTTCAATGACTACTACAAGCGTACCTCATTGACTCGCGTTAGTTGGACTGGCACCAAGTTCTACAAAGCCGTAGTATATAGATGACCATCGGTACATTCATGTCTCAAGCACCATGTGGTGGTAGTCCGCACTGGTTAGACTCGAGCTCTTCGTGAACTGGCTTTAAGTTTCGTCTGAGGCGGAATACAATCGTGTACTACACTGCCTGTCAGGATGCATAGGACCCTGGCAAGCCCACCAAGAGCTCATATCCGGTCGGAAGCCCATTTGGGCCATTTTCGGGGGTCCAAAATCCGGCGATTTTCGGTGTTTTTCACATAAGTTTCCCCCGGCTTCGCCGGATTCGGGGATTTCTGGCATGTAACATCCAGTTCGGTGTACAGAACGAGATTTTTAGTCAAACCACCGCCTACGTATACCATAGCGTTCACCTAGCTAGCCTGACACGAGTTCCGAAAGATCTATACTACGCCCTTGAACACTCCGATGCCGGTATACCACTTTCCAAGCTCGACTTCTCGGTCTCCGCGTGCTTCTTGCGCTTTCTTGTCTCCTTGAATACCCCATCCACGGCTTTGCAGAGGGACGTCGAATGCCTTTCCAGGTGGAGGAACATCTCGACGAGCCTGTTACAGGAGAGCGGACACAGGAAGCTCCGGAGGCAGACAGAATGCTTGAAGCAGGTGAGAGGGTGTGGAATCCATATAGAAAGGGTGCAATGGATCAGTGTTGGTGACAGTAGTGACGAAAAATGAGTTTTGAGTCGCCGAGCAGCGAACACTTGACTCTTTGAAACGCAGGCTAGAGTAGTGTTCAAGTGTTGTATTCCCATACTAGTCGGATATCGCAGCGCTTCTATACATTTTGATGGACTAAAAGTTCGAACTAGTAAAGGTTATAATGGGTTTCGAGTGGCGACACTAGTGTGATTTAAAGTAGTTCAAGGAGTTTGGTAGGCATGCTTGATAAGGCGCGCGCGCGGCTCCAGGCAGACCTCGGCCACCACATCTACTTGGGGTCCCTGCCGGCCCGCTCGACGCCTGATTTTCGGGGGTTGGCGGGATGAGACCTGCCTCGCTGAGCGCAAAATTCGGGGCATATCTAGATGTAGCTCCCGTCCCGAGGACCAAGATTTTCGGGGGTTTTGATAGAAAAATCATGTAACTTTCGGGCCCTTCGGGCCCGTTTTCGGGGTTCCTGGGATATGAGCTCTTGGTGGGCTTGCCGGGGTCCTGGATGCATAGGCGCCTTCCATCCCGCGGGTTTTCCCGGCGGCGAGCGGTAATCCGAATTCTGGCCTTGCCCGACTGGTGCACTATCCTCGTTCTACGAACACCCCCATCCTCTCCCAAAAGCCCGTACGGTTCACATCTCGCCCAGCATGAGTGTCCTACGACCCTTCCGCGCGACCGATATGTTCAAGTTTAACCACATGTGAGTAACCTTGACGTATTGCGCACTCTGAGCTGATGAATGGTCTCCGGCCAGCAACCTTGACCTGTGGACAGAGACCGTGCGCGCGCAAGCTGTGACTTCGTTCCGCATAGACTGATCTCGAAGGACTGCAGTACGCCATCAACTTCTACCTGGGCTACTTCTCCCGCTGGCCAGACATGTGCGCGGTCCAGGAGACACCGCAGGGGCGTATCATGGGCTACGGTGCGCCTGCCTCCCCTCTCTCCCCATACCACAGCTCACCCCCTCCCCCGCACCACACAGTAATCGGCAAGGCCGAGGGCTCCGGTGCAGAGCGGCACGGGCACGTCACCGCGCTGAGCGTCGCGCCCGAGTACCGCCGGCTCGGGCTCTCGCGCAAGTTCATGTCCTGGCTCGAGCAGGTGTCGGACGAGAACCAGCGCGGGCTCTTCGTCGACCTCTACGTGCGCTGCGTGAATACCGCCGCGATCACGATGTACGAGGGCTTCGGGTACAGCGTGTACCGCCGCGTGAAGGAGTACTACAGCAATCTCGGGCTCGGGCTCAATCCAAGGGATGAAGAGGACGGATTTGGTACGTGCTTTTGCGTTATATGCCGTGGGACGGGTGCTCATGGATATTGTGCGTGGACAGATATGCGAAAACCGCTGTCGCGAGATCCTATGCGACGGTCTGTACGGGCGAACGGACGAGACATCACCGTCAGTGCGCACGAAGTACCATGATGTAACAAAATCTCGTCAGTCTCGCTGTATATATCAGATGCTCATCTCAAACTTTGCGGAACAATCATTCCCGTCAATCAAACGCAAGGTCAGAGCCAAGCAGAATCCCAATAAATTACAGAGAAAGCGGCCCAGTCACGTATGCAGCAAGACAGCCACCTAGAACGGAAGGAAACCGTCATCAGCACAATGTCCAGCACCCAAGCACCGTGTAAAGATCAGGGGGTGTGCGAGCGCGTAGCTCATCACGGAAAGCCGGACGTAAGTCATTCTCCTCCCCGAGTGCCCGGCAGGAGCGAGGCCCGCCGTGCTTTCCGAAGGGTCGTATGGCCCCGGCAGGAAGTGTCATCTTCTAGAGACAGACAAGATACGAGACTCACCCAGATCATAGTACGGCAGTACTTCGCATGCTTCATTCCTCTTCCTCGTCTGTGAGCTCCTCCCCTGGCCTAACACCGAGGTGCTGTTCGAAGCCTGCTCTGCGCGCCCATGCCCGACCATCCGTATATGGTTCAATGCGGAGAGGCACCAGGAGTGTATATAACGGACTGCGAGCGGTCAGCGAGCAGCACAGTCCGGCGACAGAAGCGAGGACTTACTATCCACTTGGACCGACGTTGAAGAACAGCTCCAAATTCTTTCTCCAGCTATCGGCAGGGATATTTAGCCTCGTAATATGCTCGTTAATGTGCTTACACTTACCCAAGGTCGTACGAATTGATAAACGTCTGTGCACAACTCGTCAGCTACTGCCGTATACAGCCCATTCCATGGCGGACGAACCTCTCCCCGCTGGCCTGCAATCTTGCGATACTGTTCGTGGTCCTGCGTCTCGACCGAGGTCTCCCCAGACGCGACCATGTACAAATGCCAGCCCGCCATCGCAGAGACGGCGAGGCACAGCACGACCGCGAGGATGTATATCATCATAAACATCATCGGGGGCGCGTAGTATAACCACGGGTCCTGCAGTACAGCGTCAGCATCGCAGTTGTGTGCGGGCGTGATGGCTGCGTACGTTGAACCAGCCCAGTGCGAACATGATGTGTCTCCAGCCAAGTGCGGCGTAGAAGAAGCACGCGACGACCAGGTAGACCCTGCGATGCGACGGTCAGTGCCTGATGAGCCAAAGAGGAACGCGAAACGCACATGAACAGCACAAAGTGTCGCTCATTGTATATGCCCACGCATTGGTTGATCCCTGCACGAAGGCGGTTCAATACGACCCACGCATTCGTTCGTCCGCTCTGTTGCACTTACACTACATACACATGAGCACTTGCTAGATATCACGAACGCGCACGAGAGCACTCACCGGACAGTGATGGTCATACTTCAGCACGCAACGGCCGCATATCCTGCAGTGATGGGACCTCTCACAAACGCACCTCAGCACCTCCCGCCCGCACACCACCCCACCCAAGCACACGACGTACCTCCGGCCGCATCTCCCCGCACTTCCTGCACTTCGACGTCTCCGCCCGCGTAACATGCATGTCCTCCGACCACCGCACGCCCGTGAGTGGTGGGCCGCCCGCCGCCTCCCGCCGCCTCCGCGCCCACAGCAGCCCAGTGCCCGCCGCACGCGGCGGCTCGTTGACGAACCCGGGCGAGATCGTGCACACGTAGTAGTAGTGCGCGAAGAGGTTGAGCGCGATGAGCAGGCAGACGGGCGTGGTCACCCATGGCCAGGCCAGTGATGGTTGGATGACTTCGACTGGTACCACGGAACGTGTCAGCTGCGGATGTGCGGATATGCATGGGGAGGTGAGGCGTACAGAAGCAGAATACGCCGAGCGAGAGCAGGACGATGGCGAGGGTGACGAAGACGGGCCCGGCTGCGCCTGTGAGCCTGTCCCCGGCGCGTTCGAGCCACTTGAAGCAGCGGAAGACTTGTCGCGTGCACCACTGCGGCATCCCAAACGCCGCTAGATACGTAGAGTAGAGTTATAGACAAGAAGGGCGCAGAGGCACGCAGGCAGTAGTGGTGATGTACAAACCGGAGTCGGCGGCATGACGCAGACCAGGAGCGCGCGTCTCAGGCTCCGAAGCTGCGCGCGCCGTGCACACGCCCAGGAAACACCTCCAACGCTTGTGCATTGTTAAGCAACAGACGAAGAGATGGGTAAATATCCAATACAGAGTACATATTGCGACGATTAAGCCTCCCGTTCCTAACGAGCGGGGGGTTCAAGTCCGGGCGCAGTACTACACACAAGCAGCTCTTGGTGAGAAGGTCACGGTCGACAAACGAGATGGAAGCAGCCAGGCACAGCGACGAAGGGCAGGACAAAACGAAGCGGCAGCGAACGAAAAAATGAGAGGACAGACGGCGGGATATTACTACACTAGGATGTATGTTGCGCACGGTGTGGCCCAGGTCACCTCCCCTTGCCGGGGGTGTTACCGCGGCGCGGCGTCCCTGGAGGTTTGCGAGGAGTCGGCGGAGGCACCCCAGTCAGACGTCGTTCTGCCATCCCTACAGACGCGTCTGTCGCGCGCTGGACCTCCCGAATGGCGCGTCGCGCGGCATCGCCGACTTCCGTCAGCGGACGTTCCGCGTCTATACGAGATAGTGCACGGAATATGTCTTGTGGGTCGGTCGCGGGTGGCCGGGGATGGGTTGGTGGGATATACGATGAGAGCGAGGTGGGGTCTGTCTGGGAGGCTGACGCTGTTGGTTGAGAGCGCGATGCAAGGGAGATGTTCAGCAACGCAAATCGTCGATCAAGATCGGCCTCGGCTACCCGAGTGGTCTGGAGGGCGGCGTTTGCGAAGTTGTGAACCCGATCCATCTATGAGAGCATAAGCAGTGCATTGAGAATGGTTGGAAGAACGACGCACCGTGTACTCCAGCTCCTGCAGTCGACCGCTTAACGGATTTCTCTTGGACGCCTCCCCCAGGACGATACCCCGCGCCAGTTCCAAGCTCCCATGCGAGAGAAGCTGCTCAGGCAAGTCCCGCCGTTCCACATCCCAGTCGTCCAGGTCCTCCGCCGATGCGCGCTCCTTGCCCTTTGCTTTCCAAGCAGCCAGCGCCCGCTTCCGCTTCTCCATCTCCGCATGGACCGATTTCCTATGAGAATCGTACGAGTCTGATAGCTCTTTCCACGCGTCTGCCTCCTGTTTCGACCTGTGTTTCATGTCAGGGTTAAACGCGGAGGGTACAGTTGAAGAGGCCTGTGGGAACGCACTGTTGTATGTGCCCGTTAAACCGCGCTTCTCGCATCCGATTCTTCACGTTCTGCTCGTTCTCCTTCAGAGGCCGCCCATCTCCACTCTGAGAGCCTGCACCACCATACACGTTGGTGTCGACCTTCCTTTCTGCGAGCATGCGTATCAGGCTCTCCTCTGTCCGCTTCAGAATGTCCGCCTGGGCGGATGATAGCGGTGGTGGGTCCTTGCCGGAGTTTGTGGACTTTCGTCTTGATGAAGACGCTTGGGGTGCTTGGTCCGCGAGTTCGTTCATGGCTCGATTGGAGCACCATATGAGCAGTTGGCGTGCGCGCTGGGGTTCGGGGAGTTCGGAGTCGATGTGCTTGAAGAAGCTCGCCACGGAGACGGACGTGTGCGGGTGCGCTGCACCGCGTTGAGCGGCCGATCGAACATGCAGACAAAGAGGGATATGCCACTCACAGATCACGCCGGTGGCCTCGTAGCTGGAACTGATGCGCTTACCGCGGCTGACGGAGCTCCTCCTCCTGTGCCCCGTTTCCCCTCGCATAAGCTTGTTCTTCTCGATCTGCGGCGTCTCCTGCTGGGCTACCGGCATCACGGTGTCGATGTTCCGGCGAGAGGTCGTGGCTGGCCGTGGAGTGCGAGCGGGAAAGTCGAACGCCCCCGATGCAGCGCTAGCAACCTGCTCCGCTGCCTGTGAGCGTCGCCGGAGCGTGTCCGCCTCCGACTGCATCTGCCGCACGTCCTCGTCCACCTCGGGGTCCGCACGCGTCGTAGCATACACGTCCCGGTCCTTTGACTTCCCCACCGCACGCGACGAGCCATCTGCGCGCAGCTTCTTCGCGGCGGGCTTTGTTGATTGTGATGCCTGCGGCTGGACGGACGGTTGACGAGAGGCTGCGCGGGGCTCTGCCGGCAGAGGTTCAATGTGGAGCGTGCGATTCGCCTGCGACGGGGCGCGCACAATGACCAGGCCCCCAGGCTGCTCCTCGCCATTAACTGTTTGCGCAACGCGTGAGTGCCATAGACGCGTCGTTCGCACGGATATCGAACACTCACTCTTGCGCTTGCTAGAGGGCCCCGCTTTCGAGTTCTAGAACAAAGAATATAGCGCGTACAGTTGGGACAGACGATCGGTACGCACCTCTCGCTTGGGCTTCTTGCTTGTGGTGGTCGCGAGCGGGTTGGCTTCCTCGGTGGCTTTCCGTTTAGTCGGCTGTGGCTGAGTGGGTATCATGGGTGTTTCTAGTCTGATGGTGGCCGTGCGCGAGCCGTTCATGTGCAAAACGAGTAAGCGCGTGTCGGGTGGGCGGCGTCGCGTAGGTCGTGCGGCGGGGAGGGCGGGAACGCGCTCGCCGACGCGCGCGGTGGTGAGGGCGCGATGTTAAACAACAGGCGGGCGGAGCTCCAATCTCTTTCCCACACTGGCTCACGTCCACGCGTAACATTCCCACGGCGTGACCAGACTCACAGACGCCCAACGCGCGCCTGTCAGCCACGGGCGCTCCGGACGCTTGCCGGCAAGACGGCACGATCGGAAAGCGGCGGGGCGCCTTGCCGCAGATGGAATGAGTCGCCGGTGATTGGTCCCCCCGCGCCCGGGAGGAACCGGCACGCGGGCTACTTATAATCGAAATTTGAGCCAGTGCCTTCGTCACAACTCCCCATACCTCCCGCTCCTCGCAGCCTCTGTACCACCACACCCTTAATCTTCCTCTCACGACCCACTAGACTCTAGACATGTCCTTCAAAGCAGGTACGACGCGTCTGACACGCCTCCGTCGCGACGAACAGCAAGCTCACGGTTTGCGTTGCAGGTGACGCTGGCAAGGGTGCGGGCCTCTTCAAGACCCGTTGCGCTCAGTGCCATACTCTTGGTGCTGGCGAGCCCCACAAGGTCGGCCCCAACCTCCACGGGTGAGTACTGTTCCTGTCCCAGGATGAGTGACTGAGGCGCTGACGTGCGGCGGAATTCAGTGTGTTCGGTCGTAAGACTGGCCAGGCGGACGGCTACTCGTACACTGCTGCGAACGTGAACAAGGGTATCACCTGGACGGAGCAGACTCTCTTCGAGTACCTCGAGAACCCCAAAAAGGTGCGTGCTGTCGCCACGTCATGACGCCCTGCTTCACGCCCATGCTCATCATGATGGCGTAGTACATCCCAGGTACTAAGATGGCGTTCGCGGGTCTCAAGAAGGAGAAGGACCGCAACGACCTCGTCACGTACCTCAAGGAGGCGGTAAGTGTTCAGTAACTCTCCTCGTTGTCAAGTTGCTCATGAGCATTATCTTTCGCAGACCGCATGATCCCTCTAGACGGACTTCATTTCTCCCTATTTACGACTACTGTACACGGTTCACTATTGGTCACACTAATGTAGACGACCGCGACATCGTGTCCTCTGCATCTTCTGCGCGCACTACCACCACCCCTCAGCAATACGATACCTTGGATACTGCATTTGAGAGGGAAGTCAGAAACCGCTGTGAGTGGTTGCTACTGATCGCAGTACTCAGTACTCCCCTGCAGCATCTTGAGGGATGTTTGATTCTCTCATGTACATGCCAGGCCACAGATACACGGGGGTCTTCGCATACCGCGCGGAGGACCGTGTGCAAATGCGCCCAACGTCCTTGTGAGTTGGCAATCTGAAAGTGACGTCATGTCCAGACTGATACGGGCGCTCAGTGGACTAGACTCGAGCAACGGAGGCGACGAGAAGGACCTCGGCACAGTCTTAGGTGTAGCAAGTACGGGTACCGCTCGCCGAATTCAACAGAGAGTATCGACAGAGATCCCGGTAGATGGTCTGCAGTGCTGGAGATATGAGACTACATCCTCTCAAATTCAACGCAGGACCCGCTCGCGCTGTTTCCCGAGGTTTAACGTTTGAGTTCATAGCCTTCTACGCATATCGCGCCTCACAGATGTGAAGCTCCTTGGGCACCGTCTTCTACCTCGGCTCTATCATGTTCTCCCATCTCAGACTGGCTTCACCCATTCGTTGCTGGGCTTAACAACGTGCCTACCTTGTCGGATACATCCCCAATCTCACCAAGCCTCCTTCGCCAATCTGCCTCCTCGCGCTTGTTGCCGAGTTGAGGGTAGGCTTGAGGACCTCAGCATCTAGTGCGTCCTATACTCTATTCTCTCCAACGTACCTAACCTTCCTAACCTGCATAGCACCAAATTGGCGTCTCGTGGACTGGCCGCACATTGCTCTTTTCACGAAAAATCTCCGTACGGCGCCAATCTGGCTCGTTACCACACTTGTGTTCGAACACCGCGATCACCATCAGTCAGGGGAGCTCTTCATGCACGCATTCCCTAATCTACGCCTGTTGTCATATTGGAACGTGGACTTCGAATGCGGACCTCCCCTCGCCTTCTTTCGGCTGCGGCTTCCATTTTTCACTAGTGTTACTGTCCTGCAGCTGTGGGGCTGTCGCTTCAGGTCGTGGAGGGCTATGCTGGATGTCGTATGGGCCTTCCCGAACCTCCACTCGTTGAACATATACTACTTGCCACCGAGGATGCCTGTCATTGTAGGAAGCGTGGATTTATCCATTGTTTGCCAGCACACACGGGCGTGCCGAAACCTCACGAAGCTTAACATATGCGCTTTCCTCAAGGAGGAGGCGAGTCAAACCTCTCTCTCCGACATTAAATTTCACACTACTTACGACTTACTATAATACAGCCTCCTTCGCGTCTGATCCATGGAATGGTTTTTGGTTGGGCTATCACTGAGCTGAGGCTCGGGATTTCCAAATTTTCGGGTAAGTACAGCAACTACGCACGACAAGAGAAGCTAACAGTATGATTAACCCCGAGTACGTTTTCTCAAAGCCGTCGGTCATTTTTCGACAAACTCGCTCCCTTCTCTTCGCTCAATCGTGGTCTCACCTCCGTCCCCAGCCAGCCCCCACGGCGAGCCCGGTTCATACCTTCACGCGATCGCTGCGAGTCGAACGATGCCTGGAATACTAAAACGGATCGTGATCCAGTACCAACACAACCGACAGGGCAGCATATGCTGTCAAGCAGCAGTAGGCCAGAGCGAAGAGGTGAACGGCTCTACAGTGCGGCTGCCAGAGCTCCTATACGGCTTGGAACAACTCACGATTCGCTTTGAAGATTGCGTGGACTCTGACGGAGACCATGTTTGGCATATGTCCGTTCCGTTTTGCCCAGCATGCGGCGAACGTCGTGATTATATGTGGAAGGAGTACAGTAACTCAGAACACATCCATCGTTCGTCTATAGTTCCGTTACTTGATCTCCCATAGACCGGGCTAGAAATCGCCCGAACATCCGCATATACCTTGGCCCGGGTACGCCATACTTACCCGTCCGTCACTATGCCTATACGTATTTATTCGCCAACCCGTTACGTATCCAATCGCTGCTGTAGATAGACGTCTAAACAGTGAAGCTTCCGACCTGCAGCTATGCCTATGTATTTTTTCAAATGTCTACCTGGACCTGATTGGAAGCGCACGGCGACTCGCGTGTGGGCACCCGCCGCGCTTGCAGAGATCGACGTGAATCCATGCTCACATGCAACTCACATGCACACAAAATATCTACAGACATACTCATGCGTGTTGATTCATTGCGTTCCAGTTGTAAGTGATACAATCACCCGAGCCCGTACTAATACACTCTAAGTGCTCTCCAAGCACTCTCCGCCAGCTCGTCTAGCGAGATAAATACCTGCCTCGCGTCATACCATGGCCGAGGCGCCCTGGTGCAGTCAATGCACCGCCCGATGAGATGAGAAAGAAAGAAAGAACGCAAAGTCGCGCCAGAATCAGAGCCGGAAGAAGCGCGAGTACGCGCGGGGCTTGCCGGGTGTGGCTTTGCGGCCGCTAGCCTGGCTGGACTTCGCGGGCGCCGCGGCGGTCGTCGTGTTCGAGCGCGGCAGCTGCTCGGGCGTGAGCTTCAGCGCGGACGCCGTCATCGCGTTCTTGATGCCGAGGTCGAAGCGCGCGTTGTCTGTGGTATCGGCCCGGTGAGCACTAAGCAGGAGCGCACACGGGGGTGAAGCGGCAAGGGAGGAAACGCACCATGTGCAGTCGACGCGTCCCAGAGCATGACGCCGCCGAAGGAGGAGTACTTCGCCTGCGCGTCCGCGACGTAGTCCGCGAGCGTGCCGACGTCGACGTAGCCCTCGCCCGCGGAGTCCGCCGAGCCGGGCGCGCCGATGTACACTTTCACCTTCTTGTTCGCGGACTTCGTCTTCGCCCACGTGTCCCACGTCGCGAGGTTGTAGTCCGAGGGCTGGTCGAGCCCGCAGTAGTTGTTGTCTGCGCGGCACGCCGGGGTCAAACTTTGACATGCGTCACAGGGGGTGTACGTACAGAACTGGACGTAGACGGCATCAAAGGGCGCATCGTTTAGCGCGGCGCCGATGTATGCGTCAGGGTACGGACATTGCGGGGCCGCAGTGATATAATAATATCTGGTGCGATGATCAGCGTTTGTATCAGCGGGCCTTTACGACTGTAGCCGCGAACTGTCGCACATACTTGTTCTTGTTCGTGACATCAATAACAGTTGTGGTGTTCTTAGCCTTGTCGGCGTGGGTGGTCGTGGCGTTGGCGTGTCCGTGTGTGGTGTTCGCATGCAGGGTGGCATTCGCGTGCGCGGTAACGTTGAGCGCGAACGAGGTGGCGTTGAGAGTCGTCTCGCCTGCGTTAGAGCGGATGCGGTTTACGAACGCGGCGTAGTGTGCAGGGGTGCCGCTCTCAATGTCAAGGTCGACTCTATCAAACACAAAGCATCGTTAGCGTCTAGCAAGCGCTCTCCGTGCAATGGCAGCCTGGGTACGTCCTAGGCACGCCCGGACGCGGCGAACATCTCCGACGAGGGTACGGATAACACGGCACTCACCCGTCGAGGACCGCGTCGCCGAAGGGGCGGATGCTGCTCGAGCCACCGAGGAAAAGGTTCCACACTTGGTCCGCAAAGCTCTGCGCCTGCGAGTCGGAGGAGAAGCCGACCTGACCGGTCGCGCCGCCGAGCGAGAGCGTGACGAGCTTGCCCGCGGCCTGGCACGTCTTAATGTCCTTCGCCATGCTCGTGCAGTTCGCGAGGTCCGTGCCGGAGAAGGTGCCTTGGTCCCATTGGTTGCAGGTCTAGATAGGGAGAGGGGATCAGAGGCGTGCAGCGCGCGGGAGCAGGAAGGCGGGAGAGTAACGAACGTTCGCGAAGTCGATGACCGGCTCGCCGCCCGTGCCGCGGAAGATGTACAGGAAGGCGATCGGGAAGACGTCTATAGTGCTGTCCTGGCAGTAGGAGGCGAGACTCTTCTGGTTACCGGAGGAGTCCTGGCCCCAATAGCTGCGGCGGGAGCATTAGTCGGACATGTCTCATGGAGCGCCACATGTGGAGTGCACGTACACAGCAAGCTGCACGCAGAACAGATATCAGACACGAGATGCAAACGGGTGGGGTATAAGCTCCAACGTACATTGTCGTTCCTGGTGAGGTCGAAGGACGCGACACGCTCCACCAGGCCGAGAGAGAGGATGAGGCAGGCGAGGGAAAGCACGCCGCGCATAGTGAAGGTCATGGAAGTCATCCTGCAAGTCGGGGCCGTGAAGAACTGGGAGGGACGGAGGATCACCTAGAGTAAACCTGGCCGGTTGCTCTGCAAGTCCTTTATACCCCTGCTGCTTCGCAGGGCTGCCGGCAATCATCCCGTCCTTTCTCCGTCCCTGAAGGCCCGTTGACCGCGAGTAGTCCGCAGGTCGATGCGGTCCCATAGATCTTTTCGGGTGTCGCCTCGTCCGGATTCTGCGTGTGTTTGTTTCGTGAAAAATTTCTTTTGTTGAATGAGAGTCGTCCCGCGTGGGTGCCATCAGTGCGAGCGCAGAGTCCGGAGTCGTATTGTGGCGCTTCACTTGTGCCAATACGCTAACCATAAGGAATATCGCGTTGTCAACGCCAACGGGGTTGCGGGGAGATGCTCCGTGGGAGGGCCGGGGTACCCGTCCGCGCCTCCAGGCCTCGACCGAAGGACGACGTGGCGGATGCGCGACGCCTCGATCAGATGACAATTGACGCTTCAATTCAGCATTCTCCAGCATAGATTATAGCACGGTCTTCGTATGGGGGGGAGTCACGATGAGCATGTTTCGCATGCACTTACGGAAGATCATTGCGAGAAGGCGGACCAGATGACGGGTGAGAGCGCATGAGGCGGCTTCGAAGGCACCCTCAGAAACCCGGAAGAATCCTGAACAGTCCTCAGAAGATAGAACCCGCAGCTGCTGGGCGCGAAGAACAGACAAGCAGAGACAGGAGCTGGGCCAGGCGCATCAATGAACCAGTGAGGTTGATTTGTCCGAGAGATGTCCCTGGATGGCGCAAGGTCGGGACCGCAAGACGCCGGAGTGGATATGTTTGGGAATGGCGCCCATTCGTGGAGAGCGAGTTAAAATAATTGTGGGGCGAGCGCCAGACGCCAGGACAGCTGTCGGACGCCAGTGGCAGATAGTTAGCATTACGGTCCGCAGTGGAAGGATGGACAGTTACAGATGGGGGCTCGCCGTTGCAGCTCGAACGCGCTGCGAACGTGCCGTCGATGATAGCCCGAGTGGGAATACATAAGCTCAATGTGGTGAGACTTCCGGGATCAATCTCACTCCGTAGAGATTCCAACTGTATACGTGCCTAAATGAGCAGTGTCAACCTCAAAAGTGCAGACATGGCGGCGTCCACTGTTTTGCGTATGATAAGAGCGGGGCGGACTTACAGAGACTCCACATGCACGAGGACAGGGCACATGCGGTGTATGCTCAATGCGGATGCAGCAAGTCGCTCGACCGACCGAGGACGGGCCGACGAACTTGACGCCATAGTGTTCGAACCACGACGCAGAGGGTGGCCGCACTCTTCTGGATACCAATAGGGTTGCACCGCGGGGCAACCGGAGTGCAGTTCCAGCACGAGCCTATACGCTGGAAATTTTGGCTCAATGCCGCTCCGAGAACGCTGGGATTGCTGGCCCTAAAAGCGAAGATGAGTGCGAACGACATACTAATGCTCCAGGATGGCTGGGGCTAGGCTCGGATAACAGGCCACCTGCGTGAGGCCCAAGGTTGTGGATCTCATTGAGACAAATGGCTCCCCCTGAAAATGCACGACTTTCATTCAGAACGACACGCATACCGGCACATTCTGAGAACTTGAGCGTCGGTTACAGGTTCACGAAGCGTCCATTATGAGGGAGATCGTTGTATAGCAAGTAGCGTACAGCCGTTCTTGTCGTTCTGGGGACGTAGAGTTAATGCGCGTATTTGCGCCGCTCAGTATCGGAGTCTCGGGGGCGCACCTCAATCGAATGACATCCGGTAATGCCTATGAGCCGTTATCCATAATATGCCTCTGTTGGAGGGCCGTTAGGCATGTATGATTACTTGGACTTGAGGCCTGATTATCGAGCCACAATATGCTCGAGTCGCCATTCTGACAAAACAATTGGCGGCATCGACTCTGCTGGTCAGAGCGAGAAACATGGCTGTCGAGACCGACGAGAGGAAAGGTTCAGAGGGGCGACTATAGACCGCGACATGGAGACGACGTCGTGGTTGCATTCAGGGCAGTCGGTGCGACCGTGACGTCGTGGTTCGGGGCAGACTCGGGCGCTTGTGCCGCACTGGCTCCTTGTCCAGGTCCGGCTCTTGCCCAAGCTGCTGCACCTTGCTTTGCTTCCATCACTACCTCATCCTCGCCACCCAATCTTGCCCCATATCATGGCTACCAGACAACTGCGTCCTGCTGAAGGATCGCGCACTATCACAGTGCAAGATAACCAGCCTCGCGAAGAGGAAACGCAGAGCGAGGCCGAGTCCTCCGCCGTCGGCACGCTCCGCCTCCGCGGTGCACCCAGGAATCGCCCGCGAGTCGTGTGGCGCGAAGACGTTGTGGATAACGAAGGTGCAGGCAAGAAGAAGTCGAAGAGTGCGTACCGAGCGACCTTGCTCCACAGGGTCCGCCCTGACATGATTTGCCGTCCATACAGTTTGCTGCATCTACCACAAGCCACGGCAGTTCGACGAGTCTTCTTCAGACGAGTCCTCGGACGATGACTCCGACTCTTCCTACGACAGTCGTGCCCCGAGACGTCATCGCGGGCATGATCACGACCATGACCATGATCACAACCACAACCATGACCACGACGATGGCGCCAGCCACGGAACGGCTACTAGGGATGGACAAGGCAGCGGGGTTGTCCACGAGCTGGAAAGTGATTCAGATAACGTGAACGCGTATGAGCGTATGCCTCGCAAGAAGCCCAAAAGCAACAGCGTTCCCCACAAGAAATGTGAGTTTCACCCTGCTCACAGTCCTCTCGTCTGCGCTCAGGGCTGACCATTTGTTTTTGTCCCACAGCTTAGACTCGTTCTACCGTGTCTCCACATGCTTGGACAGTGCATCGTGTGTACAATATAATTCTCCGACGACGCTGACTGTACAACTGGAGCCTCTTTTTTTACAATCCCGTATATCTCATTCCAACCCCAGTCTGCCCTTCACCGGCTCAAGCTCGAACGTATCCCAGAATTCCCTGCTATCCATCGCGCGTCCGATCACCTCCGGTGCGCGCGGGAGGGCTCTGATCCCCTCCTCGCGCAGCAATTCAAGAACCCAGCGCGGCTGCTTACCCTCCTCGCCCCACACCGCTGCCAGGTCCCACCAGTCATACACCCGCAGGTCCGTGAGGAGCCAGCGCTGCCCCACCGCGCGGTCGGGGTGCGCGTGCACCGCGAGCACCGCGCGCGAGACGTCGAGCCCGTGCATCATGTGAACGCTGCCCTGTACGTTTTGGAGACTGCGTCAGCGTCATGGACTCACAACAGGATGCAGCGAGAGGATCGCCCGCACCTTTTGTTTGAGCGCCTCCTTAGTCGGGGCGACGCGCGAAACCCAGTTCCGCGGCTGCCTTGGTCCACCCCAGAGTCCGCAGAGGTTGAGCACTGTCGTCGGTACTGCGGGCGCGAGTGCAAGAAGCTCCGTCTCCGCACTCGCGCGGTCGTTCGTCTCGTCGAACTTTGAGTGACGGTCGGTCCACACATGCCCCTGCGCGCGCAAGGTAGGCCCGCCCTAAGAATAATGCGCGTAAGCACGAGTCGCAGCACCATACATATTTCGGACGATCACGCAGAATGATTTTGCAGTACTCACGTCCCAAATGCCCGTCGATCCGAGCTGCACAAACGCCGTCTTCGGGCCCTCCGGGTGCGTCTCCTGGAACAGTTTTACGAGCCGCGCCGACGCGCCCGCGACCTTGATAGGGAACGTGATCAGCACGGTGTGCGCGTGTGGCAGTGCCTGGAAGGGCGCGGGGTTCGTCGAGTGCGGGTCAAACTCGAACGCGATCGTGCCGTCCCGTCCGGCGCGCGAGGTCGCGGCTTGCGAGATGCCGCGCTCCGCGCAGAGGGGGATGAGGAACGTGGACGTCCACCCGGCGCCGAGGATGAGGATGTCGACCGTTGAGCGCATCGTGGCAGAGGTCGTGGTGGTGCGAAGGCAAGGAGCGCACCGGTCAGAATGGGAACCCGAATTCTTTCGTGAACCACGATGTCGTAGTGGGCGCCTGTACATGGAGGCGGACTCCGATGGGTAACTAGATTGCATTGCGTATATATGGTAGTGAGGACATGCGTGTAAGTACTTTGCGACGACGTAGAAATACATAATGGAACAGGCAAGAAGGCACTCAGTATAAGCGTCCGGGTGGGCAGGGGCGGGTGTGGGGGTTCCGCCGTCGATACTCTATCATGAGATTTCCTCCATCTCGTCGTCATCCGAGTCGTCGTCGTCTTCGTCCATGTTGGCGTCTTCCGCCTTGACTTCGTACCCTACAGGGATGGGAACGTTCTCCGCTTTGATCTATGCCCAAGTCAGCACAGCACACGACAGTACTCGTATAAGCGAGATCCTCACCCCCTCTCCTTTGTAGTTGGCCAGCAGCTCCCACGAGCCGTTGAACTCTCCACTGCGATGGAGGAACGCAATCTCGCTTAGCACCTCTTTGAGGTACGCCTCGGGTTGCTGCGTGCGCTCGCGCAGGACCTTGATCGACCAGCGTTCGCGCTCCTGGAACGCACGGAACAGCTCGTCGAGCAGCTGGTCGCGCGGCATACGCGCCATGCGCTCGAACTGCCCTTTTTGCGGCTTCGGCTTCGCTTTCTGCGATCGCATAACCTGTGAGCTAGACATACGTAGACGCTTGCATGTATACGCACGACGAGGTTGAAGCCCGCATGGTTCTTCGCACCGCTCGTGAGCATGTTGATCTCGCCACGCCCACCCGGGTGTGCATCCTCGATCCGCATCGTCGTCCGCTTCGGCGCGTTCGCCGCGCGGTTCCGCTCCTTCAGCTGCCTTCGGTAGCGCTCCGTCAGCGTCGGGCGCATGTTGCACTCGTGCTTCACCGAGCCCGTCAGGATCGTCGTGCGCGCGCGGCTCGCCGTGCCAGGCTCCTTCTCGCGCTCCGCGATCACGATCTGGTTCTCGACGTCGTGGTTCACCATGTCCATCTCGTACTCGTCCGGCTCCTCAGGGTGCTTCGGGTCGGGGGGCAGCGTGAGCACGATGCGCGGGCGCCGCCCGAGCGACGACTCCGCCTGGTGGTAGATGCGGATGCTGGCAAGGTGCACGCCCTCCTCGTCGATCGCGGACCAGCGCTCCATCAGGTGTCTGGGGATCTTCAGAATCACGCGGGGCAGCAGCTGTGGGCGGGCTCGACGAGGCGGCGGTCAGGGTGGGCGCACCTTCACCAGCCAGACTTTCCCGAGTCCGGCGTCCATCATGAGCGGCTCGTCTGGGTCGGGCTGGTTGTCGTCGTCGTGCCCGCCGTTCATGGCGTCGAACTGCTTGCTGTCCTCATCCATGGCAGCGGCTTCCATTGCGGGCGATCGAGTAGAGGAGAGCTGGACAAGTTCTTCTTGTATAATGCGCAGTTAGATGAAGAACAAGCAGACCGGACAACAAAGGAGAGGAGGTGGTGGTGGATAGAGGACGAGCTGTGGCGACTCGCGAGCTGCAGCGGCGATGTGTAAGCGCCTGTGATGATCGGCCCGCGCTTCGGCACCGCACACCCGCTAAAGTTAGCCGAGTCGAAAGCAGAATCCGGGAAAGCATCGAGAGCGTCGTTGACTCGAGTAGAACGTGCCACGCATGCATTGTGCTGTCTGCTGAGGATCGGGCTGGTAGGATATATGTAAGTCGTAAGGCCGCGCAAGCACGGCAGAGCCCGCTACCGTCATTCTATTATATATAGTGATACGGCAACACAGTCACGGCACCTAGGATTTGACATCAAGTAAAGAATTGTGATGTCGGTACAGTATGATATCATCATAATTCACGAGATGAGGTCTTTACTATTACGGGTATCCTAATGTGCAGATATTTTCCGATGGTATGACATTGTACATTGCGAGTACATATGAAACAAGTCAGAGAAGACCGCGTGCCACAAAGAGACACAGTCGGAGTATCGCACAGATATATATGCGACATTGCAAAGGGGTTCACGTCGTGCAAAGAGAGTCGTGTCGCCTATTCACACCGAGCGAGGAGGAGGGTGTCGCGCGAGGAGTGTCAGGGAGTGTCGCGCCGCGTACAAATGGTTCGTGTCATGCACAAACGGGTTGCGAGAGGAGTTCGTCGTGCGAAGAAGTAGGCGTCGCGCCAATAGAGTCTAGTCGCGCCCAGCCTAGAATCGTATCGCGCGAAGGAGTTCGCCGTGTCCGCGCACAGATTCTGTGATGCCTCGTGCAAGGAAGAGAGCGTCGCAAAAAGGAGCAAAGCGTTGTGCAGGGATTAGGCCGGAGCAACAGCATTGTCAAGAGTCCATCACCGGGGAAAGCTAACACATCATATCGTAGACGGATAGCTGTGTATATGAGGGGGGAAGGGTGAAATGGGTTCTCGTACTACCCGTCTGCCATGTACTACTCACCTAAAACTATGGTAAGTGGAAATATTCTCGAAGTGTTTCATGACCGTGTCGAGCATCCCGTCGGCGTGATTCTCCCACTGTTCAGAAGCATACGCATGCTTCCACCTATGTATATAAGCTTTATCATGAAGGCAATCTAGGAGGATCGCAGAGGACCGTGACGCACTTTGACATTGTTTCCTTCTCGGACGGCGGCCACGCTTGCGGGACCCTATCATGCATGACGCGGTTTCCTGGCTTTTGGATGTCGCACATGAATGGTAGTCTTACCAAGGAGTGTACATCCGGCTTCGCAATGTTTTTTTTTGAGGTTGGAGGCCTGCGCACGAACGATAGATTGGCAGTGCACACTCAGCTAGCACGCGACGCGCGCCGAAGACTAGCTCATGACCAGTTGTTGAGCTGGGGCTGCTTGATCGTAGATAGACGGTATGAAATCTACGAGTTAATACCATGCACAGGGCGTGGCGGTTGTACCCCAAGCTCGACCCTCCGAAGTTGTGAGTGAGTGAGATGGGCGGGGAGCGTCTGAGCACTGCCAGTCAAGCCTCGAGATCAGTTTGGCGCCCTTGTTCCCACCGTGACTTTGAGGCGCCACTCGCATACAACTCGAGTAAAAGAAGACTTAGTATGCATGGGATCAAAGGAGTGGAGCTCATCTGGTAAGAATATTTAATCTTTTGCAGAATTTGTGACAGCATCTCCTCCAAGACCCGCTACTAGGTAGCGGGAATCTATGGTGTTCATTATTCAAGACGTCGTAGCGGGTGGTGATACATCTGTAATACAAGTCGAAGATGCGGGGTATAACTTAGGTCATATGGATGGAGCGAAACGAAGTGAGCGGAGGGAAGTATGCACAGCGCGAAAGTACCGGATGACGAAGAGGCGAAAGCGACCGGGAAAGGGAGTGCGCGACGAACAGAGCGGCAGAGAGGAAAGGGGGGAGTCCGGGGAAGCGCGAAGGCAGGAAGCGCGAAGGCACCCGGTGCATCAGCCGCGCAAAAGACGATCGACGTCGGGGGGAATGTCCGGAGGGCCGCATGGGCAGCTCACCCGTAGACGACACTGTAGATCATGACGTCGTCAGTATGTGGGGGCGTGTCCGATGAGCGCATGTCAACTCACCCTCTTGCCGTCGTGGATATCGGCTTGAAGTCTGTCCGGCCGGACTCGACGTAGTGTTGGAGGACCTGCGGCCAGTCCTCGCGCATGTCCCACGAGATGCGCGAGGGCGAGTCGACCTCGACAGGCATCACCTGGCTGATCTCGCCGCACTGGATGATGACGACGACGCAGCCGATGCCGCCGCTCTTGCGGCACCGCTCCTCTCGGCGCATGATGTCCTGCCCGACGAGGGGGTCGCTATCGGTCACGTACGTCCTCGGGACAACGTGGGCACCCTTGATCGAGAATCTAGGAAGTGATTGGCGTCAGACCACAGCCCGTGTACAGGTGTATAAGGTTCCCAAGTACTCACCGACGCAGGGAGTCCGACGCTGAGTGGCGGTAGTTGAGTTCGATCAGGAGGGCGTTTTGGCGGATGTTAGAGGGCACCCGCTTGAGCTGGAGCGCCTGGAAGCCGGCCCAGCTGAGAAGGGAGGAGTGGCCGGACACAAACTTCCGGAGGCCCTTAACGAGGCCCTCGTCCATCGCGCCGGGGCCGGGTTGCTGTTTCGCAGACGAGATCTGCGAGACGGTGTGTTGGCAGATGGGCTTGTGCGATGGCCAGTGGGCCTTCTGGCAATCCTGAGACTATAAAGACGGGTAAGTCACCGCGCTCTGGTATCCACCGGGGGCCGCCGTCCGTGTAAAGCCCCGTTACACGTTGATCGCACACTGGATGCCGCGTGTGATCAATGTGCACCTACGGTGGCACAAGTTGAGACACCGAAAGCACAATCGGACTTTGGCAACGATGTGCTTTCGGTGTAACATCTCGTTACATATGCGCATACCCCCGGTGTATCGCATGTGATGAGGCTACTCACGCAGTACTGGGTGATCATCTGGAGACGCGATCGGGCGGGTCAGTGAATGCGATCGGGACGGAGGCACTGGAGGGGACTCACGCAGCCACCGCAGAGTCTGAAGCGACCGATGTGTGGTTGCTCGACGGTCCCGCACTGGTCGCAGATGCGATATCCGCGCTGCTTAGGGGGCGCATGGGCCGGAGCAGTGAAGTAGTTGGCGGCAGCGGGTTGGGCGTAGACGGCAGCCATTTCGGAGAAGAGGGGGTGGCGGATTTGGATGGGTGAAACGAATCGGGAGTGAGTCGTGCTGACTCTGCCATGGCGTCCGCATTTTTATAGCACGCTGCATGGCTGGAGTGAATATTCGGAGGTGCAGATGGTGGTACGCGGAAGAGCAAAGTCGCGGCGCTTGTGGCCAATTGTGATCGGTCGGGCGTCTGAGGCTGCTGCCTGCCGGATCGGGACGCGATGCGCGTCTTGTTCTTTTGTTTCTGAACTCACGCGTCGAGCCTCGCGCCGACTCACTCCGCCGTTTATTGTCTCGTCCGCGTTCTCGAAAGTAATATCCCACCGAGCCGCCCCTCTACACAAAAGATCCATCGACAGCGTGCATACGCCGACGTCTCGCATAACAAAAAGCTCGGCCCGCACCACTTTTTGTCTTGTCTTCGCTCTGGCAACCACTCGCACTTCTCGAAGTCTCTCCGTGCCACCGCCATCCAAGAAGGATGCTCATGATGCCTCGAGTCGGCATCTATCAACAGTGCGGTACTGGTTTCGCAGGGTTCTCCGCCCCGCTCAATCTTCGCGCACTGGTGCTCAGGCGCAGATCCGAGTACACCTCAGGCTCACCATGATGCACGAGGCTCGACTCTAACTCGAGTGAGGGAGATTGCTCCAAAACTCCGTATCTCCGACCCATGGGTCCACCTTCGGCAGAATTGGGCATCGCACCTCCGCAAGTAGCCCGCCCCATACCCAAATGTAGCCAGTGGGCATCCCGAGAAGATCCATTCCGCGCCAAGGGAGGATTACGGATGCTGTAATCTGCACGAGACTGCGGTAACACGTTGACGGAATCTTGGAAAACTCACTCTGCGGCAACAAGACGCGCGTCGCCCGTACGCTGAGCGCTGATCTTCCAACAAGAACTGTTCAACGTTGAACCTACTACACGTAACACGCCGCCGGCTCTTCTGACACCGAACCACGACGTGCTGTGCCTCTTCCCCAACACCCGCCGTCCACCCATCACGCGTCGACCCCAGCCCTCGAACCTTGCACGCCAGCGGGCGGTGCGCCAAGTTGGCATACTGAACTCCTGCGAGGTACGTTCGCATCAGCCGTGCACCGCACGTATTCAAATTGCATCCATCTCTGGAACACCATAAAGCCACAGAAGCTCACAGGCCTCGGCGATGGCAGAAGCTTCGTCCGAGTGGCCAATGCAGGGTCGTGCACACTGCATAGTAAGTTCGGATAAGGCGTGGCGCGGAACCTTGGAAGACCGCTACAGACAGACAGAGGGAAGGTGCGGGCTTCTGGTAGGTTCGCCCAGTCCGTCAGCTGCGACGCGACACCACTGGGACTAGATAAGCTCGTAGCGCACAGCTCATCGTGCGCCGCGATATGTGGAGGCGTAACAGCTGTGCGAGTGTATGGCGTAACTGGTGGAGTAAAGCCTGATTCACCTGGTTCACTTGTGCTTGACGCGCGCTCTCATTGCAAGCTCCGGCTGGCGTTCACTGCTCTGATGCTATGGAATCTCCGTTGTAGACATGAGAGCGGCTGCACACGAATGGTATTTGTATCACTCAGATGGGCCATATAGTTTGCGTTCGCTGACGGATTTCCCCGACGCCTTAGCAAAACACGCCGCACCGTTTAACCTCGTGTTCAAACGGTTCGTAAGTTCTCCTTGCTGTGTAATTCACTCCGGTATCCCAGGAGTGAGGATCGTCAAGGTGCGAACCCCTCCGATACTTCATGTGTCATGGCACGTCTGAAGAGGGCCCCTCGGCTATGGGTATAGAAACTGAACGACTGTTTGTACGCAGGTCCGAGGCCGAGGTTCAAGCCGGCTTACATTCAGTCCTCTGAATCGGAGCGCTCCTGCTTTCCGTCCCTTCCACGAGTATAAAGCATCTCATGCGAATCATGCGTTCTGATGACGCAGCGTTCGAGGCGTTCGAGGCTATGTCCAAGATCCGTAATATGGGGCGTTCTCTTGGCGCCATTATGGCGCATTACAGTCTCGGTAAGCTATCAGGTGCCTCCTCTCCCAGGTTCACGCGATGCTTCGTTTGCATTTACAGCATCATACGGGAGCCAGTCTATGTGCTCGACACTATATTGAAGGTATGAGCCGCTGTGCATAGCATCTATGATTGGACCCACTCAGCGCTTACGCGAGGGCGGGGCCGGCGGCGGGATGTCGATCAGGGGAGTGCGGGGTCGGGGTGTTCCCGATTAAGCGGAAATCCGACCGCGCCAAGTTATGTCAGCCAGTGGGCACGGCCCAGATCTCGATGGAAACAGTCAGAACTTTTCCGCGTCAACACATACCCACATCGCGACTATCTCCGGCGTCGGCCCTGGTCAAAATGTCTATAAGCAAAGCCGCCAGCCGCGTTCCGCGCGGACACTCCTCTGCATCGGACCACACCTCATCATCGCCCGTGCAGGCCTCCTGACTCTTAGATCCGCCCACGTCTGGTACAGGGCCCTCATCCGCCTTCCGCCATTAAAATGGAAAACCTACCACCAACCCATTTCCTCAACCTTCCGCGACCAGACGTGTTTGTGCCGACGTTTGCCGGCGCACCAGACACCTCTACCCTCGCAGCGCATGATTTCGACGTCGATACCCGTACCGGTTTCATGCCCCCAGAACCCCCTCTCGTCCGTCTTCCGAGCGCATGGGAGCCATGGGAGGTCGTGCTAGAGGACGCGATCCAGGACAAGCTTGAGCACGCAGACAGCCCGGAATTGTCGGATGAGGGCCAGGCGACCTCTGAGCGATGGCGCAACCGGGTCCGCGAGGTACGCTTCCCTGGCTGCCCTCGACGGGCCGCGGAGCCGCTCATGCTTCGCCATAGCTCCCGATACTATCCACGGCCGACCTGAAATCGTCCGAAGTGCTGCTCCGTCGGGCCCACCATGTCCTGGCATGGATCATGCATTTCTACGTCCACACCACCCCGATGACCGTGCGCAACATCCATATACCCCCGCCCATCACTGTCCCACACCTCCAAGTCTGTGCGCAGCTGCAGCTCCCACCCGTTCTCACGTATTCAGACGACGTGCTCTATAACTGGGCGTTCAGGACATCGCCGGCTCCGAACGTCCCGTTCGTCCCGAAGCAGCAGCTGCACAACCTGCGCTGTCTCACTCTCTTCACGGGCACGCGCGACGAGGAGGAGTTCTACCTCTCCTCAGCACGCATCGAACTCCGCGGCGTCGAGGCACTGTCCATCATGCGTGCGATCATGGACGAGGCGTTCGCGGGCGACGCCATCGCCATCCGCCGCATCACGGCATACCTCCGAGCTCTCGCCGGCGTCATCCGCGACATGCAGCAGCTGCTCGCGGGCGTGCGCGACGGCTGCGACCCGCAGGTGTTCTACGACGAGATCCGGCCGTGGTTCAAGGGCGCGGACTCGGACACGACCGGCCGCAAGTGGGTGTTCGACGGGCTCGAGCTCGACCCGACGCTCGCCGAGCCCACCGAGCTGTCCGGCCCCAGCGCGGGCCAGAGCTCGCTCATCCACGCGCTCGACATCTTCCTCGGGGTCGACAGGTACTCGCACACGAACTTCGCCACAGGGCGCCCGCCGGCTTCTTCCTCGCCGCACGCTGCCGGCTCCCCGGCCGCGCCCGCCTCTCCCACTACGGCGGCGTTCAGCTCCGCCCCAGGCCCACCTAAGGTGCCCTTCTTGACACGCATGCAGTCGTACATGCCACGCCACCACCGCGCCTTCCTGCGCCACCTGCAGGGAAACCCACGGCCGCTCCGGAGGCTCGTGGAGCAGTCGGACGACCCAGCCCTGCGGGAGGCGTACGACGTCGCGGTCACCGCGCTGAAGGAGTTCCGCGACGAGCATGTGCGCATCGTCGCGCTGTACATCCTGATTCCGTCGCGCAAGGCTTCGGGCGCTGCGCAGCAGTCGGGGGCAGCGCCGTTGGGTACTGGGGGCACAGACGCTTTCCAGTTCGTGCAGGGCGTCAGGGACCAGACCGCGGGGGCGTTGCTTGGCCATGGACGTCCGTAGAGCGTGATGCTTACATGAAATTAGAGCTACCATGTAATAGTAATCTTGAATCTTGGATGTACGATGGATCTGTAGCAGTCGCAAATTAAGTGAATCGCGAAGGTTCACGGTCTCGCTTCCAACCTCTCGCGCGTCATTGACAATATCCTTATCAACAAGCGGGTAATCTGTGGACGACCGGTAATCATGTATCAACAAAACACAATATGGAGGCCGATGCGATACACGATGATACACATAGTCGTAATCCAGGAGGTCTACCCTTCCCTTGGATGGTGTATGGGCTGATCACCCCCTCTAGACCGTCCGGCCGCTCAGGAGCATGCACGCTGGGCGCAGATGAAAGACCAGCAAGCACTTCGCAGCGCGATAGCAGACGGCGGCAATCCGGGATGCAAGATCGTACAGTGAGTGATACACGATTCATTGGGGGTATCCTACAGCTTCCGTACAGATACAGCTTCTTTTCGACGCGTCCATCCGGCCCATCCCTTACGTTTTCCCGAACGCCTACGCGTGGACCTTCTCCTGGTAGCCGGGGAGGATCTGCGCGGTCTCGTACTTCGGGTCGCCGCGGACAATGTTCTTCGTGCGCTGCCACTTCTGCTTCGCGAACGTCCACTCTGAAAACACACATGTAAATTACTGCCTCTCGAGCCGCCAGGGGGATTACGTACCCTCCATGGTGGGGACCGGGTTCCCGCTCTTCTCGAAGTCGTTTTGGACGAAGCCCTCGCGCACGAGCACGGGGGACTTGATCGTCGTGAGCTGGACGTCGTTGTGGGGCCTAAGAACGGTACAGTCAGGATGCAGTGTTGTCTTTATCTGACAAGCAGACGCACCTCGAGAAGTACAACAGGCCGAGGCGATCGACGTGCTCCTGGTCCTTCGGCGGCGAGACGACGCGGTGGATCGTGCTCCGGACGTACCCGCCCGTGAGGAACGTGAGCGCGTCGCACGCGTTCACGGTGAGCGTGCCGTCCTGTGGCTTCACCCATTTCCATTCGCCGGTCGCGTGGCCCTTGATCTGGAGCGCGGCGACGGGCTGGCGGAACAGCAGCGTCCACGAGCCGAGGTCGGTGTGGCCCTGCACCCACTGGCTGCCAATCTTCTTGTTCTCCTCCGGGGTGTACTTGGAGTACTTCATGTACCGGAGGTGGTCCTGTCGCCAGGGGTGTGGTGTCAGCACGGCATACACAGGTGGATGGAGGCGGTACGGAACAGACCTCGCTCTTGACATCATACTTGTGGATGTTCGTGAAGTAGTCTTCGGGGAGCTCGAGCGCGATGGCCAGCAGAACATGCAGAGGGTCGAGGACCTCGCTGTGCAACGACTGTAAACGCTGCCGTTAGGACGAGTTGTTAACATATTGCAGGCGAACGGCACTTACGCGGGCGAATTCTTCGATCTCGGGGAGATGCGCCTGGAGGATCTCAGGGTGCTCGTGCTTGAAGTCGCCGTTGAACTCTGCTCGAACGTCAGCAAGTGTGAATTATTATGCATAGGTATGAAGTGAACTAACTGGGGATGTTGTAGATTTCGATGCGGTCCTTCAGGCCGGACGCAGCGTCAAGGCTATGTGCACGTTAGCAAGGGAGTGAATGCTCAGGCTGATGGGTAGACTCACATACGGCGACCAGCAGGAACGTAGCCGTTGAAGGCGCCGTTGTCTGCAGAGGAAGTCAGTACATAATCCGGACGCGGATGGTATTATGAAATACTAACCAAGTCCCTCGGGAACATACTTCAACTTCTCCTCCAGAGGCAGCTCGTAGAACTGCTTCCCGAGCGAGAACTGACGGTTGACGCGCTCTTGGGGGATGTTGAAGTTCTTCACGTAGAAGAAGCCGTGGTGGCGAACGGCCTCGATGAGCTCGTTGGCGAGCTTCTTGTTGCCTTCCGGTGTTCCGTAAGTGCTAAGATCGAGCGTTACAAGGTCGGCCCAATCGAGATCCTCCTGTAGGTCCAACGGTCATCAACACCGGAACCGAACAGATAACATGCGGGGCGAGTGTGCGAACCTTGGTCTCGGCGACGTAATTGAAAGAACCAAGCTCAGGGACGGGAACGGGCATGATGAAACGATGAAAATCAAAGGACGGGCGTGGAGATGGTGAGCGCGGTGGGTGTGCAGCTGCTCGTGTCTCGAGCACCTCTTTTCAACCGTTTCAGCCGTCATTGGGGAATGGCCTGCTGAGGCGCGCTCTCACGCCGGATGGGAACAGGTTGCGACATCCTCCAGGTCGATGGTGGGACCCTGGCGAAGTAGGACGAATATGGCCTGTGACCAAGTCCCATGTCCGGTTGAATGCTTATCTGATGATAAGCTTGTCGGTGTACTCCACGTAAGTCATCTCCTTCGCTGACTGCGGAGGAGGAGCTGGTGGAGGCTCGGTCCGTGTACGGGGGTGAACGGTGCTCGCTACGGGCACTGTGCGAGCGTCGGCGAGGCACAAAGGCTGACAGATGCCTAAGAGGAGAACGACATCTCTTCGCCATCATTAGCCTTGCCATCAGCGAAAAGGAAGGGCGCCGTGTCTTACACTCGGTGGCAGGCTGCTGCGTCGGGGCCCGAGGGTGTCTCGCTGAGATGAGCCCGGCTTGCACTCGGTATTCAAAGGCAGTACCCTGTAGCTAGCCAGGGAATGGTCATAACGAATGAGAAAGCCGGAGTTCGTCCGCTACCACTTACTTTGTGGGCGAGTCGAAGCTGCCGGGGATGGTGATGGTCACGAACTACGAAGACGCCTCCGCATTTGGCAAGCGCCGCCACAAGGAACATGGGCGCTTCGTAACTTGACCTCTACCACGAACCTCTCCAGCAGCCTCGAGCACATACATGCCAAGTTCACCGACACCTCCATCAATGCAATGGTGTTCCTGCGTGATGGGAGTACCATCAACATGCGCGGCGCAGCGGTAGGAGCGGTAAGTGGAGATCTCGTTCAGGCGCTTCCAAATTGTGCGATCTTGCGTGCTACAACCTTAAGTAGCCGGGTTGACCATAGTGCACCATCCTGAGATGCCCGACTGCCGTCATGGTGTAATTTCAAGACCGCGCTATCGCTCGCAGCGCGAGGATACACGCTCAGCCGGTGCCTTGCTCCAACTCTTCGACCTACGACGAGCGGCCTCTATGTATACATAGGTCCGCGATGCTTTCACGGTTCCTTGGGCTGTCTCCTGGGCCCGAGTACGAGCGTGTTCCTACTGTCGACCCTCTGAGGACTGCCAACATGCCTTCAAGTTCTAAGATCGACAAGTCTTCTACGCCCGAGAAGCCGCGTTCCTGGACAAGCTACGTCTGGTGAGTCCCAGCTCGCTAACTCTTCGGCTTCGTCTAACCGAGCGGCTGGGTACAGGGACACCTGGGACAAGCCCGTGGCTGAGCGCCGCTTCCTCTTCAAGCTGGATGCGTGCCTGCTCACCTATGCTGCGCTATCGTACTTCAGCAAATGAGTACACTTCCTCTTCCCGCGCGGAAGTCTTGACTTATCGTTCCGCCTTCACGTACCTGGACCAGCAGAACATAACGGTAAGCACCGTTCATTTGGAGCCTGTATTCTTATCTGACGCGTACGCTTCAAGAACGCCTATGTCTCGGGTATGCAAGAAGAGTGAGTCGCGCGAAATCCGTTCTCTTCACTCATACTAACCTTCCGTCGTAGTCTCGGACTGTAAGATGCGCCACTACCAGTGGAAGTACGCTGGCTTACCGAGGTGCAGGCATGGGAACCAGCTCAACTACATCACGACGGCTTGGACATGCGGCTACGTCCTAGGACAAATCCCATCGAAGTAGGTCGTCCGATGCGCTACGTCGAACCCTTCGCGCTGACATCACTGCGCAGCATGCTCATCACGAGGATACGACCCTCGATATGGGTATGCACCCATCGTTCTCTCGCTCCTCTGCTGTCTGACGAGAATCCGGTTTCTATTATAGATACCCGCCATGGAAGTGATTTGGAGCGCGTTGACGATGGTCCTAGCGAGCGCAAAGAACTTTGAGACGCTCATCGTAGTGCGGTTCTTCGTTGGTGAGTAATATGTTAAAGTACTTAGGTGCCGCAAACTGAACGGGCTTTCTGATCAGGTCTTGCGGAGTCGACTTTCTATCCTGCCATCCAATACGTCATTGGCAGTTGGTATAAGCCCGAGGAGCTAGGAAAACGCGCGTGCATATTCCATGTAAGGTCGCGCTTCCTCGCGAAGGTCATCATGTGCTGACTCTACGTGCGCTTCAGACTGCAAGTGCATTAGGACCTATGTTCAGCGGCTTCCTACAGACAGTACGTAGGGTATAATTTCTGACTCAGCGCATGAGCTGATACTAGTGCTAGGGCGCATACAACGGCCTGAATGGCGTCCATGGTCTTGCGGGCTGGAAATGTGCGTACTGTATTGCGTCACTGTACATGCAGTCTCATTCTAACCTCGCCCTACAGGGCTTTTCATCATCGACGGGATCATCACGATACCCATCGCTTTGCTCGGATTCTTGATCATGCCTGGTACGTCCTCACCACACTCGCGACATGACGAAGAAGCAGCGCAGTATCTCATCCTCTGTGAAGATCTTCCTTCCAACACTCGTCCGTCGATGTTCTACACCCAAGAACAGATCGACATCGGCAAGAAACGCATGGCCGATATCGGAAGGAAGCCCCCTGCGCCGTTCACGCGGAAAAAGGTGAGGGTCACCCTTGTAGCGAGAGGACCACGCCCTTACGCCATTCCGTCAGGTCATCGGTTTCTTCACGACTTGGCATATCTGGACTCTCGTGCCGCGTGAGTGGTATCGCATATTCTCTGCATTATCATCTGCTGACTCTACTATCACTAGTATATATCCTGGTGCGCATGATCTTTCCGGGTGGCGGCTGCCGAGGTTAACGTTTATTGCAGTTCAACAACGGAGGAGGCGCCGCTAACTCCATGATCTTTTGGTATGTCGACCTCAGCCTGCATATGCGCGCGCCGCACGAGCCTAACTGATTTGATCTCCAGGCTGAAGAGCTTCAACACACGGGCCGGGCATCAAGTGTACACTGTAGGGCAGATCAACACTTATCCGCTCGGGATTCAGGCCACCCAGGTAGTCACTAGTGAGTGGCCCAATACTCAGGCCTCACATGCAGACGTTTAATGAGCATGCGTATAACAGCGCTAATCTACGCTTGGTGGTCGGATATCGTCGGAGCCAGGTGGCCCCCCATGATCTTCGCTGGAGTGAGTGTCTGCTTTGGCATCAGGCATCAGGCGTGTAAACCTCAATACTGATCGCGTCTTGGTAGACATGGAGCATGATCACATGCATAGTTCTCGCTGCAACACCTTTATACACGCATATTACACGGTACGTACCACTACCCTCGTTCGTTTTCCGTACGGCAAACTGACGTGATCGTAGACGTTGGGTCTTCTACTACTTCGTACGTCGGACTAGCCTTCCTGGGGGATCGTCTCACTGACCTATTCCTTCATCAGACCGGATGCAACGGGGGTCTATCCGGTCTCATCCTCGCATGGGCAAACGAGTTGAACGGTCACGACAACGAAAGTGCGTCGGCACCCATCATGTTCTATCTCAACTGCCGCTCACGTCCTCGTCTCGTCTACAGAGAGGTCCTTCGTCGTGGCGAGCTGCAACATGTTCGCATACGTGATGCAGGCATGGTTGCCTATGTGCGTCCGCCACCCCATCTCTGCCGCTCGCGCGTGCTGACAGCTTTGTCCTTCTAGTGTCATCTTCCCGCAGGTCGAGCAGCCACGGTACGTCGCCCATGCAACCGACCCTCCCTCTTACCGGCCTCTGATTATGCGCTTCCTCCCACAGCGTGTTCAAAGGAAACGTCGCGACCGCATGCATCAACTTCTCCATGAGTGCGTCCCACCTTTCGCTCCATACTCGCCCAGCACGCGCTTACATACCTCCTTCCCCTTTCAGTGGTGTTCGCGATGGCGACGTACTGGCTGTCGCGGCGGGACCAGCGCGCCGCGCGGAAGCACAGCGAGAGCATCCCCGGAAGCGACGTCTCGGACGACATCGTGCTCGAGGATGAGCTCGACCCCGACCTCAAGAAGCCGATCACGCCCGTGGATTCCACAGTGCTGGCGACGCTCGAGCACCGGCACCCCGCAGGCCACGTTGCTGCATGAAGGCGGCCACGCTGGTGACGGTAGCGATTATGAGGAATTCTGCAATCTTGGACTGGGACGGATGTGACGATGTAGGTGGGACGACGTGGCTGCAATGCGCAATGTATTTAGATACCGGCAATTTGATCCCTTTCTTCGGTGTCGACTAGCTTGTCCGATACGTAGCAGTGAAAGGCCTTGAGCAGGGTATGGATCATCGCAGGCGGGTCCGGCATGCGAACTTGAGAGGATATTGCGTGCTATTTTCTTTCTTCTCCGCAGCACATAAATTGTAACAACGTGTCGGAGACGTGTTCGAAGGAATTGCACGGTGACCACGTATGTCATGGGCCCGGGTACTTGTTGAAGGCACAACACCTGGGGCTGTGCCACCATGGGCGCTCGATGAGCGCTGTTCTAACTCCTTATCGTTAACCACCACACTTATATTGAACACCACGGTGGTGGCGAAGTTTCCAAGTCCCATCTCTCTCTTTCGGACCTCAGCCATTGCATGCGCCATGTTCTCCAGCTTTCTCAGCATGTTCTCCCCCAGTCAGGGTGCTCCCTCAGCGCTCATACTCATCCGCATTCCGGGTGGACGAGCGGACGCAGTCCTCCACATCGTCCCCGAGGACGGCACCATCGAGACGTTCTCCGTCACCGATGCCTCTTCCTCTAATAGGACCACCTTCCGCCAATACGGTGCCGTAGAGCAGTCCCGCGAGGAACTCGGCGTCGTCGTGCTCCGCGCCCTTCCTGAAGAATGGGACTTGGGCTTCCTCGACCGTGACGTACGAGCCAGAGTCGAGAAGATCATGCGCAGCTCGTCCATCTTCGGCGCGGCACAGAAGGAGCAGGCCGGCAGCGTCGACGTGTCTCTGCTGGTGGAGGAAATACTCAAGCCGGCGGCTCTTGACGCTATCCGCGCGATGGAGGGTCGTGTTCTTCCGAAGGATGCAGCCGTGGAGACGTACCATGTCTCTATCATCTACGTCAATCGCAAGAAGCCTGGGCCGATTTGTGGGGAGCCGAGGTCCATCATGTAATGGCCCCTGGCTATGTCCCGCATTATGACTGAAGGATATATGTGAGTACCTCTATCTCGATCACTTGCATCGCACTGACAGGGGTTTGCATCCTTTATGCAGCCCGCGGATATCCGCAAGCAAATGCCACACCGGGACGTATACAGTACCGGGTTATTTGCGATGTGTGCGTTCCCTCCAGGGGTTGTTGGGTATACGGCCGGGCTGTGGTGGTCTTGTTTTGACGCTGTCGCCGCAGCCATAAACAAGGCCACTGGCTAATGTATATCGGCGTGGGTGGGATGAGGTATTCAATGACTTTTGTTTTTGCCTTCGCACATACGCGACAAACCTCTGAACTCCTATGATGCCTCATACTTGCCTCTTCAAGATGACCAGCTTTTCGCTCCTCCGCATTTCCAGCAGACTGCCCAGCGTCCTCAGCCCCTCGCCTACTCCCGTTTTGAACGCCGCCTTCAAGCTCTCAACGTTTAATGTCCACCCATCGAACCCGTCTACGACTGCGACCGGGCTCCAGTGCTCCATCGCTTCAGGCGTAAGCGCAGGTATCTCGGCGATAAGGTGCGTGATCTGCGGCGCCGCGGCGAGTGCGTCAACGGAGAGGCCTTCCGTTTTGTTGTACACCCAATCAACCGGGCGCCCGAACTTAGACGGGGGAGCGAGCCCCGGCAGGAACGGCGGCGCGTGCGAGTGGAGGAAGAGGGACGCGCCGGATTGCGCGGCGAGGTTCGAGATGTGGACGTGCACTGTCACAAGCGAGTGTCAGCGAGGCGAGGCGGCGAGAGAAAGAGAGCGAGTACCATTGTGCTCAGAGACGAGGAGTTGGTTGAAAGCGTAAAGAGACGCGCCACCAGGGTAGTTTGCGCACGCAGAGCGCGCGAGGAGGAACGTCGCGAGGCAGTTCGCGCCGAGCATCGCGGCGACCGCGAGGTAACTTAGCCGACCGAAGAGGCTGCTCTTCTTTCTACTGATGCTGTATTCAAGATTATCAGTTGAGTCAATGGAAGGAGGTGCAATAGAGTTCTTGGGGACGTACAGCCAGTTTGCGCCGCGCGCGGCAGCGATGTTGAATGCAGGCACAGAGTAGATGACGAAACGCCATTCCTTGTGACCAAGCCCGCTGATGAGGAGAATAAACGCGACGTATGGCACCAGCAGTCCACGAATTCGCTTGTCGAGGACTACACCGAGAACCGACAGAGGCGCAGCAGACAGCAGCAGTTTCGGAAGATGTGAGCTGAAGTACGTGTGAAACGGCGAGACCTGGGCAAAGGAAATAGCTTTTTAGCGACATGCACAGCGAGTTTGCAAGAGTGTATCTTACACCCCATTCGGCGCTCTTGCCCTCGATAGCGTTGAAATATACACCATGCAATTCGGGCCACAGTGGCCATCTCTGCCAGAAGTAGGAATCAACTAGCACGGTGAGGGCTGCATGTAATACAATGAGTCCGGCAAACACGATAGCAAATAGAATTGACTGACCGGCGGACAGAGTACCAGCAATTATGCCGACTCTCAAGACATTAGCTATAGACGTGTACTGCCGCACGATGACCTGTAGCACGAGGGGCCCCAGGAGGAGGATAAGCTCCGAGCGGAATACCACGGTAGCGAAGGTCAGTATAGCGATTGCGCGGTGCACGTTCTCTTGAGAAGGTCGCGTCGCGTTAGGTGCCCTATCCACCAAGAGGTACAGAGCCACATTGGCTGGCAAACTTCAGGACACGGTCCCGTCAACTGGGGAGGTGAGACTCACCTGGCAAGAGTGCGAACATATTGGGGAGAGTACGGCCCATCCAAAACAGAAGATGGAATTGAGAGCAGGTCAAGAAGGTGAACAACACGCTGGTAGGCCCTCCAAAACGCCGCGAGATCGATCGACGCAGCAAAGACAGTCCAAACGCATTGACACTCGCCAGCGCGAGCCTAACTGCGACATGGTAGAATCGAAAGCTGAAGCTCGGAGAAAGGGTAGAAACGTACCTAGCACCTGAATATCCACCTTGTCCGTGACATGTCCCAGCAACAGCGCCCCTCGTATGAAGAGCTGCGAGAGCCAGGCAAGGAGGACGCTCCCGACGAAAGTGCGGGGTACGGCCCCGGGGAAGACGAAGTGGTCATACTTCGAGAATCAGGCGCGTGCTCATTCGAGGGCGACATACGTATCGCGCACTTTGTGAAGGTTCCCCGGGCGGACTCCGTACATGAGAACGTCGTGTGTCGCGTGGAGGTTGAAGCTTTCCTCGACCTTGGTGTACGGCGCGAGTGAGACATAGGTCCAGCTGGCAAGTAGGAGGATCGCATCCAGAGAGGTGCTCATCGTGGTGAAGGGTCAATAGCCAGAGATCATACAATTGTACGAAGGATACATCCAAGCTTGTACGATGGTGGTGGGAGGAGCAAGGCCACCGTCGGTTCTGGGCGCTTTCGAACTCTTGATAGATCTCAGATCTGGTCGGAAAGTGGCAACCCGAACCACTTCGTGAGTAGAGTGAAACATATCAATGGTACATGCACGATTTAATACAGAGCTATATCTAGTGAGTAACAGGTAGCGTTGTACGATCATCAACTAACACAAAGCTCAGGTCAAGTGTCGTGGCACCACAGATGTAAGGCTGGATCGTCGCTCTTCCAAGAATCCCGAGTCCGTGCTGTGGGCGGAGGGCGTGCCACATGAATAGTGTGTTTGAGAAACGACGGCGGGATTTTCGAAGCGCACAGTCGACAATCGGCCCACTGAGCCGGTCAGTGGCTGCCCTCGTTCGTGATCGATTGTGCGGAGGTCCAGAATGAATCGAGTGGTGAGGATGGGTGTGAGTCTAGACGGATGACGGAACTTGTCAGGATAGATACACTCTAGAACCAGGGTAGTACTTACGCTCTGGCAGTAGCATTGTTGACTTGCAGATCGGCTGGAAGCTTAAAGATTGACCGTATCAGTACGCTATACTCCAGAATTTGAATGGCGGTGATGCCGTACAGAGCCTGGAGGGATCTTAGAGAGGATGGATAGTCAGACCTGAATCGCTGATCAATTTATGCTGGAATAACGTACGGATGCAGCCACTATGGTAATCACAGCCAGCACAGTCAAAACCCTGCGAAAACTCTTAGCGCGTGCTGGCAAAGCTCTGAACAAGCACGGTGACTCACGCGAAGTAGAGCGAGCCTATCAATAGAAGTGGTGAGCTAGAGCGTCTAGTTAGGAGACGACGCCGGAGCTCTCACCATCATGCAGCAATAGTGCTGTAAGCCGAGTTGATATGCCTACTTTTTGTTGCTCGCGGTACAGAGAAAACGTCTTCGCCATCGTCAAGAGAAGACAGAGCAGCTCATACACGATGCTCACGGCGGAGGAGACAATTGGGACTGTTGCTCTGGCAGTTAGAGTACAGTCAACGTGTTGATCAAGAGTCACGAACAATATCTCAATCTGTGAGAGGAATGTAGATAGTCAGTATCATGCGACTTGTGCAAACAAGTGTAACGCACATCAGAGGCCCTAATAAGTTGGTATCTTGAGGGAGATAACTGATACATGAAATGAGAGTTGGGGGTCCGGGCAAGGCTTCGAAGCCGAACGCGAGCATCTATGGTTCAGCATGTCCCGTGAGCAAACTTATTTGGCCTCTAACCGTAGTTCTAGCGAGCCGTACCGGTGTCAGAACAGAGGGATTCAATAGCCCTAGCAGGAACAAGAAGATTCCGAGATACAGGTTGTGCGACCATATCGCGGATATGCGGAGGGCAACGAATGCTGCGATACGGGCATTCAGTATACACTCCTGCGTGAAGCCGCGCAATCGATGCAAAACTAACAACAGACGCACCGGAGATTATTGCGAAGTGTATCCCGTTCATGATGAGAATGACGTCTATGAGCGCTCGACAGCTACCACCATACATGGGCTCAATCCTCGCGACCGCAATCGTGCGTGACTGATACACCCACATACCTTCTTGCCGTCATTGCCGAAGGGCCCAGGTAGAAGGCTTCGGCCACTCCCAGAGTGATGACGAGCAGCGCCCCGTAGCGTATTACCAGGAAGAACCCTGTCGCCGGACTCCATCGACACCGCCAGATCAGCTGAACCTCGCTTGGAAAGGTGAGGAAGTAGTCGTAGTACAATAGACCTGGGGAGTCAACGCGTGTCCGTCAGCCACTGGCGATGAGAGTTGCAGGACCCGACGTACATGCACTTGATAACAAACAGTACTTGGGCTCCACGAGCTGGAGGCCAGATTTGCTAACAACGAGGCGTCAGACTGTGAGTGTGGAGGCGGTTGAAATAAGTGCTACCCACCTCCAATCGATACTGGGATCACTCATGTTCGCGGCAGGTCCAGTTGCGGTTCGGAGAAGAAGAGAAGGGTGCGTGTTATATATGCCTCTTCATAACACAGATGGCCTACAAACGCCGTCGCATGCGTCGGGGAGGGTTAACTTCGGAGAGGCGAAGGTGCGGCGCAGCGGTTGCACAGCGACATGCCAATGCATAGGGGAGCTGTTTGCTACCATACCCCGTACGGAAGTAGGTCGCGCCCGTCATCCCACGGGCCTTTGATTACCCGGGGGGAGCGTACAAGGATGGTGGATATGGTTGGCGCCGCGGCGGTGGTTGACCTGTATGGTGTTATGAGCGTCGCAGCGTGTGACCGGGCTGAAACGTACCAGTGGCGATGCCATCCTCGTTTCGCCGTTGTGGTTGCAATGATGCGATGACACTGTGGAGCGTAGGATCGCACAATGTAATAGGATTTGCAGGTTGGCGGGGGGACTGAACGGAACGAGCGGTGCTCGACACCGGGCGCAGCGATACCGTTAGTACAGCACGCTGCCAGCATTACAAGGAACCGGAGGATGTTCAGGATTGACAAATTTCGTCGATCCGGAGGACCACACGCCGCTGGTGATGATACGCGCACTGTATTTGACTTCCTATCCTGACGTGCACGGACGCTTTGCTTTGTGCTCATACAGGCTATGGCGTTAGTGAAGAAGCGTAATCAGCGTAGTGTAGATGATGGATGAACCGCGAACGAAGTCCTGCCAGTATTCAAAGCCTTATCAAGGCAACTTCGGACTGTTTTGGTGCAATAGGTTGACCTTTTGAGACATTGCGTCCGCACAGCTAGCCTTTTCCAAACCACAAGGATATTTCATGAGGGCCTATGACAAGGTTATGAAGACAGGAAGCACCCCAGGCGCCGTCCAGTGGCAGCGCGAGAAGCAGGGCCGGTCCAGACTCCGTCGCTTGTCTTGGTTCGATGATGGGATCAGCACCGAACTGAGAGATGAACCAAGGGCGTTTGTAGTCTACGCGCCCCGGAGTCTGGACCGCGTTAGACCGGTCTAAACGAGGCTACCCACCTTCTATATAGTACTACTACTTAGGGATCGCCCGTATACTGCTCTCTCTTCCTGCCGCCATGAGCTCAGAGGTCCTCCGCAGGATATGCCGTATCGTCACTTGGTACCCAGCATCTCGCTTGGTAATTTTGCTAACGTAAGTGAGGACGCGCGTGGCTTCAGCATACTCGGCCGGCCGAACGTACATCTGATTTTCGACTCTCCAAGCTCTGCTCGTCTTGGTCACTGCAGCTGCACTCATCTCAGGCCCTAACTGTCTATGTTCTTCCCATTCTTGGAGAAATCTACTGCTATGGAGTCACAACTATCTACGCCAGCGCATCGTGCGCTGCAAATCGACGAGGTCCTCACCGGGGTCTTTCGCCATCTCTCGCCTTACATCTGGGAACGCCAGGTCCTGCTTGCCTCGCCCGACGGCCTTCACATAGACTATGGGAAGGACTTCTCTCATCTAGCGGCGGACGCCCTCCCCCGTGCCGACAATCAGAAGGCTCTCGTGCAATGTTCTCAGGTATCCCGCACGTTCTGCCCCCATGCCCTCAAGGTTCTCTGGCGAACCCTCCCCAATCTCAGACCAATACAGCATCTGTTGGACTCGATGCAGTTCTCATACGCGGATTTGGAGTCGGGGACCCCGTACCATGTAAGTGCTGTACCTTGATCATTCTTGAAAGTGCTCTCAGCTCCTTGCCTTTCGCAGACGTTCCCCGCGCACATCGAAACCTCATCTCTCACGGCACGCAAGTGGAGACGGTACCACTGGTATGTCTCGTGCATCGTTGGAGTCCGCTCTGTAATCGACTACAACGCCTTCGAAGAATGGTCGGACAGGGGTGGCCCTCCTCTCCTCCCCAAGCTGCAGAGCGCTCGCTTTCGGTTAGATCCACGATCGATCAACCGCGCACTCCGATTGCTCGTTACCTCCGTCCGCGACCTTACCATTAACTTCGACTCCAGCGGTGTCCACTGGGAAGGATCGCCGCTGAGCACCGCAGATATCCTGCGGGCCGCTGCGAGGCGGGCACCCGCCACAGAGGTGCTCAACGTCACCTTCAAAGCGCCTCCGAAGGATCTGCTCCCTGTACTTCCCCAGTTTAAGCACCTCCGTGCACTGGTCATCACAGGGTGGATGACCCCCTCGCTCCATGAGGCGCTCGAAGTCCTCGAGCACCTCGAGTTGCTCTACGTGAAGCTTTACTGGACGCACCACGCCGACGCGAGCCTGCGCGACCTGCAACTCCGACGGTGCTCCTCTATCAAGGCTTTCGTTGCGCTCACGCTGTCCGAGCCCATCCTCTGCGCCCTCCGAATGACGGAGTTCCCCGTCCTGGAGCGCGTGCGGCTCGAGGTGTGGCCGCACGCGAGCGACGCGACCGAAGCACTCACGCAGATCATGGACACCCTGCACAAACACGCGCCGAAGCTTCACAGCTTCGTCCTCACGACGCGCTCCGCCGCCAAGCACGGCGACCGCCCCCCACCGCGGCTCGCGACGGTCCTCGACCCGTTCCTACAGCACGCTGCGCTGGAGACGCTCTCCGTCACCCTCGAGGACAACTATGCGTTCGCGCTGACGCGCGTGGACATCCTCGCATTCGCCGGCGCGTGGCCCAACATTGTCACCCTTCACCTTGCGCATGCGCCAGCCCGCAGCCCCGACGCGCTCCCGCCCATCGTGAGCGTGCTCGACTTCGTGGCGGCCTGCCCGCGGCTCGAAACGCTCGTGCTCTGTGCGCGGTTCGACTGCACCGCGCGCGACACGTGGCGGGACGCAGCGATTCTGCCACACTCGCTGCGCGGGCTCTTCCTTGGGCTCGACGCGGAGACGGGGTCATACCGGCCGGACAAGACGTGGCGCGCGTTGGCGGCCGTGCTGGATCGCTGCTTCCCGCACCTGGATGTGGGGCGTGATCTGGTACGGGCGGCGGTTGTCGGGGCGCAGGCAGTGGAGTTATGGCAGGGCGTGCTGCAGCATTTGAAGGAGATCCGGGCTGGGGGGAGGAGATCGCTCAGCCCGGAGTTGTGAGGCATGTACATGCTTTTCAAGATTCCACATATCGATTTCTCAACTTCTGCAGATACACCCATCTCAAATTATGCCGCACTCGTTCGGTGCTCATTCAACTGCTGTCAATTTCCATGTTCTCTGTTATGTTCGCTCTCAGGCTATCTTCCTAATGTAATATTAAGTTCACAATCTTGTTCTCTCGACTCGAAAATCACGCCACTCTTCGTCGCAACCGGCCTCGGCAATGAGTACACGGCTTCTATGTCTACCGGGGCTGACGATATGGTTCTAGACGTCGTTTAAAGAACAACAAACCGACATGAATCTCGTCAAAGTCTTCGGTGTATCGCTATCAAATTGCTATGGCGCCGGAGGAAAAATGTGCGTGTAACGATACACGGTGGCTGTGATTATCGTACCTCGGGATCCGAATCCAGCTTCTCGTGTACAAGGTTCTGTCCCGGTTACTGAATGGGGCTCTGCTGTCGGCTGTCGAGAACTGATAAATATCATAGCTTCCGCAAAATGCTGTCTGCACTTGACCTCACCTCCCCCTTCGGCATCTTCGACCCTGGCTATGGTTGCGCCATGGGATATCTACGCAGAAAAGCTCTTCCCACTCGGGTACGGGCACCCTCTGTGGATTCCGGAGCCGTCTCGTGAATTTGGCGAGGTCCAAATCGGCGACATCGGGTACTTGTCGGACGGTCGTTTCTGCTTTTTGTTCAACTGCATGCTTCCCGCAGGCGATCCGGTCAACAAACAGGGTACCCCTGCTGATTTTCGGCCGCTGGAAGTACCTTCAGGCTCAACAAGAGAAACCTCCGATGAGATAACTCAACCATTGCTCCAAAGTGAAGGCATACACTCCGTCGCTCTCGAAGGACAGGGTGCTGTGGGGTGAGTCTTAACAAACAAGCGACTGTCTAGAAGACTGATATCTGCTAGTACACTCGCCGGCAACCCGGTCATCCAGGGCGGCGCGCAGGCAGGTTTGCGCTACAGATGCACAGACCAAAGCGGCGCGTTTCTCATGTTGAAACATTGTTGCCATGGGACGCGCGTGCACGGCACTCTCGCCATCCAGAACTACATGCGCCAGTTCTTGCCCGATTGGCACGCTTTTGCCACAGGAACACTCGGCATCGATCTGCAAGAGTCTGACCTTATCTTCGTCTGCGGGCACACGAAGACTTCCATCTGGGCTGAAGCCGCATTTAGCAGCAAGACCACCGACGGCGAGCTGTTCATCGCGGCAGGCGCATTCGGTATCCCCGCGAGTGTGGGCGCTTCGGGATCGTTCTCCGTATCACTCCTTAATAACTGTCAGCTTCCTACGCTCTTTCACCGTTCAGGCCCCAGGGGAAGAGAATCAACGGGCGGGACTAGCCCAGGTATAGGGGAGTCGCTGGACAGGTTTGATCAATGCATCTTCATCAATTACTTCAAGATGAAGCGCAGCATCCTCGTACGCAAAGTCATCCGCGCAGCAGCAGGCCCTCACCAGCTCCCGGACGAGAAGGACGACCCAGGATCGAGCTCTATCTGTGCGGTTGATACAGAAATTATTGAGGACTCGGACGTCAGTCAGTCGTCAACCGGAGAGGCCAGTCGATGTGCTATCTCGATTACACCGGCACAGCTAACGAGGGCATGATGAGACTAGACGATATTTGATCCCGTGTCACAGGTCTTGGACTACATACTCCAAGTATGCTCTCCACTAAAGCGTGGTGGCCCGGATTTTCTGGGGAGTATCTGACTTAGCACTATGTAGCATTCAGACGGCCAGGCTGCTTGGGCATCCGATCGAGATGTTGTTGAAGTCTTGAAGCTTGCGGTAAAATCCATTTACTTCAGTTGTGACCATATCACTGATATATCCCGGAATCAAGCCCAGGCAGGGCCCGTCCTACCAGCTCTCCGCCCACACCCGGTTCAAGTCCGCCCTAGACACAGTCTCTCCCAGTATCACCACACTTGACAGCCGTACGTCTCGAATCCCTTTCAGCGTCTCGATTCATCAATCCCACGCACGCTTTAGTTTACCTCCTCCTGTGGTCCGGTAATACGGCTGTTGCCAACACGCCGCAGCGGCCTGAAGAGACCGGCAATGTTCGGCACTTGGAATTCACTCCGAGCAGTACGGTAGCGCGATACCACGCCCCTCAAGGAGGCGGTCATGGAGGTGGCAGTCTGTGTCCCGCTGCATTGGTGGTTCAGTGAAACATAACATAACCTATCTGATTGGGTGACGCTCTAGACTGGCGCATGCATTTCAACAATTTCATTCAACGAAACAGGCTTGCGAACATCCAATGGTCGGCGGTGGCATCGGGGCCTCAGAATGCCCCTGTATGGACTGCAAGTGTACAGAGTAAGCCCTATTGCTATAAGACACTTTTCTCTCTGAACGTGTGATGTCAGTCAACGGCGTTGAACATGAAAGGGGAAGCGCGTTCACTATCAATGAAGCCCGAGAAGTAGCTGCAGAACAAGCCTTGTGTAGGCTCTGCCGCGCGAGACGGTGATGGTACGGGATACAGATTCTTGATCGTGCTGGAGATGTGCGCAGAAATCCGCCTAGAACAGGCAAGTGTTCTGCAATCCTGGTTGATTTCAGCTCCCGAATAACATACTACTCCACAGTAGGAGTCGAATCCGCGTGGTCAGACATCGCAGTGCGACAGTCATGGACCGTAATCTCTGTACAATTCATTCAAAAAGCAACATCTCGGCACAAAGATCATACAGTGCACATTCCCCGGACGAGATCGTGCCAGTCATCGATGTCGCCTAGCGAAGGCGCGTACTACGATCACTGCTAGTGTTGTCCGTAATGTTCACGTAGCAGTCCCGGTGCGCACCGTGCGGTACCCCGAGCAGCAACTTATCAATTTGCTGTATGGCTGCGTCTAATGACTCCTGCGTGTAGACATCACGCGGAACTCGACCACGACAGGTGACTCTCAGGCTTGGTTCGAGCCCGACGTTCTGTGGTTTAAAGTTCTGTCCTGGGTGGTTTGGGCGTCCAACGAAGCCTTGCGGTCGATACATATAAACGACCGCGAGCTGCGGTTCCCTTTCTAAAGCCCCCCTTCTTCACTCGCTCGGGCTAGCCAGCGGCGTAGTGGCATCTGCACACGTCTCTATCGAAGCCAAAACCTCATCAGCGCTCCCATAACCACAGCCTGGAGTGAAAGCCGACATGTCGCAACGTAGTGCTGACCCTTTTGAGCTAGGATATTCCATATTACTGACCAATCGATGCTGTAGATTGGCGCATGGAGTTCAACAACTACGTTCAGCAGAACAGACTTGCGAACGTCCAGTGGACCGAGGCGCGGTCAGGGCCTGTGGATGCCCCTGCATGGACTGCAAGCGTATGGAGTAAGTCATATCACTGTCGAGGAAATGCTCTTTCTCACCGAGAAACCCTAGTCAACGGCATTGAATATGGACGGGGAAATGCGCTCAGTGTCGGTGGGGCCCGAGAGATAGCTGCAGAACAAGCCTGGCGCACTCTTCAGGCTGCACGACGCTAAGGCTTCCCGATTCTTGCTGTTCGGGAATGTCCACCTGGGACAGGTAGGTATCCTACAACCCCAGTTGATACAGAACCCCCATTAATATACGTATACCTCTTCATAGCAGGAGTTCCGACGCGCCGTCGGACATCGCATTGCGACAGTCGTAAACCAGAATTTCAAAACAATGTATCCAAAAATCAGCATCTTGACACAAAGATCATACAGCGTACATTCTTCTCATATTCCTCCTCTCCCTGGCCCGGTGCAGTCATGTCTTAGTTACCACCAGAGGCGGTACCCTCACGATACCACACGTCCAGACGCACGAAGTTATTGTACACCTCCCCGGACGCGAGGAGCGAGTCCTCGCCCGTCGGCCCGCGCGTCTGTGGGTGGATCCACGCCGCGAGCGGCGCGTGGAACTCGAGGAACGCAGCGGCTTCATAGCGAGAGTTAGCACGCAATAAAACTTGATCATAAGATGAGCCCGCGACGTACTGCCTGCGGGGTAGCCGTCGCCGATGGCGCCCGAGCCGCCATGGATCTTCTTCCGCGCGCCCTTCTCCGGGACGGAGAGGTTGTTCGAGTAGAACTGCACGCCGGGCTCTGGTAGAACGGGGTTAGCAAGAGTGGGAATCGACAGAGAGCAAAAGGCCTACGGTTCGAAGCGAATCCAAGGCGGAGCCCGCTCTTTCCGCTCGCGAGGGAGACGAGCTCCTCTCCGGCAGGGCCGTCGCGTGACAGCGCCGCGCCGACCAAGTCCAACTCGGGTGTAAGCTCGGATGCTGGAAGAACGGAGGGCGGCGGGGGAGCTGCGCGGGCAGAGAACAGGTAGAACTCATCTACATAACCATACGCAGTTGTCGAAGTACGTGTGAGTCATTGGGGGTGCCACAAAGAGGGCGTAAACGCGTACCGTAGCCTTGCTCGGGGAACTGTTCGCCAATGCGTCCGCTGGACTTCTCCGCGTGTGCATGGTGGGTACCCGCCACAGGGAGAAGAGTTCCAGTCGAGAGCGCCTCAGAGTTCAGCTCAACGGTGTGATCAGCCTAGTGTACGCGGAAATTAGTTCTCTACGAAGGCTGGCGGCTTTTCGTCACGACTTGCCTTGAGAGAAATGGTGTGGTCCTTGATAGTGAGCGGATCCGGACCATCTTGGAGCGACGCGTCAAGATTGAAGCCCCAATGCTGTCATGAACGATCGCGCGGATGACGCAAACGGCACGCAATGGTATGTTAGCAGTTCTCCAGAAGGCCGAGGGTCAAGGACGCACCTGCGTGAGGTTGATGGGCGTGACCTTCTTCTCGTCCAAGAGCTTGGCGCGGTAGACAATAAGTACGCTGCCGAGGTTCCACTCCTTCTTTCCATCGGCAGTTGGATTGGCCGGCCCTTCTGGCTGCGCCAGACCGACGAGAACCTCGATGAGCAGACGACCAGGATACCCCTCTTCGCCGTCCTCAGAGATGCGCTTGAATATGATAGAGGTTGGAAGGCGCGTCTGGATCGTGGCGAGCTCCGCCGGGGTGAAGAGTTCAGCCGTGGAGGGGTCTACGAGCGGCTCCCATGGATACTGGTCGAAGCCCTTTGGCCCGCCGTGGAGCGATACGGTCGGGGCTTCGTTGGGCTTGGGCGAGACTACAGAGTGGATTCCGTTGCGCTCGACCGCGAAGGATCCCACGGGAAGACGGTTGGCGTAGCGGCCGATAATTGTGTTGGTGTACTTCTGGGTAATGTGACCCGCAGGGTCCTCAGGTCCGATCAGGATGTCATGGGTCTGTAGGAGGTCAGCGGGACGTCGACCGTATGACTAAGTCGTCTGTGTATACGGACCTTGCCATCTGCCTGGACGAACAGACGGTGAAGGGTAAGCCCAGCGGGCAGAACCTAGAAAGGATTTCGGTGGCGTCAGGACGACATTCGAGTCAACATGACATCCAAATAAGTACACAGTACCTCGAGCGCAAGAGATGGGGTGAGCGAGGGAAGAGTGAGAAGTATGGGCGCAAACGACGGGTCTGAGGCGGCCATGACTGGAGACGGTGGGGGTTGGAGAGAGAGGACGGGACGGAAGAGTGGAGGACAGCGCGATCCCGCCACTTTCGACTTATTCCGAGAACATCGGACGCCCGGCCCGCCCGGTAATCTTATCTCCCGTTCCCCATCTCCGAGGTTTCTGCTGAGCACCTGCTCTCACTCAAGGCCTCGCCGATCCTCTCCGTTGTTCTCCTCTTGCCACAGCTTGTCCCTCGTACACACCCACCGACGTATTCAATTTCGCGTATCGCCCTGAGCATGCTATCTTCCTGGGCAGGTCGAAGCAAACGTGAGACCCTACGCAGTTCGAGGGAGTCTGTCGCGACATGGGCACTGCCGTACTACACGGTGCGGCCTGGTACTACGGCTCTGCGGTGAACTGTGCGGGGATAGCAGCTGTTGTATGCTGCTATATGTACAGACTTAGACGTTGACTTGTAAGCCGCAGTCCACTTACATGAAATGCTTACTCACGAGTGTATACCGGATGTTGAACGTTGAGGTCCGAGGCTCTGAGTCGATCGCGAGACGGATGGCGACAAGCTTGATCTCGGTGTCTCCGTTCACAACAACGGGTTTGTCGCCGGTCGGAGTATCGGTTCATCACTGGCCGGGGCCGCCGTTGCCTATACACCGTCGTGGCTACCTTGCTTGTCGCTTCATCATCTACCCTCCACGTACGCGATGGCGTCACCGTCAATAGTAGCTGACACATGCGTCGGTGCTTGTGAACTTTCCAGCCCGGAAGACTCTCGATCTATCTCAGCCTGCACGCAGCTCTCCTTTTTTCCACGCTACGGAGTACAAATACGGCGCCGTCTGACATCCCACATTCTGCGTCCACGGTCCCACAACCCACATCTGCTCCTCTCACACACCTCGACAACTTTCACGCTCACACCATGGCTCCGACTACCCAGAAATCTCTTATCCTGCCGGAGAAGCAGGGTCAGTGGCTCGTCGGCGAACAGCCGGTGCCCACCCCCGGCCCGAAGGACATTCTTGTCAAGATCACTGCCACCGCGCTGAATCCGGTTGACTGGAAGATCCAGGCGTACGGCTACTTCATCGAGAACTTCCCCTTCGTCGGCGGCACGGATGGTGCCGGCATCGTCGAGGAGGTCGGCTCCGAGGTCACGAACTTCGCCAAAGGAGACACAGTGTGAGTGTCATCGAGACTCACTCTGCGCATATGTGTACTGACATCATCATAGTGTCTTCCAAGGATGGTTCGAGAACCCGAAGGCGACTTTCCAGCAATACGCCATCGTCGCTGCCGAGATCGTCGCAAAGGTGCGCACTTCTTCGTGCTCAAGATCTGTGTACATCATATCAACTTATTTACTGCTGTAGGTCCCGAAGAACATTACCGCTGATCAAGCAGCCTCGATTCCTCTCGGTCTCGCGACTGTCGTGACCGGTCTGTACAACCACAACCCAAAGGCTAAGACCATTAGCTTCCCCGCGCCCTGGGAAGAGGGCGGCACCACCAAGTTTGCCGGAAAGCCCGCGTTCATCATCGGCGGCTCGTCGTCCGTCGGCCAGTACGGTACGCATATAGTCCATGTCTAAAGACCGCATTCGGATCTAACCAATGACGAACAGCGATCCAGCTCGCGAAGCTGTCCGGGTTCTCGCCCGTAATCGCAACCTCGTCGCTCCGCCACGAGGAGTTCCTCAAGTCCATCGGTGCAGCGCACGTCATCGACCGCACGCTCCCCGCGGCCACCATCGCGGCCGAGGTCGCGAAGCTCACCGGCGGCAAGCCGGTTGAGTTCGTCTACGACGCAGTCTCGCTCCCGGACACACAACCGCTCGCGTACGAAGTCCTCGCGCCTGGCGGCCACCTCCTGCTCGTTCTCCCGGATTCCGTCCCTGCGGAGAAGAAGAAGGAGGGCGACAACAAGACGATCGTGACCGTGTTCGGAAATGTGCAGACGCCGGAGAACAGGGAGGTTGGTGTCGCGCTGTACAGCCGGCTCACGGAGTGGCTCGAGACGGGCAAGCTTGTGGTACGTGTCTACTTGGTAGTATATATGCTTGATGAGATGTACCCTGACGCACCGTTCCTGTAGCCCAACCGCGTAGAGGTGCTTCCCAATGGTCTTGCCGGTATCATCGATGGGCTCGAGCGCATGAAGAAGGACCAGGTGAGCGGGACGAAGCTCGTCGCCCGTCCGCAGGAGACGGAATAAGTTGCCCCACCGCGGACAAACACTTGTAGAAGTCGCACCTCACTGTATTTTTACCCACCGTTCTCTTCATCGCTTTTGAGCTGCAGATTATCATTGTGAGCGGGTCTACGTATACGCGTGAGCGCCAAGCCCCGAGTTGGGCGTCTACGCAAACAGATCGCGCGTATCCTTCGATGTGTGTTTTCTTAAGACCACTGGCACGATGGCACCGAGCAGTGCACGTCCACAACTCCATACCCTCGCACTCCTCTGGCACACACCTCATCACCCACTAGGTTTAATGGGCTATGGTTGCTAGCTTCGTTCTAATATCTCATCTACGTACCAAGCGAATGGTCTCGCTCCTGCCAGTGGGTGACACGCGCAACAGACTCTCGTGTTCTCGTCGCTCTGATGCTGGGCGACAACAGCCATCTTCTTTTTGCCACTGCTACCAAACCCTAACTGCCGAGATAGATCCTGGCAGCTGCAAACGTCAAGTTTTCACCTATTGCCAATCGGAGTGAGCTCTAAATATCTCAGCGGCGCCGGGCGTCCAAAAATGGTTCCTCTATCCGTACGCAGAAGCCGTGTAAACGAAATCCTATATACTGAGCTACGCCTACAGGTCGGAAACTATTCCGCTTTGCGGACTATACCGACCTCGGAGTGCTGACTCATGCAAATGGCAGGACCTATCAATAGCCATGGTACATAGTGGGCAACTCGCAGTGGTTGCACATGTACAGAGAGCTGTGCACTCACAACTCGACGGTGCTATCAAAGACGGTCTCGAACCGCTCGCTATTACCGCCATATCTTAATAGAGGCAAGTTGTAGCGAAGACGCCGCATACATCGCAGAGAACGTACGTTTGCAAATATCCAGTGCGTCACATAGGCCGATAACACCGTTTATACCGATCATATCGTCGAACTGAACCCTTCGGAGGTGCTCTCAGCCTCGAACTACGTATTCGTCTCGGAAAATGGCGCGCTTTCCGGGTATGTAGTGTCGTGTGGTAGCCTACGCACCGCGATGCGACTGTCGGGATATCGGTCCATCACCGGACTACCATTATGTGCGCTGCTCTGGTTACCTTTCTATGTCGCTTTATCATCTAACTTCATTCACTTTTCCGATGGCGACACCTCTCACAGTCGCTGACACATGCAGAAACAGATCCTCGCAAACTTGCTGGAGCGGAAAATCGTCTGCGAGCACGGAGGTACAAATAGCCTCGCTGACGACGTTGTGTTGAACACACACCCCACGTTTGTCTCTCTCGCACATCGTCTATCTTCACTCTCACATCATGGCTCCGACTACTCAGAAAGCTCTGCTCCTCCCGAAGAAGCAAGGCCAGTGGATTGTCGGCGAACGGCCCGTGCCTATCCCTGGCCCGAAGGACGTACTCATCAAGATCACTGCCGCCGCGCTCAACCCTGTCGACTGGAAAATCCAGGCGCTCGGCTTCGTCATAGAGAACTACCCTTGGGTAGGTGGCCAGGATGGCGCCGGGATCATTGAGGAGATTGGTTCGGAAGTAACGAACGTCGCGAAAGGAGACACAGTGTGAGTGCCCGACTATACGACGCAAGGGTGTACTGACGTCGTCAAAGTTTCTTTCAAGGGTGGCCCCTCGAGAATACGAAGGCGACTTTTCAGCAATATGCCGCCGTCGCTGCCGAGATCGTCGCAAAGGTAGTTATGATTTGCCCGGAGGTACCTCACTCACATGGTTATGCTGACTTGTGTACTGCTGCAGGTCCCGAAGAACGTCACCATTGATCAGGCGGCTTCGATTCCCCTCGGCCTTGCTACTGTCGCTACAGGTCTTTGGGGTCAGCACCCGCAGGCCAAGAGCGCTGGCTTCCCCGCGCCCTGGGAAGAGGGCGGTGCCATCAAGTTCGCCGGAAAGCCCATCCTGATCATCGGCGGTTCATCGTCCGTTGGCCAGTATGGTATGCACACGGTCCACACCCTAGCTTTGCGTGCCAGCTTCTAACCAGGATGTGCGGACAGCCATTCAGCTCGCGAAGCTATCCGGGTTCTCACCTATCATCACAACTTCCTCGCTCCGCCACGAGGAGTACCTCAAATCTCTGGGCGCAACGCATGTCCTCGAACGCACGCTCACGTCCTCTTCCATCGAAGCTGAGGTTTCCAAGCTCGTGGGCGGAAAGCCGGTCGAACTAGTCTACGACGCGATCTCGCACGCGGACACGCAGCAGCTCGCGTACGGCATCCTCGCGCCCGGCGGGCACCTCATCATCGTCCTCCCCGACTTGGTCCCTGCTGAGAAGAAGAATTCGGGAGACAACAAGACGGTCGTGAGCGTGGCTGGGAGCGTACAGATGCCGGAGAACAGGGCGCTCGGGGTCGCGCTGTACAGCCGGCTTACGGAGTGGCTCGAGACGGGGAAATTAGTGGTGCGTCTGCATCCGAAAATATCGCTCCATGAAAGCAGTTTTGACAGTTTCAACTTGAAGCCCAACCGCGTCGAGGTGCTTCCTGGCGGCCTCGTTGGCATCATCGATGGGCTCGAGCGCATGAAGAAGGACCTGGTGAGCGGGACGAAGCTTATCGCCCATCCACAAGAGACGCCCTGAACACCACGGGCCATCACAGGTGGGTGTCTATACTGGAGTACCTACTAGTAGATATACCGCATGTTCGGTATACGGGAAAGCAGAGTGTTTGAACCTAGGCTTATGCGAGCGCGCGAGGCTGCTATACGGTCAGACGCCCATGCCGCGACGCACGTTTTGCCCATCAAGTCGCTCACCTCTGTATCATCGCGTTCGCAGGCTCTCCCTTGCGCACACTTTGTCCACACTCGATAACGCAGATGTATGTGGCACATATAAGTTCATCCCTTTGCCCTCAAAGTCGACCGTAGAACGCGGACTCTGAGGACGATACTGATCTCAAAGCTATCGCTTGGCCCTTCTCGCCGCTCCGAATCCGGCTTTGATCGGACTTCAGAAATCATGCCACCGCACATCTGCAGAAATCCCGCTCTTAGTACACCGCAGCTGTGCGTAATAAGCAGACAGCGGAATCTCAGCCTTAACGAGAAGTCCGCCTTCGCGGACTATGCTACTCGCAAGCCGACCTCGGGATGCTTACTCATACGGTGTCGCCTAAGGATCCATTGCCAGAATCTGGTATCGGGATACTCGCAAGATGTGCGCAGGACTGCGTACAGGCTGACTGTTCTATTTCCAGCACCGCATAAATACGGGGACGTTGCCACTGCTGCGTCCATTGACCCTCAGAGTTCAGAGTTCTTGCATCCCCTTTCGCACCCGGCCCAACCATGACTCCTACTACGCAGAAGGCTCTAGTCCTCCCAGCTATCAAAGGAGAATGGGTCGTCAGTGAAGTATCCGTGCCCACTCCCGGCCCCAAAGAGGTCTTAGTCAAGATCATCGCTGCAGGGCTCAACCCGGCCGATTGGAAGATTCAAGCATACGGTATCGAATGGGTCCCATACCCTTTCATCGGGGGGTCGGACGCCGCCGGCGTCGTCGAAGAGGTTGGCGCGGAAGTCACAAACCTGACCAAGGGAGACAAAGTGTGAGTGTAGCCTCCGAGTGTTCATGGTGAGAAGCGACCCTCATTCGCCTTCAGCTTTTACCAGGCCTGGTTCAACACCCGCAAGTCAGCGTTCCAGCAATACGGCATAGTACCTGCCGAGATTGCCGCTAAGGTGCGTGCTGATAACTACACAGATGTCGACGGCGCAGCATGACTGAGAACGAGTTCGCGCGTAGATTCCAGATAACATAACTTTTGACCAAGCGGCATCGATCCCTCTTGGGCTCAATACGGTCGCCATTGGGCTGTACAACCACACCCCGAACACAAAGAGCGTGGACTATCCCGCTCCTTGGGAACAGGGCGGCACAACGAAGTTCGCCGGGAAACCCGCATTCGTCCTCGGAGGCTCGTCCACCGTGGGCCAGTACGGTACGTATCTCTTTCGTTTCCTCATTTGCGTGTGTGTCTAACCTGTGTGTATGCACAGCCATTCAGCTCGCGAGGCTTTCCGGGTTCTCACCCATCATCACAACCTCGTCTCTCCGCCACGAGGAATTCCTCACGTCGATCGGCGCGACTCACATCATTGACCGCACCCTCCCTTCCGACACTATCCAGGCTGAGGTCACGAAGCTCGCGGGACACAAGCCGGTTGAGTACGTCTACGACTCCATCTCGAGCGCGGAAACACAGCAGCTCGGGTACGAGGTCCTCGCGCCCGGCGGAGATCTCCTTCTCGTCAACCCGCAGGCGATCCCTGCGGAGAAGAAGAAGACAAGCGACAACAAGAAGATCCTCAACGTTTTCGCAGACGTACAGGCCCCCGAGAACAGGGACGTTGTCGTCGGAATCTGGAGCCATATCACGGAGCTGTTCGCGACGGGAAAGCTTGTGGTATGTTCAATTTGTAGCGCTCATCGCAAATCATGCACCACTCACCGTACGTCACAGCCTAGTCGTGTCGAGGTGCTTCCCAACGGCCTCGCTGGTATTCCTGACGGGCTGGTGCGATTGCAGAAAGAGCAGGTGAGCGGCCAGAAGCTCATCGCTCATCCGCAAGAGACACCGTGAGGCGCTTCAGGAGGCATATACGTGGAATTTTTGTATTTGGAACATGTATACACCTTCAAAATCAAGTCATATTATGTTGTTGTTTTACCGGTTGTTCAACTTGATCGTGCCGCCAAAGAGGCCATAGCCACAGAAGGAAGCCTAGTAAATGTCAAGAACCAGTCCAGCATTAGTGAAACAGAGAATGATTGCAACGTAGTAGAGTCCATATATTGGAGGGACGAGAGCGAGAGCGAGAAAGTATGTGCGTAACGATGGCTCGCGTGGATGAGTGAAGGAGAAAATTGGGCGCTAGTTCATCCATTTTCGGCCGTTTGTTTGGCAAAGGCTTCTGAACCAAACAACGGCCTCAATTGGGCGCTTGTTGCGACTTCCAGCACTTGTCCACCACGACCAACACACGACAAGCACATGTCAAGTATCACAGGTAATATATCGCCATTGGCTAAACCGGGTATGTATGGCTACAGAAGCTCTGATATCGTTAACAGTACTACAGTGTCCAGCCCGAATCCATAAGCCACCGTTCAAGTCGCGAGCCTTCCTAGCGTGATGGCTCAAGCAGTCCCAGGAAACACATAGGGAAGAAGAAGTGCATTAGCACGGCGTGCATACTTTTGGTGACGGAAGACCATCTACAAAACACTTTCGCCTGACGTGGATAATCAGCTGCCCGTCGGGCGCGAATACCGCCCGCACAGACGTCATGTCCACATCCGACGGCGAGAACGCGACCTCCCATTCGTAGTGCGCTATCAAATTTGAATCAGCTCACGCCCAGATCCACACGCGTGCAAGAAAGCAAGTACTCACAGTCACTCTCCCGGTGCCATAGATCCGCGACCACGGACAGCCGCGCGCCCTTCTTCGCGCACACCGTCACCATCTCCGGAGCGAGGCCGTCGGGCAGGCGCACTACCAAGGTATGCTCCCCTGTGCTTGAGTGCACCCGCATCGGGGGTGTGCGCGCCGGTGAGGGCGTCCGCCGCGAGTGCGCGATAGGGGACTCCGGAACGAACGCCGACACACGTGGCGCGCTCGGCGTGGGCGAGTACAGCGGGGAGGGTGGGGGTGCATGAGGAAGTCCGGGGCTTTCCCAGCCGGAGCGCGATTGTGAGTGCGAACACGAGCGCGACATGCTCGAAGGATAAGAAGTTGCGGAAGAGGGAGTAGGAGGCGAAGGCGAGGGCGGCCGTTGGGCTGGTGCAGGCGGCATCGGGATCCTCATACTGCTTGGGATGCGCAAGAGCGGTCCTGGCGCTGGCGGAGGTGGCATCTCCGAGCTTGAGCTCGTACGGGTGGGGGCTGGGGATGGCATCGCTCTCGACGAGGCGATTGACGACGACGAAGACAGAGGTGTGAGTACCTTACCCGGCTCGGGCTCAGCCGCATATATTCCCTGCAGAGAATTGGGTTCCGGGGTGGTACTGGGGACACCGCGGAATGAGCGCACCGCAAGTGAGGCAGCGCGAACGGGGCAGCGAGCATGCGCCTGCGCCTGCGCCAGTGAGAGCCCGTGGAGGAGCTCGTCGGTCTGCCGGATAAGTGGAGACGCAGCGCGAGCAGGACGACTTGACGCGGGTTCCTGTAGTCGCAGCTCGACTTGGCTATGGACAAGTGAAAAGCCAGGATCGCCGAGGGCGTTCATGCTAGTGCTCGAGCATAGCCCGGGCGGACGCCACAGGGGGCCCGCAGACGGCTGGCGGCGCAACGTGTCCGCGGCGTCGTTTTCTGCTGGGAGCCATGAGTTTCTGTTTCGGCGCGCGTGATATGAGGTAACGAAGCCATAATCGCGGCGAACTCGAACATAGCCTGCATGCGGACTGCACGCGCGCGCGGGGGCTGCTTAACGCTAAGTGAATGTGACGCACCGTTCGGAGACCGCCGCGCTGGGCGGGGGCGGCCCAGTGCCGAGAGGCCGAGTTGCTTATGGGAGGGCGCGTGTGCCGATCCAGCGAGAAGCCCCAGTCCGACCGCGTCCAGCGCAGTGTCCTTGCCCGAGGTGCATAGAGCGGGGGTGTCATGGCAGAGCGCGTCCAGACCAGAAAGCGTGTTGCTAGACCGGAAGGCTAGAGGCTGACTGGCAGTGGAGAGCGTTACAGAGCAAGCACGAGCGCGAACGCTGCCAGAGAGCCGGCGAGAGCATGCGGACAGGGCCATCGCTTCTTGTTGGGCTCGAGGGTTCTAGTGGGCGGAGGCACTACCGGAGCGAGCGAGCGAACGGGTGCAGATGACGAAGAGAGAGCGAGCAACGAAGAGAAGCACGCGACCGCAGTAGAACGGGGATAGCTACCAGAGCTCGAGGAGGGTGAACGCGGGAGAGTTGCAAGCGGCAGCAGTGGAGTGCGCGGGCTCATGCGCCATTGGGTGGCTGACACGGGGGTAGTCAGCCGCCGCGCTGCGGGTTGCGTTCGTGACCAGCGCGAGGTAGGTGGATGTCCGACTGGGTTGTGCGGCGCGGGGTAACGGCCTCACATGATGACATACGTTCTCATATACGCCGCAAGCTGGCTGCCGGTTTCTGGGTGCCGTGGAGTTCCGCGTCCTGTATGGCAAAGGACATAGAATATGAGGCGCTTCTTGCCGTATGTCCGAATGGGATCCGCGCACCGTGCCTCGGACGATCTTGAAGTGATTCGTATTCTGCGAAGACATGAATGAGGCCATTGTTGGTGCCCTTTCGTGTCGCGCATAGTAATAGAATGCACCTAAAATGTAGAATGGACCGAGCTCTCCGAGGATGGTATTGCGGGAATATCGTCGTGGTCCGTGACCCAATCAGTCGTGGTCTCCTCCGTGCAGACAACGCGGGCTTGTTGTATTCCTGTTGCTGCGTCAACACATACGTAGTGGGAGCGAATGTGGAGTAGAGGGAGAGTAGAGGGGGATATCATCCTCGTAGCCTCCGAACGGTGCGCGGCCGAGTTTGCCGAGGTCCAGAGTGCCACTACGCACGCAGCGTCCTCCCAGGCGGCACATCCTCACGCGAAGTTGCTTCGCGGCCTCTAGTCGGTTGTTTCCGCCGCGCCCGCGGGCGTTCTCGCAGCGCGCTATCCCCACGCTACGCTAAACACGCAACTGACCCAGCGAGCGTAACCCTACCCGCACAACGGTAGGTTGCATCAGAAGCCCAGAAGCCCGTGAGCCGTATACTGGTCGCTGCCGGTTTGGGGGGATCTGCGCCTTGCGTCCGCACGGGCGGCCACGGTCAGGTCAGGCAGCTGGGGATGCGTTGGCGGTGCACGAGCGTGGCATCGCTCAGCTGACGCATAGTTCCTAGTAAACCTAGTTTCTCAGTAACTGTCCTGGCGGCTGACTGACGTTGAGCGTCGAACGGGAATAGGAACTCACCCCGGCGGACGCCTCCGGTGGTGCTGCGGAGCGAAGGAACGCGAGCGAAGGGCAGGCATGCGGTGGGAGAGGAAGATCACATACCGAGGGTCGTTCCTTGGAGTTGTGGGCGGGTGTTGTACTTAACATCGAGGGAAAGGGGTTCGACATTCCATCTTGCACGAGCTCCCACAGAAATATAGGTTTTCTGTTCTAGAGCACCGGTTTTCCGTGACCATGCGAGGGTGAGACTAGGGTTCCTTCCAAACTCGTGCCTAGATGGGCTATACGGGATTAGTGACCGAGGGTGGTTCTTGTGTATACTTAGCAGGTACGGTACCTTTCGAAGGCGGATACACCCCAGATAGGCGTTCTATGTGCAAGATACCGCAGACCGAAAAGAAACCGGCCGCCGTCCACCTGAGATAGCGAAGAGCGCCACGACGGTCATGCAAGCAGCGACCATTCAACGTCTAACAAGGCCTCTGAGCGTCCGGAGAGTGCCTCTGACCGTCGACGCGCGACGCCCGCGCAATCATCTGGTCAATGCCGCGACGTTAGAACCTCGCGCTCATGAGCACGCGCACGGCCACGAGGCTCGCACGAAGTCCCTGCAACACGTCGAACCCAACGCGAGCCGCCGCCTCGAGGCGAACTCTGTACAACAGCCTCCCTTCTGCCCGCGCGCACGCGGTGCACGCAGAATAGGCTCCTGCGTGCACGACGTCGTATGCGGCGGCAGAAGTCTCCCAGACAGGGGATATGAGCTGATAAGCTACCGCTGCGGCCGCTCCCGTCGGCGGAGACCTCTCCTCCATGCATGGCGCTGGCGTGGGCTGCAGGGGCGTGCAGGGAGTGGCTCTGCTTGGGGGCCCTGTGTACCGGTCGGGAGCCATCACCGGGTTGTAAATCCAGTTTCATGGTGGCTAGCACCGGAAGGGGGGGCGTGCCCCATATCGGAAACTGGTTAGGGCGATACTAACGCCTGTACTACAACTGTTCGCAGGAGAGTAAATGTTTGCTTTATTGCTATACGATGGACTCCTTACCTTCACTTCCTCTCTTTCTTTCCTTTGAAATCTCGTTTACTGCCTCCGAATCTGCAATTTTTGGCCTTAGTGGATACGGGTCGCGCGCGAGGCGCCGCGTCGGTCTCGCGCACGGCGCGAACAGCTCAAGGAACTATCTTATAGAGCTCATGTACTCTGAGGTTCCGCAACGACGCATGAAGCCGAGCCTGGCCGCGTACTTTGACACCTCTGTGCGGGGAAGTCTGGATGGATCACAGCCGTTGTCAGAATGGTACATAGGCCCATCGAAATGAACAGCCATTCAAGACGGCAATGCAAGGAGGACATGAGAGTACATGCCTAAGCCCGTGTACCTCTTGGCGGTACGTACTTGCTACCCGTCTCTCGCAAATTCGAAGAGGCGCCAAGTATCCGTAAGGTTTTCGACGGAGGCCTTGCCTCGAGCCTCTGATAGCTACATCCGCGCGCGAGGGTCAGCTGCGCGCGTATGTCCACGAGGCTCGCAGGGGTCGCACGCGTGAGAGGCATCATCCTGAGTGCACGGACTCGAGCAGAGGCGGACGCGTTTGATCGGGCGAGGCGGCGGATCTGTGCATGGACGGATGACCGGTGCGGTACGCGCGGAGCGCTACCCGCGCATCCCTGCATTTGGCAACGTAACGACTGTCGGTCCGAAACTATCGGCACTCTCTTGTGCGCCGCTCATCCACCTGATGGGATACAGTTGTATCCGCGTCGTGTCCGGGCATTCTGGTTCTGTGAGCGCAGAGGGAGCCTGTAGCTATTCTTGCGAGGAAGAGAATTCGTCTGGCCCCTGTGGTATGGCCGTCGATTGTCGCCGAAGCTATTCCCAGTGCGGTCGAGGTCGAGTTGTCGCGGTCATGGATGATGCTCTAGCAGTTTCGAGATAACGACTCCGTCTTCCAGATTGCAACATGCCGATTGCAACACCTCCCGAGCTCGAATCAGAACCCCAAAAATGGATGGCCAAGCCCGACTGGTCGGTAGGCACTAAACAGCTCGAGGCACTCCGCCCGGCGGATGGATTAGACTCGCCGTCGCCGTCATATTCGGGGTGCTGCTGCGCCCGCCTCGCCCGCGGCCGGCTCCGTGCTCTACTGAACGCCAGCGGCGGGACAGTCAACAGTCAGCGCGACTGTGCAGGTAAGAGCAGACTCGGCCGACGGCAGCGCACCTTTTCTTGGCCACAATAGCATCGCGACTCGCCCATGTGGTTGGTAGGGTCCGCAGCACCGTTATGAACAACCCCCGGAATCAGCACACCTCCTGAGCCGTCGCCGCTTGATATACAAGTTGATTGCTCTGGAACAACCGCGGCGCGGTGTAGAGCTTCTAGCGGTCGTCAACGGTCATGTCGCTCAGGTTCACGAGCTCGCTCCCTTGATCTTCACATCGCGCAGCGAGCAAGGAGAAAAGGCGGGGAGTCGTCGACGAGCGGGTGCCGTCAGCTGGCGTGCTCGTTGGAGCGGACGGTGCTCGCGAATCGCGCGCGGGAGGGCGAAGTGGAGAAAGGGGAGGAGCATCAGGAGGGCCGTGCGAGCGAGGGCGGGAGCGTGATCGATGCCCCGTGGTGGACCTTCCTCGCTGGTTCCAAGCCTGTCGCGCGCCGCCCATGGCGACGAACAAGCCCTGTCGAACTGTGAACGCAATCGCGGTGGCGCACGACACGCCGCGAGCCAAGGAGGACCTCAGGAGCCCGGCCGGTACCGCTCTCGGCGCGCCCGCGGCGGCAGGCGGCTCGGCGGGCGCGATGACGCGCACTGACACGGCGGACCGGGCACTCTCGGGGGCAAATCTGGACAGAGGAAGCGGGGGTCAGAGGCGCGCGTGCGCCAGATGCGGAAAAGTGGGGGTGGCGTGATGGCGCGACAGCGGACACCAGCGAACACCGCTTGCGCGCGCTACCCGAAAGGGGTGTGAAGGGTCCGGAAGAACGGAAAGGCCTGGACCTGCACCCGGAGGAGTGGATCGCGACAGATGAGGCAAAGGAGGCTGATCATGGGGCACGGCCGTGCGAGAGAGAAGCCACCCCGGAGGAAGGCCGCGAGCACCCATGGGAGCATGGGCGATGCGGGAAGGTGTTGGGCCTGAACTCGCTCGGCCGTACCCGTCTGACTGCGACAAAACAGACGCGTCGGCCCTCTGTGCGCGACGATGTGGACACATCCGAGATATGGAGTGCAGCGGGGAGGTGGCGGGAGAAGGCGGTGACAGCGACGGAGAGGAGTGCGGGTGATAAGGGGCGATCGGGAATCTGAGATTGGGATATGAAATGAGCCATACGGGCGCCTATGGAAGGCGGAGAAAGACGAGAGACAACAACGGACTTGCTGAGCCTCACACCAACTTGGCCCAGAAGCCTGTCGTCTGGTACGGCCAATCCCTTGTTGGCACTCGTATCAAGAAACTCTTCTCCACCGCCTCTCTCTCTCTTCCACCACCAACCTTATTCCCTCTCGTCTCCTCCCTCGACCTCGCCATGGACGTTGCTCAGGCCGACCCCGCTACCCCGCACGGCCTCGACTATCCCGCCACCTTCCTCGACTCCCTTCCTGCTCTCCGACCTCGTTCTGATCCTCACCCGCCCATACGTGCTCTGACTGCCTCCCAGTTCTCGGACTTGCACTTCGCGCATTTGACTAGCCATGCACCCGACCATGTCCTCTTCCCCTTCTTGCACGGACTCGAGGGCGACAACGAACAGCAGAACGCCTTCTTCGCCTCTTCGCGACCAAAGGGCGACGTACCTCGATACAGAGGCCTTGTCTGGGTCGCGTGCGATGACGACGAAGAAGACATCTGCGATGTGGACGAGCTCGACGACGACGATGATGATGACTACTCTTCCACCTCTTCTCTGGACTCATTCGGCCCTACCGATCTCGACGAGGACGTGCCGATGGAGCTCGACCCAGTTGTTGACGGAGCGGCGATGAAGGGCTGTCCTCCCCCAGATCCATTGGACAAGACGCCCGTATCCCCACCAGCCGTCCCTATCACCGCGGGCCAGCCCCCCTCGACGACGACCCACACGACGACCCACACGAAGCCCTCTTTCCTCACTTCCAGTTTCCGCCCGCGCGAGCTGTTGCGCACACGGATGGACGAGCGGGGCGTTGTGAGCGTATTCGGCGAACCGAAGATCCCGGATGGAATCAGTCTCAGGAACTTTGGAATCCAGGTGGTGAGTGTTGCTTCTCGATCGGTGGTTTCGGCCTCGTCAGTGCGGGCGGAGACGTCGAACCCGCGAAGGGGCGTGGCATGCGTTGGTTTAATTGTCGCACCCCTCCTTCTGAATGGAAGCGCCGTCGAGGGTGGGTCTTCACAGAAGGGGTGGCGTGCATGGCTCCTGGCACGCCGAGGGCTCCACGCGGACCCGAAGAGACGTCGCGGATCTCCCGCAACTGGCAGTCCCCCGTCCTGGTTCCCTGCGCGCATCGATGGCGCCTTGCCTTGCGCTTTCATGCTGGCCCAAGTCGTCGCGCGCGCGATACTTATTCATATTGGTCACGACCTGTTTGCTTATACGCCCGTAACAGCCAATATATGCGACCGTTTCGGACATCGTCGTTTACTCTCCGCGCGGCATGACCCGCACTGCGATCGCCGTCGCGGAGAAGTTCAAGCAAGCGGTTGAGATCAAGCTCGAGGAGCGCCGCGCGCGCTGCCCAAACCCCGACGCGCTCGTTGTGTACAATGTCTTTGTGCTTGACGCATCGGCGTCGGAGATGGCAGAGAAACTCCCCCACCTCGTTGTTCGCACTGAGGATGCCGCATCTTCTGGCGCTCACACAGATGGTACGGATGCGCACACCCTTGGTGAGAGTGACGACGCCACCCGCCTCCTCCGCGCGACCACCATAGACTTTGCGCAGCGAGAGAAGGACGAGATGCGCGATCTCACTCAGGCGTCTGAGATTTTGTCGTTCGTAGACCCCGAGTCCGGCCCCGATCCTGACGTTCTTGCGGGCTCGAACACTGCGACTCACTGGGAGCCCTCTGTGGGCCAGATCTTTCTGGGCAACTCCAACGACGTTCCTCTTCCCCCAGACCGTCGCATTCGCATGCGCACTCTGCGCGGCGATGAGGACGACGAAGACACGTTTGACTGGCGGACGAATGACCCCAGTAATGGCTACGGCTATGATCTCTGCATCGAGTGCCATGACTATGCGCCTTTCCCTACATCCGCACATCTACGTGCGGCTGAGGAGCACCTGCGTGTTTTGGAGAAGCGTTGGGTAGAGCGCTGCGTCGCCGAGGCGGACGGCGCCGATCCGAAGGAACCCCTCCCACCACGCCCACCGCCAAGTGCTTCCTACGTTGTCCATCTTCCATTCCCCAGCTCCCCAGCATCCTCTGTCGTCACCGTGAACACGCTCCTCCCCTTCATCTCCTTCCTCGAACGACTACTTCAGCCCTTAACAGGCGCGCCGCTCACGTACGGCGTTGCAACAGAGCAGTTATCACCATCTCGCTCGCAGCACTCATACGATGGGCATAGCAGGCGGAATACGAGCGCTGGGTTCATGCCCAGCTCCCTTCCTCCCCCAAGCTCATTCCCAACATCGTTCTTCCCCTCATCGCCATCCACACCAGGTGCATCCTACACTCGCACACGGTCGACCTCAGCCACCTTCCTTCCAGCCACCTCGCCATCAACTCCCGTTGCCAACGGTTCAGCATCCGCTTCTCCGGCTCCCTTGCGCACACGTCCCGTGAAGATCCTCATCTACTCCGCGGACGGATACACGGAATCGTCGGTCCTCGCTCTGTGCATTCTGATGGCTATGCGTGGGATCTCGCTCCCCGAGGCCTATCTGACCCTCCAGGTCGAGAAGCGTCGGAGCTTCTTCGTCTACCAGAGCGATCTCGGCGTACTGAGACGTGTCGAGGCGCGTCTGGAGAAGGACAGGACGGCCCAGAGCCAGAACCCGGCTACCGCGTCGTCATCGACTGCACTGCAACGACAAGTTCCGAGCCAGGGCGAAGGCGACAACGCATCGGAAGCTCAGAGTCCGCAGGGCTGGGTGCGGTCTCTTGGCCGCGCAGCAGCGAAGTCCGTGTCCTTCACGGCTCCTGCCACGGACGACCCGGCGCACGCATCGGCAGCCGTGAGTGCGCTCGCCGCAGTCCATCCGACGCGGACACGTTCCGAGTCGGAAGCAGACGCTGGGATGCAGACGCCAACGCCCGGGCGACCGCGTGCACACACCATGCCACCGTCACGGGTACCTCCATGGAGGGACCACCAGGCGTGGTTCAACGACGCGAGGTTTGACGGGAGCTTCCCAAGTCGAGTTCTCCCGTTCCTGTACCTCGGCAATTTGTGAGTGTTTCCTTAAGCACTTCGCCGGCGGCAATGCTTATTTCCGTGTGTCCGTGCCAGGAACCATGCTTCCAATGCGTTCATGCTCCATGCCCTCGGAATTACGCATGTCGTATCCGTGGGCGAGTGTGCCCTCGTTCCTCCACCGCACCTCGACGCTGCGAACGCCGCCGCGGGCACGATGGCGTGCTCTCTCCCCAACTCTGGCGCCCACTTCGTTCCTGGCAAGGGTCCTGGAGGACAGGGGTCGCTGTGGATCGAGGAACGCGAGGGCCGCATCAAGGTGCTTGACATCAAGGGTGTCTGCGACGACGGGATCGACACGCTCGAGCCACAGCTGCAGCCGATCTGCGACTGGATCGACAAGGCGCGCGAGGAGGGCGGGAAGGTGCTCGTGCACTGCCGTGTGGGCGTGTCACGCAGCGCGACGGTGGTCATCGCATACGTGATGAAGCACCTCTCCCTCCCGCTCGTTGACGCCTACCTCATCGTGCGCTCGCGGCGGCTCTCGGTTCTCATTCAGCCCAACATGCGCCTGCTGTACAACCTCCTCGGATGGGAGGTGAAGCTCGCGCGGGAACGCACCGACGCCGCGCTGCCCGAAGACAAGTGCGCGGGTATGAGCGATCAGGAGAAGCAGGAGAAGCGGAAGACGCGGCTGCGGTGCGAGCTCGCGCGCGCGCTGAACTGGCCGTACCTCGCCAAGGAGGTGCACGCACTCAACGAGAAATACCTCCACTAGACGGGTCTGTGGCGCTGGGTGTGCGTTGTCGCGCGCGGACTCATGTGTTGAGTCTTCGCGCCCCACTTTTCCTTTCTATAGGACCGCTGTTCCTTACCCCCACCCCATCTTGCGCCCTATGCTCTTCTTCCATTCCATTTCGTTCCACCCCTCCCGTACTCAGGCACCTATGACCCGCGCTCGCCCCCAACCACAACACATGTACGACCACGTTGTAATCATTGTACATTCTTGTAGCATCCCTCTTCCGCGCGCCCTTCTCGTGTACATGATCGTCCCTTGGCCCCCCGTTTCGTCTCAACGTCCGGATCGTCGCAACTCAACTCGTCTCGTCTCGTTCCGTCGTACCTCGTCTAGCATCGTCTCTCCACCTAGTCCTATCTCCGCTCTAGTTCGCACTGTCTGTACACGATTATGTATATGTTTCTGGATTAATGCCACGTTCAATTCCTGCTGTCCTCCACAACTTCGCGATAGACTAGACTTGAGAGGCTTGATAGACTGGTGTTGCGTGAAGCGCCTGTCCGATGCAGCAGACATCCGGCGGCAAATTTTGGTGGTCGATATCTCTTTCCTCGCAACGACCACTTACTCAAACATACCCTCAAACTCATGCACAATATTTTCTTCGACCTCCGACCATCCAGAGCTGCAGTGCTGCCTGATGATATTCTCGGTGGCTCCCTCTATGGCCCAGTTGTTCCGCCTTGTCGTCGAGGCTCTGATATCGTCGCGGACTCTTCCGATGCTAAGCTTCCGGTCCTCTGTCACCTGAGTGAGGAATAATTTGGATCGATGCCTCTCAGCTGTAGTACGCTTGCGTCTCGACTTGGCGTACCCTGGCGAAAGTTTCCGCAATCGTGGTCCTCGACGAGGCTAGTAAGCTTTCTCATGCGTTTTGTATTGGGTGAAGGTTAGAGTGCCCTGCTCGATCACCATGCTGCTCACACGCGGCGCATTCTTGGGAGAGTACGTCGACGAGAAGCATTGCGCCACAGCCGTCGTAGATGCGGCACCTACTAGTGCTGACCAACATGAGTATATTTTGCAGGTCTTCGGTGGGTAGATGTGCATTTGCGGGCCTTCGGGTTCACACGTCGCGTCGAGAGTTCGTCGGCGCACACTGGCTCGATTCCCGAGAAGTCCTCAGCCTCCTATCGTGCTCCGGAAGCTCGCCACGCCAAACCTACGAACTCGGGACGAAAATAACGGCCTCCTCTGCGCATGCGCACGACATCTGTCGCCACCGCGCTCACGTGTGGCGCCCGCCTATATAGTACTCCCAATTTAAAGCCGCACCTTCCCCTGTTGAGCCTGCACGACTCATTACACTATACGGCATGTCAACCCCAACACAGCAGAAGGCTTTATTGCTCCTCGCCAAGCAGGGCGACTTCGCGGTACAGACACGACCCGTCCCGACGCCGGGCCCGGGCGAGCTCCTCGTGCGAAACGAGGCGAGCGGGCTCAACCCCGTCGACTGGAAGATCCAGGCGTACGGCCTGTTCTTGAAGGACTATCCTGCCGTCTTGGGAACCGACGCCGCGGGGGTCATCGTCGCCGTCGGCGAGGGCGTGCCAACGTGGCAGGTCGGAGACAGAGTGTTCGTCGAGGTTTTTTTTGCGGGAGCTGAAACGGTGCTAGATGACGTCTATCTGCCTGTAGGTTGTATGAAGGCCGGCAGCACATTGACCGAGCAACGTTCCAGCAGTACGCTCTAGTCGATGCCGACTTTGTCGCCAAGGTTAGCGTTTGAACATAAGCTACGCTACGTGTTTGCTGACCAACATACTGCGTACACGTGTACTAGGTCCCGGACTCGCTCACTTTCGAACAAGCGGCCTCTATCCCTCTCGCGCTTACCACCGCTGCAGTAGGCCTATACAACCAGGCGGGTGGGCCACGGTTCACCCCGCCGTGGGTTGAAGGCAGCAGGTTCAAATACGCAGGGCCTATAGTAGTTATCGGCGGATCTAGTGTCGTCGGTTCTCTCGGTGCGCCATCTACGCAGGATCTACGGGACTCACGCGTGAATAAAGGCTCACGCACTATGAAACAGCCCTCCAGCTCTCGAGGCTATCCGGATTTTCCCCCATAATCACGACTGCCTCGCTCAAGAATGCCGAACTGCTCATTGGCTTTGGCGCCACCCACGTTCTCGATCGGAACCTGTCCGCTTCAGCGCTGCGCGAACAGGTCTTCGAGCTTGCCGGCGGAGCCGTATCGGTCGTGTACGACGCCATCTCGCTCCCCGAGACGCAGAACGCCGCATTTGATCTCCTCGGCAAAGATGGAAAGCTCCTGACCGTCCTCGCGCCCGCGGTGGACGAAGACAAGCAGAAGAATGCGAACGGACGCACAGTCGTCACCATCGCGGGCCACATACTGCGTCCGGAGAACCAGGACTTTGGACGGGGGCTGTTCTCCAAGTTGACCGGCCTGCTCAAGAACGGCGATCTCAAGGTATGCCCTTATAACGTTGGAGTGCGGTAGCGCTGACGCGGTGCTCGCAGCCATTACATGTCGAACTCGAATCCGGAGGCCTCGCGGGTATCCCTGCTGGTCTGAATAGGCTGAAGAATAACCAAGTGAGCGCGAGCAAGGTTGTAGTGCAGCCACAGGAGACGGCGTAAGAGATTGTAAACGATGGGCCCATCTGTACATGTACTACCGTGTATCTTCTCCTGTCACAGCCCGTGTGGAATAGCAATCAACGAACATCACCGCAATACGCTGTCTCATTCAAATGTCGCTTAGGGGAGATACAACACTCTGGCTCTCGGTGGTTATCATCCAGAAGATTCATCATAGCTGCTTTCGAAACGTATTCAAGTATTCATGCATCATGCTACACAACATAGGTAGAGGCTGATACTCTCAGCCCGAGATCCTGACGCCACTCCCTTCGACGCCATCCCGACCACTCAAGGAGTTTCCTGAGGACGCGCAACCAGCTTCTTCGCGCTGACCTCGTTGTTCTTTAGGCGTTCTAGGCCCGCAGGTATGCCCGCAAGTCCGTTGGGGACGATCTCGACTGCGTTCGGCTGCGTTCGTCGTTAGAATGCGCGGTCGGCTTTAATTGGATGGTATCGGCTTACTTTAATGAGCCCCTTCTCCAGCCACTCCGTCAAGTGCTCGAAGAGCTCCAATCCGGCAGCTTGGGTATGCGGGAAGGAAATGCTGCCGCGTACCATCACGATATGCTTCTGCTCTCCGTCCTTCTTGAGCTCGGCCGGGATGACGTCGGGCAAGACGAGCACCAGATTCCCGCCGGGTGGAACAGCCCTGTACGCGAGGACCTGCGTACTGGGCTCCGAAACGCCGTCGAAGACGACCTCGAGTGGTTTCCCGCCCGTGAGCTTCGGCAGTTCCGCCAGAATCGCGTCGGCCGGGAGTGTCCGATCCACAACGTGAGTCGCTCCGAGAGACGTGAGCAGGCTCGTGTTACGTGAGGACGCCGTGGTTATGATCGGGGAGAACCCGGAAAGCTTCGCGAGCTGGATGGCTGCGTGTAGCCCGATTAAAACATGATCAGAGAAGCGAGGTGAGAGGAAAGGTATGCTAAAGCCTCACCGGACTGCCCAAGGGAGGTCGCGCCGCCGAGTATGAAAATGGGCTTCCCGGCGTAAGCGGTGCTTCCGCCGTCTTTCCAGAAAGGCTTCAAGCGCAAGCTTTCCTGCTCACTCTGCTGATTGTACAGCGCCAGAAACGAGGTGACAAGGGCCGACGTGACCGTAGCCGCCGACTCGAAGCCAATATTCTCAGGAATCTGGAAGACAGTCAGAACCCAGGAGATCGCGTAAATTGCCAATGTCATCTGCGACTAACCTTTGCAGCGAGCGTAGCTTGGACGAGACTGTTCTCCTGGAACGTGCCGTATCCAGCCTTCATAGGTCGTGCGCCTTGGAAGAGGCTAGCAAAACGAAGTGCAAAGCCATCAGCATTCAATACGCGTTTCATAATGCACAGGAGTGGACTTACACACGGTCGCCTTTCTTGAAGTTCGAAACGTTGGTGCCCACTTCGACCACGACGCCCGCGCCGTCGCTCCCTGGGGTGAATGGATACTCAGGGACAAGCCCGAGAGAGGCGAATTCCGGCAAGGCGACCTTCCAGTCGACGGGGTTCAGTCCGACAGCATGGAGTTTGACCAAAATGTCGTTGGGGCCAGGACGAGGGATGGCCGTCTCGCCTACGATGTATTTCTTACCAGGGGCAGGCAGGACGAGCGCTTTCTGAGTGGCTGTTGTGGTAGACATCGGGTTGGAGATAGTAGATGTCGGTGTCTGGTTCGTTGAGAACACTCGGAATTTCGAGACCGAGATATTTAAGGCGTCAATGCCCGACCTCCCCTGGCAGTAGGATCCGTGAAGCTGTCGATCGTGAGTGCCCGAAGCGGTCGCAACGACACAGCTCAACTCGCGGTTCACCCGCAAGACCCACGCGCGCTATGCCGATATCGGGAATTGCGTGCATGCCATTAGAAATCCATCAACCATGGGACACCAACCGCAGCAGATTGTGCTCCCAGTGGTGGACTAGAAGGTGAAGATGTTTGTCAGAAATTGCGACTGAACGTCTAGATATGAGGCAATTTGAACCTGGATCGAGTTGACGGAGAGCGAGGGGAGTCGGGTATGTTCGAGGGTATGTTCGGGTACCCTATCATAGATAGTCATATCTACCGAGCGACGCGGCACTCATGGCATGCGGTGTCGCCATTCAGGGGGCATCCCGGCCGGCAGCACGAAGCGCATGTGTCGTGATCTGTAGCGAACTCGGGTCCACTCATGAGATTCGTTTCTCCTCTTTAAAATGGAACTTAGACTCACTGTTCGAACTCTTAAGCCATGCGGTAGAAACAGCCGTAGGCCTTGCCAAAGAATCTGAGTCGGCGTGGAGGCGACGTGGACGTCGAAGTCCGAGAACGGTGGACGCACTGCCACGACAGCGCGCGCTTCGAATTTGTCTGTGAGCGTTTGCTACGCAGCAACCACGCAGTGTCACCACTCCTTCTTCACCAAGACCACTGGAAGAACCTCCTCATCATTCTTGATCCAATTCTGGAATAACTCACAAAATCTCTGTGTAACTCAAAACAAGCTCCTTACAATAAGTTCTGACATTGGGAAAGATTCGTTAAGTAACCACTGAACGCACAACGCAGTCGCGGCGTAACTTGATGGCCAAGTTTGACTATTCCTCAGCTCTGGAAGTTCACGGAGTTTCTTGAGGCTTAGCGACAAGCTTCTTGGCGCTGACCTGGTTGTTCTTCAGACGCTCCAGGCCCCCTACAATGCCAGCGAGTCCGCCAGGGAGGACTTCGAACGCATTCGGCTGCAGCAGGACGAAGAAAGCAATGTAGGGATTAGCAACGGACACGGACAACTTGGTAGCGTATTGAACGAACCTTGATAATCCCCTGCTCGAGCCAGCCCGTCAGCCGCCCGAAAATCTCTTCGCCGATCTTCCTGTGCTGGGGCAGGTGGACACTCCCATGGATGAAGACGATGCGCTTCGCGTCTCCGTCTTTCTTCAGCTCGGCCGGGATCTGGTCCGGCAGAGCGAGCGCGAGTGCACCTCCAGGTGCGAGGACTTGGTACGCGAGGGACTGACTCTCCGGGCTCGAGACGGCATCCACGGCGACCTCAAACGGCTTCCCGGCCGCCACCTTCAGCACTTCGGCCAATACCGCGTCAGCGGAGAGACTACGGTCAACGACATGAGTCGCTCCGAGCTCGGTCAGGAGTGCGGCGTTGCGGGGAGACGCGGTGGTGATGATGGGGCCGAAGCCGGCAAGCTTGGCAAGCTGGATAGCTATCGTAGCGGATGTTGATGACGGTCAGCAAATGTCGGGCGAACGGATAGTCGAGTATACGTACAGTACTGTCCTAGGGACGTCGCGCCGCCTACAATGAAGATGGGCTTCCCGGCGTAAGCATCGTTGCCGCCTTCTTCCCAGAAGGGCTTCAGGCCGAGGCACTCCGTCTCGGCGTACGGGTTGAAGAAAATCAGAGCCGCGGTGCCGAAGGTAGCGGGGAGGGTAGCGGCGGCCTCAAAGCTGATGTTCTCCGGAATCTGCGATATTTGTCTCGTATCAACATTGTATCGGGCGCGAAGAGGACACGTCTACTCACGTGTGCGGCGAGTGCGGCGGTGGTGATAGCGTACTGCTGGAACGTCGCCTGTGCGTTCTCCCTCATGAAACCTTGGAAGACGCTGTAGGATTGAGCCTGATCAGTACATGTCCCTTAAGAATTGACGTCCATAGAGCTTACATGCGGTCTCCGGTTGTGAATTTGGAGACGTTCTCTCCGATTTCGACGACGACACCAGCACCATCGGTGCCGGTGATGAACGGATATCCAGGGATCAGCCACGAGAAGATCGGCGTAGCCACCTTCCACTCGAAGGGGTTGATTCCGGTAGCTTCAATCTTCACGAGGACGTCGTCGGGACCAGGGCGGGGAACAGCAGCTTTGGCCACGGTGTACGGCGAGCCCTCTGCGGGGAGGACAAGGGATTTCTGGGTGGTCGGGATGGTGGCCATGGTGCGGTAGTTTTTGTAGTGATAGACAGGGATGCGTGTGAGGAGCTCTTGGTTATTCGTTCGTTTGAGTCGCTGGTGCTTTATATATGACCGCATATAGGTCCTCCTGTTTGCGACTACATCTCAGTGTGCTCAGAGCTGCAGCTCGAATGCGACACCGAGTGCATGTCCATCTTGCCAATACTAAGAGGACACGTCGCCTGAGAAATGCGTAGTGGCTCTGCAACTGGGCCCGATGGCAGTTGATGGAGCTAGACTGTCAACTAGATGGTGAGCTAAGGCACGCGCGCGATGGATACGTCCGTACCGAGCGGTTCAGGAACGCCCAACGCTAGATGAAGCGACGCGCGTTCAGTCGGCATACCGCCGCGCATCGTCCTGACATCCTGCGGCAACGTATGCCTCCTTCGTTTGCGTGATAATTATGAGGCTGCGATATGGCTTTGCTGAGTCATGCTCACGCGCACGGTCGAAACTGACCCCTGTGAGCAAAATCAACGTTCATCGTCGAGACTGACCTCCATTCATGGGGGCACATGTTGTCCCCTAATCGTATTGAGCGTATCGCGTCTACACACGCAAGGATTCTCGTTGTCGAACTGCGTACGACGATGCTGTGCACTAGGATCAAATATGATTTGCAAACATGTTAATACCTGGACATTCACCCCTCAGGCGGTTTCCTGCGGCCTCACAATCAGCTTCTTCCCGCTGACCTTGTTGTTCTCGAGCCGATCAAGGCCTTCTGGCGCGCCGGCCAGACCTCCTGGGAGCACCTCCACTGTGTTTGGCTGCATACCCGAATTCCACGGTTGGTTAGCGCAGGTTACACGACGTCGCAGACTGGATCGCACCTTAATGATGCCCTTCTCCAGCCACTCCGTCAACCTCTTGTACAGCTCGACGCCACACGCCCTGTTCTCCGGGGTATGCACGTTTCCGAACACATACGCAATCTGCTTCTGGTCGCCTTCGTCCTTCAACGTAGCGGGAATGACGTCGCCTAGCACGATGACTAGGCCGCCTCCAGGGGCGAGCGCCTGGTACGCGAGCGGCATCGTTTCCGGAAGGGAGATCGCGTCGTATACGAACTCGAGAGGCTTTCCGCCAGTGAGTTCGGGGAGTTTCGCGAGTATGGCATCGGCCTCTAGCGAACGGTCGATGATGTGCGTCGCGCCGAGGGAGGTCAGGAGCTCGATATTGTGAGGAGAAGCAGTAGCTATGATGGGGCTGAACCCAGCGAGCTTTGCGATCTGAATGGCTATCCGCGGTGCGTGAAACATGAGTATACGGCAATCCACGTATGAGATAGGGACGTACCGTACTGTCCAACGGACGACGCGCCACCGATAATGAACGCTGGCTTTCCGGAGAACTCTGTGTTCCCGCCCTCTTCCCATACCGGCTTATAACGCAGTGTCTTAGGGTAACCCGGATGTTGATTGTAAAGAGCAAGAACGACCGTAGCCAGTCCAAGAGGTATGGACGCCGCCTGATCGAAAGAGATATTCTCGGGGATCTCAAGACGTGAAGTTGAGTGCACTTGTTCTCAACAGCAGCCCAGTGTAGACTTACCAGCGCTGTAATCTCCGCAGGTACAATGCAGAACTGCTGGAGCGTCGCCAGTGGGTTCGTGAACCAGCCCTGGAAAACGCTACCTCGGCGAAATCCCACGTCAGAGACGTTTCCGTAGAATGCACGTAGCCGCTACTCACATTTTATCCCCTTCCTTGAGAGTCGTAACCTCGGCGCCGACCTCAACGACGACACCCGCACCATCCGTGCCGGTAATGAATGGGTACTCTTGGATGAGCCCAGAGAACGGCGGAATCGTAACCTTCCAATCGATCGGGTTGAGCGCCGCAGCTTCCACCTTCACGAGAACGTCTTTGGGGCCTGGTCGCGGTACTGGCGCATCACCGACGCTATACTTTCCACCTTCTGCGTGAAGCAAGAGCGCCTTCTGTGTCTGGACAGTCGCCATCTTTCGCGGGAGAGATCGTGATCGAGGAATGGCCGCAGTTCCCTGCGCTGCGGAGCAAGATATATATGTAGACAACACGCCTTCCCACCAGGATGAACGCGGCCCGGATGTCTGTGTCTGTGAATGAGATTCATCAGCACATGGGTATGTCTAGGTGTCCGTATCTGTGCGTGGAGTGAGCGAGGGAACGTGCTGACAAAAAGAAGCTCGGCACTTGTTTCCGTCGGCGAACGCAATTATATCTAGTCAGTCCATTTTGATCCATCGAACTTCGATAGATTGTCTTGCACGGTTACTCCCCCCAATTTAATACTCGACAACTCAAGAGTGGCCTCGTATGAGATGTTTTCTCACATACGACTTACTGGTAGTCTGGCATATATAGCTACGTGAGCTGCAGCCCCAGGTAGTAGTATGCCCCATCAAGTTCAGTACGCGAGAGCTATAGCTCGTCTCTTGGATCCGACTCCAAGTTGTTGAGAGGTATTCACTGTCAACTGGTGCGCACCATGTGGAGAGTCGCGAGAGACGTCGCATGCTGACTACGATGTCCGAAGTAGGTGCCCACATGAGATCAAACACAAGAGGAGTAGACGTTTCCCAGCATGAGAGGTTTGACTGGTTCAGTTGAAGAGGAAATGGTGGTTGAGCTCAAGCATCGTCGCGCATGGCAGGCGGCGCGTCCGGGCGACTGTGACAATCCCGCCACCGTGATCAATCACGGATGTGACTCTCCGTAACACAACCGAATATGGACTTCATTTAGCGCTCATGACCTTACCGACAAACCTCGACGACGCCGTGCGCCGTCGTGCGGTCGCACAAATCGCAAGTAGGCACCCTCTTGGGAAGCGTCATTGCTGCTTGTGTAACTCATTTGCACCACCATGGATGCCAAAGCTCATGTTTGAAGTATGTTTTATTGTATGCTAGGTTGCAGGACCTGTCGAGCTAAAACATCGGCAGTTATAGTTGACGTACGCTCGCTTGGCGGCGGGGCGCTCATCGCTCGATAGCGTTCGACCAGTATGAAGTGGCCTATGCTGCGGTTCAACTCAATTGAATGGCAATAAGGTTAGGTTGATGGCTTGGGGTGAGGACCATGCTCAAGACAGGCGTTGCGCCTCGTTCAGCGGCGACGCCCTCCTTTCGCCCATGTCTCCCTCACCGCCGCAGTCTTTTACCCTCAGTGCTGCGCTCAAAGTAGGTACCTAGATCCTACAAGTTGGGCCAATCGTCTCACACAACACAGGCTTGCGCCGGCTCCGCAAGCTCGAATGACATAAACGACAAGCCGCTACGAGTCCTCAGTCGCAATCCCGGCGGGGTGTTTGAAGTGGTGCCATTCCGTGGTCAGCCCTATGTGGCGATCAGCTACTGCTGGCCAGGGAGCCCTACCTTCCGTCGGCTCAGCACGAGCAACGAACCGACTCCTGTACTCACACCAAGCGGCCTGGTCTCTTCCCAGCACTTCTCGCTTTTCATCTCCCATTCAGCCCACTCCTACGATCCCTCGCTCGCCGTTTGGGTGGACTTTCATTGTATCAACCAAAACGACCTCAACGAGAAGACTGCGCAAGTCGCGATCATGCAACGCATCTATACCGGAGCCAAACTAACATTGGTCATGCTGGAAGACGTCGCGCTCCGCCCAGAGGACCGTCTCCTTTTCGCTGCCCCTCGAGCTACGAAGGAGTCCTTAGCCCTAGCATGCCATGTCCTATCTGCCCGGTGGTTCTCGCGCGCCTGGTGTTCCCAGGAGCTGGTTCTCAGCCGTCACGCCCACCTCTATGTGCACGACCTCAGTCAAGAAGGCCACTTCGTCAGCATTCCGTCTGATACTCTTTGGCACATCATCGACAGTGCACGGAATCGCGAAGCTGCTATTCCCGTCTTCCCCCAGCCACGTGGTTCCCTCCCGGATACCGCCATGGCCAAGAGCACCTGTGCGTGGGCGTTGGGAATCGTCCATCGCCTCGGATGTAGTGACGACTACGACAAAGCCTCCCTGCTATGCAATCTCGTTCGCTTCATCTATCGGTTCGCTTCCCGTCCCACCGCCTTCAATGTCGATTCTCCCATAATCCGCCTCAACGTGCTGAAGATGGCGAATATCATTGCATTCAAGCGCCGCGACTTCTCTCTATTGCTGGTCAATCACGGGCTCCACAATCCACTTCGCGGACATGTCGGCTTTGGATGGGCAGGGGAGCCGATCGAAGGTGATAGAGCGTCCGCAACATATGCTCTGAAGGACTTTCAGGCCGAAAAGGATCCGGGCATCATGCTGGACGACTCCGGGCTCATTGCGCGTGGCTGTCTCGCTCGCGTTGTGCAAGAGCACACTTGGGAGCTCCATCGAGACCCAACAGGTCGTTACACTCGGGTCGTGTCCAACGGCTCTCACGTGCACCCTTCATGGACCTGGAGACGAGACGCCTTACATCTGCGAGATCTTCTCGTCGCGCTTGCATCCGTTGGCGGCCACGGATGGGACGATGCTTCGCACCACGCTCGCATCGTCTTCGCATACCTGCTGTCCATCGACTACGATCTGCAACCCGAACCCATCACCGGCGACCTGGGCGCCCGGACGCGTTCTCTCCTCTGCGATCTCTTCTCTCTGAAAGACATTGCAGCCGCGATGAGCTTCGTTTGGCGCGCGCCGGGCCTGGCGGCGTTCAGCACCATTCGCCTCACTGACGGTAGCGTCCTGCTCGTTAGCGGGAACGTCTCAGGTTCCCTAGTAGGCCGCCTCCTCTTCCAGCCCTATGTCATCCGGCCCACGCTCTTCTCCCCACCAGGCGTCCTGACCGCCAACTCCCTGGTGCTCGAGAACAGACGCTCGCCGCAGGGAGTGCACCGGTGCATAGGCTGTGTCCGGGGTCTAGGCATGATCTCGGAGGCAGATGGACATGGGGGACAGATCCTGTGCATCGCCTAAGTGTATTTACGTCTGTCATACAGGGTCTGCTGCGGTGCGTCTCTGTAAGTATTTGCATTCGATTTCCAAGGAGCATGACCGCGGTATTGCGGTCGCGGCACAGCCTCAAGCACCGGACAGTACTCACGGCGGGCTCTTTACAGAGGTACGAGGCTTCTGGTGCTATCTGATCGTATGGCAGTACATCCAACTGCAGTGGATGTCTCTTGTGTGGTGCGCATGGCAGATGCCCAGACGTGGGCGTATCTGTCTCGGCATTACCATCTACAGCCGCCCGAGTGGTCGACTTCCGCCGCTGCCCTTGCCACACGAGTACAGCGGTACAAAACAAAGCTAGGAAGGCAGCTGTATAACAATGTCATAGTTCCGAATGATGTCCACCATCCGCTGCTATAAAACAATGATTCCAAGTACAAGGAGGCCTTGGTGCAGCTGCCTCATGTACATGTTCGGAGCGCCGATTGCGGAGTTCCCACCATCTGTGCATCGCTTGTCCCGTTGATCAGAAGAATGACACGCTCATATAGTCTGACACCCGAATACAGGCGCGAGGCCTGCTGTACTCGTTGCCACGATGAATAGAACCTTAAAGCTGAGGGAGTGGAGGAAGTTACTTCTGCTCCCCCACCACTACTCACTCGAGCCCGCCACTACTCTGTGCATGACCATCGCCTCCCAATGCCTCCAATAGCGTCTCTCCTCCAACTGGCAGCGCGGCAAGTCGACAGCGGGCCCGTCATCTCACTGCCGCTACAGGATACGAGTTTTACGCTCGACTCGTCCGGCGTCGCCGGTTTCTTCGGCGGAGACGGTGCAGTGCAGGGTATGGCCACCGTCCACCTCTTTGAGGGCCGTCGCTGGTTCGGGTGGTACAATACCCCCGGCTCGTACGAAATCGCGAAGCAGTACGGCCAGCTCGCGAAGGCGCGCCTCTGGGACGGCCTCTTCCCTGGGCCGAACCGCGACCCCGCACAGCTCTTTGGGCTCGACGGCAAGTCTGGCCCCCGCTTTCTCGCGGCACACTCGGGCTCCGTCATCCAACGCAGCGGGCACCCCGCGTACCTCGTCGCGCGCAAGGCACAGAGCATTCCCCCGGAGGAACGTACCCATGTCCGTTGCACCCGCCGCTCGACCCTCGACTGTAACGTCACCACAGTAGACCTCCGTTATGCGCCTCTACCCGAGGAGCAACCCCACCGCCGCAAGAGCAACCTCCCGCTGCTCGCGCTCGTTCCCATTGTCACCAGTGTTGGCGCGTGCGTCCTCTGCGCGCTTGTCGCCGACTGGTGGTGCTTCGCGAGCATTGCCTCCGGTATCCTCGCTAGCGGCGTCGCATGCTTCGTGATAGGCTCCGGACAGCTCACTTTCACCCACCCCCAACCCGCTACGGGGGCGCCCCCCGGCGACGGCGTCCTGCTCGACGACGAGGGCATCATCGTGCTGCGCGGGTGCGAGGACGCAGTTAATTCTGTGACGCGCGGGCGCTTCTGCCTCAAGTTCGCGAGCGAGCCCAAGTACAGCGGGATCGGCGTGTGCTCCGTGGGGCTTACCGCGCAGTTCCTCGTACAACTGCTGCTCATACCGCAGGGGACGCTGTTCGGCCAGGTCATGTTCGTCGTCACGCTCGGCATTTCCTGGATGTACAATGCGTACCTGTCGGCGCTCGAGAAGGAGGACATCCAGACGGACATCCTTGTGGACCTCCTCCGTTTGCAGGAGAACCAGGACGTCCAGAAGTTCGCGCTCGGCACACGTACGGCCCAGGTCGTGTTCACCGCGCTCCTGCTGCAGCCACGCGAGCCGGTAAAGACGCCCCGGCCGCTGAAGCCGTACAGCCCAAGGAAGCTGCTAGATGAACTCCTCCCCAACGACACGCCTGTATGGGACCGATGGAAGGATGCAATCGTGGAGAAGCTTCGTGCCGAGCAGAGCCTAACGTTCGGGGATGCGGACTCGAAGGTGGAGGGATTCACGCCCGAGGACCAGGAGCTCTTGGGCGGTCTCTTCAAGGACGCCGAGGAAGCATACCACGGGTGGAAACGCGCGTGCTTCGATCTAGACGCAGATTCTGTGTGCAAGGAGAAGTGAGAGTGTGCCATACACATTTCGCAATGACCACGTACGATAGTACAATCACCCCACGTAGATACATACAACAACTTACGGCACTATACATACCCACATACGACTCGCCACGCATTGCTTTACGTTTCTTGTACGAATCCAACACCAGTTATATGATTCGAATGCCTAGCAAATCGCCAAGGGTCGGCCAGAATTTTGATTAGCACACGGAATGAGATCAATTGACTGTAACAGTTGCAGTCGCCCGATGTTGAGGTTACACCTTCAGAAGGGCTGCCAGGAGAAGCTACGGTCAACGAGACTGAGGCAGGGCCAGGTGCTTGGCACAGAGATCTTCGTACAGCCAGGGGAGACTGTATTATGATTGCATGTCGCGATGTTTTTGGCATAAGTTTCGAAGCCCAGCGAGTCCTGTCATGGTGGTTTGAAAGAAGAAGAGCGTAGCAGCCGCGACACATTCAACGACGATTCTCATTACGAGCCAGGTGCCTTAGGCAGATTATATACTACACCAGCAGCATGAGCTTGTCACTTTTCTTCTGTACTTTGAGGTAGTCACAGTAACTTCTCACAATCTTTTGAGCCGGCCGTGTACACGAGTTTGAGGGTAAGTTTTCAGGACTCCTGGTGTTTGTGACAGTCATTGCACCTTTCGGATCCCAGAGAGTGCTAAGGGTTTCGATCTATTGACGGAGCATTAGCCACCGGCGCCCAATCAATGCATACCCTTCCACCGCCAATGCCTCCGCTCCTCGTGCAGACACAGGCAGCATCCTCATGCACCATGTTCCGGTAGTTTTGTCATATTTTCTCCCCTCGAGTCGTCGAGGCTGGAGCGGGATCGCTCCTGGTCGCTCTCGCTTTCCCGGGTCGGACCATCGGCGCGCTCCAGGGTCGACGGCCCGGAGGAAAGTGACGACATGACCGCGTCCGGGATCTTTCTCCCGACAACCATCGACGCTCTGAGGACGATAATGATTGAATTTCGCCGGAATACCTCTTCTCAACCCAACCACGACCATGGCGGCAGAACTACCCATCCCGATCTTCACCTCCCTTAACATGGCGTTGCCAGATCTCCAAACGGCGGCGGCGGAAGGGTGAGGATATCGGTCTTTCTACAGATGTGCTGAACTCACGCGGGAAGCCACCAGAGTTCGCTACGACTCCATGGTCAAAGAGTATGAGAGTCGGTTCGGTCATAAGCCTACATATATCGCTCGTGCACCCGGACGAGTAAAGTACGTCGGATCGTTACGCCTTGGATCGAACATCGCTCTGACCAACCATGCGCCTCCTCAGCCTCATTGGCGAACATATCGACTACGTCCTCTTCGGCTGTTTCCCTGCTGCGATCGAGCGCGACATCCTCATCGCATGTGGGCCTTCGCAGTCTGCGTCGGGCACCAGCACTCCCAGCTCGCACCCACCCGGGGGTGTGAAGGCCGAGAACCTTGATCCCAAGTACAAGCCGCAACACTTCGTCCCGAAGTTCAACTCCGCACTCGGTCCCTCCGCAGCAGAGGAAGCGGACGCAGCGAGCAACGTGCATGCAGAGACGTCATGGCATCTGGACATCGATAAGCGCGAGTTGCGCTGGGAGAGCTATGTTAAAGCTGGCTACTATGTGAGTGACCCGTTGAATCCCGGTTTCGTCTAAGCATTGAAGAAATTCTGTGGTATTTGTCATAAGGGCGTGCTCAGTCGATTCTTCTCCTCGACGACAGAGCACCCCGTTCCCGTCGATTTGCTCGTCAATGGCTCTGTGCCCTCCGGTTCTGGATTGTCTTCAAGGTAGGAATACATCTGAGGTCGTGTTCGTTGCCGAAATCTGAACGTTTAGGAAGTGCCGCGATGGTAGTGTCATCCACGCTCGCGTTCCTGGCCGTCAACAACAAGCTGGAAGGTATCACCAAGGGACAGCTTGTCGAAATGTCAATGGAAAACGAAAAGCGGGTCGGAGTAAACAGCGGCGGGTACGTAGAACATGTGGTATCCTTGACCGCCATACGCTCATATCCATGTTATCAGACTTGACCAAGCAGCGTCGGTCATCTGTACCCCTCACTCCGCCATTTTTGTAGACTTCTTCCCTCGTCTCTCTGCCGAGCCCATCCCTCTCCCAACCCCTCGCACAATCCCGCGCGCCGTCTTTGTTTGTGCAAACTCGCTCGTTGTGAGCGACAAGGTCGTCAGTAAGTAGCGTTATTCAGCTCAGCCCCGCATCACACTAAGCATCTCGCTGCAGGTGCCAAGATCCACTACAACCTCCGTGTCGTCGAGACCCTGGTTGCTGCACGTATCCTTGCGAGTCGTCTCGGGTTGTCTCTCGGCCCCTCTGACCGGCCCCGAATTCGCGAAATATTCTCGCGCTGGCTCGGCTCACCCGAACTCGAGTCCAGTCCAGAGAAGGTGAAGGCGGGCCTAGAGCGCTTCCTTCCAGAGATCGAGAAGCTCAAGCCGTCGCCGGAAGGTCGCCCCGAGGGCGAACTCGGTGTCACGATGAAGGAGATGGTCGAGTGGAGCGGTCTCACAGAGGCGCAGTTCCACCAGGTGTACCTCTCGTGGGTCGATGGTACGTCTCGCAACCATGAATTTTCTAGTTCCCCTTGCTGACGCGTCGTAATAGTCGAAGCCGAGTACTTCCAACTGTACAAGCGCACGCTGCACGTCATCACGGAAGCGATCCGCGTGCTCGAGTTCCGCGAGGTCTGTCTGCGCGCACAGGCGGCCGAGGGCGAACTGCCCGACGACACGCTTCGCGCGCTCGGCGCGCTGATGGACGCGTCGCACGAGAGCTGCTCCAAGCTGTGTCAGAGCTCGTGCCCCGAGGTCGACCAGCTTGCGGAGCTCGCCCGCGCGTCTGGCGCGTACGGCTGTCGCATCACCGGCGCTGGCTGGGGCGGATGCACGGTGTCGCTTGTCGCGGAGGACAAGGTGGACGAGTTTATCGCGAAGGTTAAGGAGGGTTACGCGCCTTACAAGAATCTGGAGGGCGACAAGCTACGCGAGGTTATATTTGCGACGAAGCCGAGCTCTGGAGCGTTTGGTCAGTCGTGATAGATCGGGTGGATGGAACAACACTGACGTGATTTGTTCGCAGTTTTGAAGCTCGAAGAATAAATGCGGGGGAGAGCTTGAAGTTAATCCATTGTATGTATAATGCTACACATCTACAAACAGCGACAGTCGACTTCCCGGAGGCAAGGAGGAGCGGAGATTGGTCAAGGTCAGCTAACACAAGCCCATCCAACTTAACACGTCCACTCTCCTTCCAATTGGACTTTAAATGATCTGGATGACTGGTAAGGATACGTGACGAGCTCTAGTAGGCAGTAGGCCGAGTAGAGACGCGGGTAAACCGACCGTCTGACCTCACCCACATCCGGGCGATGTCGCTATCCATCGTTGGGCCCGAACCTAAGCCCGCTCGACGACAATATACAATCCGAACGTTAAGCGGTCCCCAACTGGAGCTTTTGCTATTGAGATGGTAAACCCAGGATATTTTTACAGAAGCACCAGGCAAGCAGCATCCCGTGAGTTCCATTCTCGACCACAGCCCGTCACCCCCTTAACATCTTACAGCATCCTCCAGTCCGTGTAGAAGCTTCCCGACCCCACACTCCCGGGACCCGCCCCCGATTAGTCAATACAACAATGAAACGACGTCTTTGGGGAGCTGCAGGAGGTTATAGGGCGAAGGTGTATCGGAGGAAACAACCTCGCGCGCACGGGCTCCCTGGAGAACCCATTGAGCGCCATTGATACTCGCAGTAGCGAATAGGCTTACCGTGTGGATGCTAGCCGGCTGCGAGGGCCGGTAGCGTGCCAGTATGACATGGGCTGAGGATGTCTTGTCTCGACCGTGCGAGATGACACCAATACATAGGCCTGCCAGCACGCCAGAGGGCGTGGGGTTGCGGAGCCTAGTTGTGCTGATCATTGAGAACATATTATCTAGAGAACAGCGACTCCAATCACGGACGCACCATGTGCGAGAGACGAGAGGACCCGATGTGTCCGGGACTGTCGCTATCGGTATGAACAATCGAGTCATGTACCGCTCGTCGCACGCTTCTCCGTCCCCCGTTTGGCCGCGGTACGGGTGTTGAGAACCGCTTTGCAGGATAGCGGCGGAAATATAGGCACCGCGGGCACCGCAACCGTCGTGGCCTTTCCACCAGCGACGTTCGTAGACGTCGAGGACGTCTTCTTTTTGTTGGAGGGCACCATAGCGCGACGATGCAGGCAGCGAGCCATGATAGTACGAAGATGCCACGATCGAGGAGGTTGTCTGTCACTGGTCAGGTCTGTCACTGGTCAGGTTACAACGTATCGTTGTGGGTTTATATTTGACCGACGAGGTGAACGGGAGATTGAAGCGAGGCGTCTGATCACAGATTGAACATCAGAAGGAAGGCCACGAGGCTACCCCTGCGGCGCCCTGCGGTGCGTGTCAGACGGCAATATGACATGACGGCATCCCGCCAGACAGCGTCTGGAGAAAGCGTTGTTGCGTACGGGTGTCGTTCGAACCTTCGAGGGACGCATCGATCCATGGGGCGTAGTGCTATTCTTGACAGGAACTGGTACAGTCTGACACGCCAAGGCTAGCAATATATTTAATCGAAGGTGCACAAGCTGGTCTCGACTCTTGCTTTCAAGGACACTTGTCCGAAATGTGGTTTCGACCCCGTCTAAGCTGGTTGAGGTACACCAGAATCTCTGACTCGAAAGTCGAGACGCGAGCGTAGTTGGACTGAACCCTGTATCGACGACACAGCTCATTCACTGACTCGGATATGCCATGTCGGTATCATACGGACGTACCTGCATGTGAGCTCGATGCCCGGTAACTCGAGGACAGGCCAAGGCCCCGGTATCGGCTCTGGGTCTGGGTCAAGAGACCAGTAACCCCAAGGACTAGGGGCCGCTCCAGACGCTAGCAGGGGCCTTTGATGGAAGAAGACGCGGTCCGATTGGACCTCCGAGTCCGAGTTCACTAAGGCTAAATGTGTCGGATCAGTTATATCATATAGGTGGAATACTTGCATTGACGTACTGCGCCCTGACATGTACGATGTCGCAGAAAAAGTTGCTGTGGCATCGTCTTCGTCACAATCAACCTCTGCGCCTGCGTAGTGGAATATCTCCTCGACTGCATACACGTCAGGCCCATGGCTAGACATCAGCGAGTGTCCAGTAGGTCGCTCACATAGCACGACATCGTGGACTTGCAGTCCATTCTCGCTGGCGACCCGCTCGGCGTGGTTCCAGAAAAAGTCATGGTACTCGCAATCATCGGGCAGAGTCCTCACGACAGCAATATCTTCAATTCTTTCTTCACTGCCGCGAGAGAGCTCGAACTCGTGACTGTGAAAGGTTGCCGTCAGTGTACGAGAGCGTGCGGGCATAAATGCTGCTTACACCGCAGTTTTCTCCGGCCAAGGGTAATCTGTAGCAGGCCGCCAATCGCCCCCTTCCAAGCGCGTAAGAAGGAATGTTGACAGCTTTCCGGTGGGCGTGACTAGGTCGTATATGTTACCAAGCCGGACAAAGACCTCCCGTGCGCCTTCACGTCTCAGGTAACCGTAGTCACCCCATTGCGCATTTCCGTGGTCTTGGAATTGATGAGAGGCCCATATTTTGGCTAGGTTAGACTGCAAAAAGGTCTGCACTGCCGAGTCGACCCCGATGTGCGACCTGAGCTGGTTGAGTAAGGCCGACGCATATGGCACTACGTCATCGTCATTCGCATAGTCTTCTCCTCACGTATTAGTGCGATAGATATTTCTGTGAAGGGAAGATACGAGACTCACCCCTCCCGAGAGACAAGGCACCACGTTCCTGTACGACGCAAATATCCTGTTTAGCACTCGCGTCAGAGATTTCAACCCGCGAGCGCACCTCGTCGTACAATGTTCGTAAACACGACTGAAAGCAGCCCAGATTGGAATCATGGAAGTCGGCGGCATCCACGATAAGTCTTCCCTCCTCGTTGAGCATTGCGGATGGCAAACAGCGGTCGTGGCTATGGCACTAGACCTTGTCTGTCAACATCTTCGAGTTCACCCCAAGCACAAAACAACCGCATACGTCGCTGGCCGAGAAACCGAGGCCCTCCATATAGTGGAAAGCGTTCTAAACCAGGTACAAGCGCTCTCAGAAGGATTAACGAGAACATCAGATGAGCATCCCTACCTGGTAATCCACTACCTGAAACGAAAGTCTGTAGTTCAAAGGGACCAGTCGTGACGCATTACATAGAACGGACGACTCACGTGTTGCAGCCACTGAAGGAGGCGAGACTGGATATTCTTGCCGAGATACTGGGAAATCAATGGAACTACACCTGTTCCGTGACGAAGTACCCGGTCCGCAGAGGTCAGCGGGGACTACGACAGGGCCATGCTACAATTAGGCCTTACCTGTGTCCATCACATAGAACCTCTCTTGCAGAGAAGGATGGGAGTACCCGAGGACTTGGGCGATGTAGGGATGGTATCTACACATCGAAATGAACGAGTGTTATGGCGAGAGTGAGCGATAATGCGCGCTCCATGGCCAGACAACATACATGTTCGGATAGTACGTCAACAATGATTCCTGATGTCGCGGACACACGAAAAGAGGCGTCAGAAGTACCGCGTAGGAAAGCCGTACGATGTAAGCCAACTCACCTGGACTTCAGCAGGTGTTCGGATTGTCCGAACAACGATGGCGCGCCCTTCCCATCGGCCGTCCCACTCCTCCCCGATGTCACGACCGTCAACGCGATGGGTGCCCCGAACTTTGAAGCATCGAATATCATTTCTGCGGAATAAACGAAGCTGTGGGCGCATCGTTAACACGGGTTTTATCGAGACGTCCAATTGGGGCCACACCTGGGTGCTGTCATCATAGACGGATTGTGAAACGGCTTTCATGCGCAAGCTAATCAAACACGCAGTCTGAAATGTCTCGTAGTGAGCACCGCGACAACACCTCATCGAAACAACCCGTACATCAAACGCGCGCCACGCAGTTTCGATTTGGTGTGTGCGATCCTCGAGCATCTCTGTGATAGACCCTTGAAGAAAAAACCGGGCGAGTGGTTTCCGGCGAAGCTGTAACTCGACATCTTGTTGAACACGAGTTAGCAACCTATAGCATACATATGTATAAGCCAGATATCCATACGACTCCCAACCCACTCACGAGCAAAGATCCCGCAAGTTGTGCCGTAACTTGTCGTCTACTGCTTGCGGATCGGCAGCGACTGTCTCTTCGATGTGACGTAAGAGCTCAGACATGGATCTCGCAAGGCGAACGAATTGTTCCCTGTCACCGCGGATTCTCTATACGCATGTGTCAGGCACTGGCATGGGGTACTCCTTCGACACGGGTTCAAAATGCGAACCTCGATGGTTTTGGCGATTCCGAGCGCGATACCGATGACGTCTCCCATGAGTGGGATAACAGCGATAGCATGGGAGGTCTCTTTTAACACCTCCAAGCCGCTTATCACGGTCGCCAGAACGTCGCTAGGGGATGTCTGACGAAGTAAACGAAGGGAGGGCATGGTGCTATGAGGATCAAGGAGTCGAGAGCGACGTGATAGAAATGTAGTAAGACTTAGCCTCGGGAGACGAAACGAAGCCACTCACTAGGATGTTTGGTGGCTCTGAGAGCCTCTGACTCGTAGCAGATCAACTGCGCGAGTAGCGAGTACTTATGGCATCTACATGTCTCGCGGGTTTACGTAGGTGTGCAGGACAGCGCGCATCGCTATGCAGCCGCACGCGGCTGCAGCACTGCCCCCGTGCGGAGGAGGTACGATGCCGACAAACTCCGCTCAAAGGCTCAAGCGGAGCCATAGCGCTTGTTTATCGCTTACAGCCAGTCCGCCCGCATGATAGTCGTGTGGTACATCCAGGAGAGTGAGACTGAAAGGCGGTACTTGCGATGCGATGGTTGGAGGATATTTTTACACTTGGTATGGAACTGCAACACCCCAGAGAGACCCTCAAGCATAAACGCGCTCGTTCCAGCCGGGGAGAATCTGCGCATTCTCGAACTTCTTGTCGCCCCGCGCGACGTTCTTCGTGCGTTGCCACTTCTGCTTGGCGAACGTCCAAGCTGTGAGTGTTGACCAGTCAGCGGGGTATACAGTGAGACGCGAAAACCCCACTCACTCTCCATGGTGGGGACCGGGTTTCCCGACTTCTCGAACTCGTTCTCCGTGAAACCTTGCTCACGCAGCACAGGGGACTCCTTGATAGTCCTGAGCTCGACGTCGTTGTTGGGGCTGTGAATGTCCGCGTCAGTGGTTTTCAACGACCACAATGGCTTTTATGTACCGAGAGAAGTAGAGGAGGCCCAGACGATCGACGTGCTGCTGGTCCTTCGGAGGTACGGCGACGCTGAACATTTGTAAGCAGACATGTTATTGCCGATGTGGAAAGATGCTTACCGGTGAACCGTACTCTTCACGTAGCCGCCGGTGAGGAAAGAGAGTGCGTCGCACGTGTTGACAGTGAGGGTACCATCGACGGGTTTGACCCAGCTCCACTCGCCCGTCGTGTGGTTCTTGATCTGCAGGGCCGCGACCGGTTGACGGAAAAGCAGGGTGAAGCTGCCCAAGTCTGCAAGGCGACTGGTGAAACCTCTGATCGGATGCGTAACGGCAGCTGCGTACCGGTGTGGCCGCGTCCCCAAAGCCCGCCCAGCTTGTCGTTCTCTTCGGGCGAGAACTTGGTGTACTTCATGTACCTCAGGTGGTCCTTTGCGGAGGTCAATACCGGCCCATAATGTGCATAGCGAGGAAGATGACTGACCTCGCTCTTGACGTCGTACTTGTGGATGTTCTTCAAGTAGTCCACTGGGAGGCCGAGCGCGATGGCAAGAATCTCGTGTAGCGGGTCCAAGACCTCGGTGTGGAGAGACTATATGGCACATCAGATCGGATGCAGACAGTCACAAGGATCATGGGAGACTTACACGAGCAAACTCCTCGACTTCCGGGAGGAATTGCTGAAGCACTTGCGGGTGGTCGTGCGTGAAGTCCCCGTTAAACTCTGGTACGATTAAATCAGATCAGTGGATGCGCGGGGTTGTGTAGGTAAATGAGTACTTACTGGGGATGTTGTACACCTCAACCCGGTCGCGGAGGCCGGAAGCGGCATCGATGCTGCGAGCGCTACCTCAGCGCGAGAACTCAGCACGCTACTGTGAGACTTACATGCGACGCCCCGCAGGTACATATCCGTTGAACGCGCCCTCGTCTATAACACATCCCCGTCAGCACCATAGCCGTGACCTTCATGTAGGAGTTCACATACCCAGTCCCTGAGGGACATACTTGAGCTTCTCCTCGAGCGGGATCTCGTACAGCTGCTTGCCGATGGCGAACTGACGGTTCACGCGCTCCTGCGAGATGTTGAAGTTCTTCACGTAGAAGAAGCCGTCCTCGCGCACGGCCTTGACGAGCGTCTTCGCGAGCTGCTGGTTGCCCTCCGGCGTACCGTACAAGCTGAAGTCAAGCGTGATCAGATCCGCCCACGGGAGGTCTTCCTGTTACAGATACCCCAGGATCAGCACCTGCCGATCACCAAGACAGAGGAAGCGTGCGCACCTTCGTCTCCTGGACGAAGTTGTAGGAACCGAGCTCGGGGACTGCGACGGGCATGGCGGAATGTGGTGAGTGTGAGAGGCGTGTGCGACAGGGTACGGTTAGATCACGTACCCGCGCACGGCCCCGCTTTATACACCCGCGGCTAGCGAGAAGCCACAAGACAAGGATACACACAACGCGTAAGGAGAGCGAGATTTCCGCCTCATGAGGGCCTGCGATGGTGTGCGGACGCGCGTCGGACAGGGGCCTAGCGCGTCCGGACCGGGGGGAAGTCGTCTTGCGCAAGGCGAAACCCTGGTGGCGTGCTTTGGCGACAATGTCTGCGAATTCAGTTGTACTTCAATGGGGGTCGCGAGAGGTAGATAAGAGCGGCCCCCCGTGATGATACTGAAGGGTCAGCAGTGCCCGAAACCGCAGTAGCAGGTCATCTCAATGTTCAGACAGACGAGGTTTTGGTATACCCGAACCCTGATATGGGCATGTAAGATGTTAAACGCCTCGGGCCAAAACCGGGCACGCCGTGGTGTCCTATACGGGGGTGTCCAAAGGAACGTTCTTCATAGTGATTGCTGAGTCGCCGACTCAGGTAGTGCGGCATCAGAAGAGATGTCGGACACCTGTTGCTGCCACATGCTGTAGTATAGACCCCCTGCACGCATAAGCTCTTCATGCGTGCCCTGCTCGACGACCTGGCCGTCCTTCAGGACAAGAATCAGATCTGAGGAACGCAATGTCAGTAGGTCGTTCGGGGGATGCACGGAAAACACTTACCGGACTCCACGACGGTGCGAAGACGATGCGCGATGAAGACGCTAGTGCGCGCCTTCTCATACAGCAGGCTGTTCACGTTCCGCATCAGCTCCGTCTCTGTGTGCGCGTCCAGCGCCGACGTCTTCACAAGAAAGTCAGATCACGGTTCACGCAAACTTGGAAGTACACTCACCGCTTCGTCAAAGAACAGAATCGGTGGATCCTTGAGGAGCACCCGAGCGACCGCGAGACGCTGCTTCTCTCCGCCAGACAGCATCAAGCCTCGCTCTCCGACCTTCGTCTTGTACTTATCAGGAAGCCGCATGACCGCTTCGTGTACATGCGCCTTCTTCGCTACCTCCATGACCTCCTCGTCGCTTGCGTCTAAACGACCATACCGGATGTTCTGCAGCACATCTGAGTGGAAGAGCGGCGTGTCTTGCGGAACAACGCCGATCGCACGTCGAAGTGATGCGATCTGCAGGTCGCGTATATCTTGCCCATCGACGAGAATGCGCCCGGATGAGGGCTCGTAGAACCGGAAGAGTAGGCGGAAGACAGTGGACTTTCCGCAACCCGAGGGACCGACGAGAGCGACCCTCTTCCCAGCGGGAATGGTGAACGAAATGTCGCGGAAGATAGGGCGGTATGGGTGGTATCCGAAGCTGACGTTCTCGAAGGTGATAGCTCCGCCATGAAGGTCGACCGGCTTAGCGTCGAACTTGTCCTGCAATGCTTGTCAGGCTCCGGTATTATTCCCCAAGGAGCGCGGGGCCTACCTTTGGCGGCTGGTTCTGCGTCGTCAAGTTAAATAGGACCTCCATGTCAAGAAGACTTTGCCGCATCTCGCGGTATATGGTTCCGAGGAAGTTGAGAGGCAGCGAGAGCTGGAATACTAGCTGGTTGACCATTACGAGATCGCCAACCGTCATGGTACCTATCCCACAATGTGAGGAATGAGAAGCAGTAATGCGAGCGTAAATACTTACCGTTTATCACTCCCTGGGCGGCTAGGAACATCATCATAGTGAGAGCACTCGAGAAGATGACGTTCTGCCCAGAGTTGAGGTACGCTAGCGAAGTCGCGATCTTGATCGACGCTTTCTCATACGCTGACAGATGCTTGTCGTACTGCGCGACTTCGTATTTCTCGTTGTTGAAATGCTGCAAAGCTTGTGGTCAGCGATCCGTTGGACGTGTTCTACTACTTGAACATACCTTTACAGCTTCGTAATTAATGAGAGAATCGACCGCGACCGTCGCAGCTTTGTTGTCCGCGCTGTTTGCCTCTCTTCGAAAACGTGTTCTGTACCGCCAATATGAGTGTGGTATTACCCCTGGAGTACACGATCACTGACCTCCAAGACGTTGTGCGCACCGTAAACCAGGTATATGCGGCCATGGTCACCAGGGTAATAGCTGCGAAGTCCCATCCAAATTTATACGTCTTCCGAGGTGTCAGATGCACTGTACGCAGCAGACAGGGCAGCAACGCACCAAAATACCACAAACAAGCGAGATTTCGAGCGCTGTGGGAACTATGCGGAAGATGATGGCCTGAAGGAGGAAGGTTATTCCCCTGTCGAGTAGTCAGTGCGCGTTACAGATAATGACACGGTAGCGATAGGCATACTTTGTGCCTCTGTCAATAGCACGGGTCAGCCCACCCGTGTGTCGAGACAGGTGGAACTTGAGATCGAGGTGGAGGAGATGTTCGAATGTCTGCCTTGCTACCTTGCGCACTGCGCTCTGGCCCACGCTCGCAAACGTTGCGTTGAGTAGTTCCCCAGACAACGTAGCACCAATACGGGCCGCGCCGTCTACGCAGCGTCAAAGAATGAGAACGAGAGACGCCGTCGAGATGTCAAGTATCTCACAGCCAAGGATGAGAGACCCTCCGACAATCCAAACAGTTGAGCCAGCAGTGATGTCGACGTTGAGCGTGTCTATGATTTGCTTGAATATCAGTGGAACCTGCACATTCAGCAACTAACCCGTTTCATTAATTTCCCACTCGTTCAGACGACCACATCAAGAGCACGTACTTTGCCTCCGATCAGTAAACCCAGGCCGAAGAGCACGCGTCCACGGGTATTCCAGTCATCCTTCGGCCATAGGTTCTGCGACATCCTACGAATGATATTCCAGTCTCTCCTCCGCTGCTCCGCCTGGGATACGTGGACTGCATCACCCCCGAGGTCCTGCTTCTTAGGCTCTGGCTCTGGCTTGGGGGGTTGCGGTGGGGTCGTCTCATTCGTTGGTGGCTGCTGCGCCAGGTTCTGATAGAGGCGTGCATATGTGCCTCTACCTGGACTCCACGCGTTGTGAGGACGTAGATGATCCGAGAGTGGGTTAAAGGCGCGAGAAGATGGATGTGTGCCCAACTGCCGAGTCCATGTCGGAACAACTTTGAAAGGTTTGAGCAGACAACGGCGACAGAAGAGTGCGGTCATTGCCAAAGCTTCGCGACCGTACGAGACTCTAGCTCATCGAAGAGGTGGAAGGGGTGGAAGAATAGCGGGCGATGGCAGGAGAGGACATGCTGTTTAATTCGCGTAGGGCGGGTGGGTTGGCGTGCTCGCGCAAGCGCGAGGCTAAGCTCACAATCTTATCTGATAAGATTTTCTGCTCCTCCGGAGCCGGAACTCGGCCGACGTGCCCCGGCGTCCTCCGAAGCTCTCTCCGCCCGCAGCCGGCTCATTCACCTCGACTCGGAGCTCCCACATTGCACGCTTTCGCCATATCGCCCGAACGTGGACAAGGCAGGTCATCGGAGGGTGAGCATAGGATGGTTCGAGATCACTCGCAAGCTAGGTTGCAATTGCATTGCATTGCATTGCAATGAGCAAACGCCCACGGAGCGTCGTGCTGAACATCTGTATGAATAGGGCGGGCCACGCCACGGCTCAGGTCGCGCTACAAAGCACCACCAATATGGCAGCCACATCGCCCCCGAGTCAGCCACGGTTTCAACATGTAAGCTGTGTACTTCACGTCAAGTTCGCGTCTATTATCTCCGAGCCGCGACAACGGGACTGACGCCAGAGTCAGCGCCTTACAACATGGGCGTCGCACTAGTATGCCATATAAGCACTATGCAGCACACTGTGCACGACTGCGTCTTCCGGTGTTATGGGATCACCCATGAAACTAACCTAATCTACCGCGCTTGGTACGTTACATACAGTGACTTACAAAACTATTTCCAGAAACGGTCACTCGGCGCCTTTTGCTGAATATCTCGGTAACGGCTGCGCGTAATGCTACGATTCAAATTGCATTAGGTAGACATATGTCTTGGCTTTCTATAGGTACTTGTTTCATAAGAATCGGGTGCGAACTTTCAAAGATATGATATGTTCTTTACCCACATCTTCTGGAAATAGTTTTGTAACGCGCATTTTGGCAGGGAACAACTGGGTCGTTTTTGGCCAAGCGTGTTGTGAATGTCACATGATACTGTGGGAATATATTATATAATGTTTACTGAGGTGATGCCACATCAGCGCTGCTGGAATACTCCTCCACCTCTGCCACCACCATGCCCCCCGCACTCTCTGAAGCCACTCGCAACACCATCATCCAGC
>NW_007360327.1:235249-239491 GCF_000271585.1 Trametes versicolor FP-101664 SS1
CCACGGAGTGCTGGTCGTACTCGACCCAGGGATATGAGCGCAAGGATAGATCCTACTGGATCTATCGCACTCGGACGAGTGCAGGTCGAAATCGACCGAAAGCGAGACGGCGGCTGAGGGCGAGCGGAAGAGGACGAGTAAGCACGTGAGCAAAGGACGCGACGCGTCGCGGGGATCTGGAGAGATCGGGCGGAGTTTCAAACTCCGCAGGCGCTAACGAGCTCGCCGCTCTAAGCGGTGAGCTCGTCGTGGCCTGCATCGACCTCCTGCCACCTCACCTCTCCCCGCACCCATCGCGCCTTAGCACCACTACGCTCGCCATGTCCCAGCCACCCTCCCCAACGCTCAACCCCGCTCGAATGGCCGTCGATCCGTCGACGACCAATCCGGCCCCGCCTCCTCAGACTGCCCCTGCGCAGTCGGACCCCTCCGGGTCCACCCAACCTCTCCAAGCCCCCTACGCACCGTATACGGTGCCCAGCAACCACCTCCTGTGGTAACTCTGATGCACCACACGCCGTACGCGCCCAGGCACCCCTTATGCACCAACGGCCGTACGTTAGCGACTAATCTGACATAAGCGTCGGAGATTGTATTTGCACTCCAAATGCGGTAAGAGGCCCCGGGAGAGGCTGCAGGGCCTGTTATCTCAATAGATAACAGGCGCTTTCTTATCTCTTTGGCCACATTAGGCAGGCACTTACTGATCTAATCTACAGGGCGCTTTTTTCGATCACACTTCGTCCAAATCAGGTAGGTGGCCCCAATCCTGGGGTGGACCACCATGCAGGGGTACCCCCACCTGCCTTAGCTCACTCTATTCTTATGCGATTAACTTAGTTCTTTTTGCAGTACGTTCGCATTCATTGGGCGCTCAGAACGCGCCACTTTAGACGGTGAACGGTGCAGTATTAGTGCCAGTATCAAGAGAGCTAATATCATGTTATAGGAAACGCGGTTTTGCGCGTTGCGCTCCCGTTCTGTACCGCGTCAACACCGAAATAGACGCATTTTGAAGTTATGTACTATATCTATCGGACGAGACCTTCCGCGCGCGATTTGGTGCAGATACGGCGGCGCTGCAGCGTATGCAGTGGGGGGAGGGCTGCATACTGCAGCTCCACCAAACCTCCACCAAATCGCGTCGTTCTTTTTGCGACTGGTGCTGATTGTAATGTGTAATCAGGTAGTTCTATCTGCGTGGGACCGCGCGCACTCAGGACCGCGCGACGGAGCAAGCTCTGCTCAGCCACACCCCCTTTCCCAGGATGATCACGCAACGGCCGCTGGGCGCATTGCCACATAAAATACATTTCCTAAAAGCCATTGAATGTACCTATCTGACGGTATGCTACACGCCGCGATCCGACCGCTGGTTGTTCCGGGGCAGGGTATACATCCTCCTGGTCCCTTGTCCCCTCTATAGCTGGATTCATCTATATCCCTTCGCTGAAGCAGCTATCTAATGCCTGTTTCCTGTTTATAGGCCACCTGATAGCGTATATCTAGAGTTTCAATGTCCAATAGGATGTGTTTGTAGCATAGGACACAATATACACATATTCTGCACACTTCTGGCAAAAATGCGTCTTCAGCCACAGGAAATGCGTCAATCACGGCGCTATTTTTTGCGTTCGATAGCCGTACTGTACATGTATAGGCGTGCAAAATTCCAGAGCAATCGGAAACGAAGTGATGCCATAGTGCGGTTTGTACCATGTCACATTAGATGATCAATACCGCGGGCACATCATCGCCGAATAGCCTATAAAATGCATATTCCAGTAGCGAATACATAGCACTATACACGTACAAAGTTTAAAAACCTTTGAGGAAGAAACGAGCGAGCTATGTCCGAGACAGTGCTCCAGCACTCCTGTCACCCAGACCGTCTTAAGACGGTCTGGGCGGCTGTGCTGATGTCTCTCTGTGCTCGCAGCTAGTGTTGCTGCAGGAGAGCCCTGCAACACTCATTAGTCCATATCTCTGCGACATCCTCACCGTAAATTATGATCTTGGGCTCTTTTTGAAGGTGATCTCAGGGAGTTTCCAGCCTGGTAGATACCGTGTTGCACCTGGGCAGCAAATGAGTACAAATGAGCGATCTTTCTCCACACTGATAAGACTACAGCACGTCCACCTGGTCGCCGATAAGGCTGAAATTTTGACGCCATGTGCGGACGATATGCATACGCTACCATGCCAAAGAAATTGCGAGTTGGATATGATCCTAGCCGTCGGTGACATGTTCCACTCATATGCTCAGAAATGAGCTCAATTTTCGTTTTGTGCACCTTGACAGGGTCCCATAGCCATGTAGGCTCATAGTATACGTTGTGTATATATGCCTCAGCGTGAAAAGGCGGTTTTCTAAAACATTGAAGGGCAAAGATAAGCAGAGAGTGTGTATGTGAGGCAGGAGAAGGCCCACCTTGCCCCGGAACGACCAGCGGTCGGATCACAACGTGTGATACACCGTCTGGAAGGTGCATTTAACAGCTTTCAGACGATGTATTTCGCGTTGCGATACGCGGAGTGGCTGGCGCGTGATCGATCTGGGAAAGGGGCTGTGGCTGAGCAGTATATTCTCCTTCAAGCAGTCCTGCGTGCGCGCGGTCCTCTGCGAATGCTACGCCCTGATTATACACGCGGATCAGCACCTATTTCAAAAGGAATGAAGCGATTTGGTGGAGATCTGGTGGAGCTGCAGTATGCAGCCCTCCCCCCATTGCATCAGCTGCAGCGCCGCCAGATCTTCACCGAATCACGCGCGAAAGGTTTCGTTCGAACGATGTTGTACGTACCTTTAAAACGCGTCTATTTGCGTGTCGATGCGGTACGAAACGGCGGCAGGACGTGGAGAACTCCGTTCGCTGTAGGAGAACATCTGTAAGCCCCATAGCACAGGTAAATTCTCACCGATTTGCGACGTAAGGGGCGCGTTCTGTTCGCCCTAACTATGCGCACATACTGCAAAAGAAACGAAGTCAATCGGACGCATAATGAGTGAGCTAGAGGAGCCGGGGGTACCCCTGCATGGTGGTCCACCCCAGGATCAGGACCACCTACCTGATTTGGGCGAGGTGTGATCGAAAAAAGCGCCCTGTAGATTAGATCAGTAAGTGCCTGCCTAATGTGGCCAAAGAGATAAGAAAGCGCCTGTTATCTATTGAGATAACAGGCCCTGCAGCCTCTCCCGGGGCCTCTTACCGCATTTGGAGTGCAAATACAATCTCCGACGCTTATGTCAGATTAGTCGCTAACGTACGGCCGTTGGTGCATAAGGGGTGCCTGGGCGCGTACGGCGTGTGGTGCATCAGAGTTACGACAGCGGCTGCAGCAACTACCCAGTTGCGGGACCCTCCCACGCGCCATTACATCCAGCAGCGCAGGGCGGGTTCCCGCACACGTATGTCTCCCCGTACGGCGCGCCGATGCCGTTCGTCGCGCCAGGGCAACCGTCGGTGCCACAAGCCCCTCCGCACCAGTCAGTGCCGTACCACGCCCCGGTACCAGTCTCGTCTCACGCGCCCGCACACAGTGCTGCGCACGCGCCGCCCTTCCTGCCCCCCGGGATGCCCCCGCTGATGCCCATTCCGGGTATGACGTGGGCGGCAGTGCCCAACCACCACTTGCTGGTGGCGCACACCGCGGGGTGCCCGCACTGCACGGAGTTCGTGCGCCATTATCAGGCGGCAATGGGGGACTCGACTTTCCGGGACGCGTTGACGTCCGTACAGACTCAGCTGCAGACGCAGTTCTGGGCGTACTTTGAGGAGCATGCGCGCTCCAGGGAGGGAGAAGGCCGCGCTGAGCACGCGCGACGGATAGAAGAATTGGAGCGGCAGCTCCAGGCCGCGTTGGCAGAGGCCAATTCGCTTCGCGAACGCGCCAGGTTTGCCGATGAGTTGGAGCAACAGCTCCGGGCAGCACGAGAGGAGGCGACGACGCTCCGGCGCGACCGCGACAGGTATCGGTCGGAACGCGACCAGGCTCGAGAACAGATGCGCGAGGACAGCTGACTGCGCGCGCGGGCGAGTCAGACTCGACCCAACCAAGCACGGCGAGTGCCTGCAGTACCCCCGGGGCACCCGGATTTCCCGGAGTCACCGCAGAGGGCGTACCCTGCGCGTCCGTCACGATCAGCGCGGGACGACAGTCCGCGTCGTCCGTCCGCTCAAGGATCCGGGCCAGTCAACACTGGGTCCTCGCAAATGCGGGACGAACCCATGCCTATGGCTG
>NW_007360327.1:244866-247539 GCF_000271585.1 Trametes versicolor FP-101664 SS1
GGCAAAAGCACGGTGTGCTTGAGGAAGCCACGGAGGAACTCTGGTGTGCCGCCGGGTTCACGTACTCCACCGAGCTCGCCGCCGAAGCGCATCAGGCCAAGCCGAAGAAGACCTTCGACGAAATGGTTCCCGAGGAATATCGGCAGTATGCCAAGGTGTTTTCAGAACTGGATTCGGAGCGTCTACCCGAGCATAAGCCATATGATCATACCATCGATCTAAAGCCCGACGCCCCCGAGACTATCCGCTCCAAAGTGTACCCGATGCCGGTAAACGAGCAAGCCGAGCTCGACGCCTTCCTCGATGAGAACCTTCGCAAGGGCTACATCGTCCCCTCTAAGTCCCCCATGGCTTCACCGGTCTTCTTTGTCAAAAAGAAGGACGGGAAACTCCGCATGGTCCAAGACTACCGAAAGCTGAATGACATCACCGTCAAAAACCGGTACCCACTCCCCCTCGCATCGGACATCATCAATCGCCTTCGCCAATCTAAGTACTTCACCAAATTTGATGTTCGTTGGGGCTACAACAACATCCGGATCAAGGAAGGCGATGAGTGGAAAGCAGCTTTCACGACCAATAGGGGTCTGTTTGAACCACGGGTCATGTTCTTCGGTCTCACCAACTCCCCGGCCACCTTCCAAGCACTGATGAACTCTATCTTCGGTGACCTGATAGCCGCTGGGAAGGTAGCAGTGTACCTGGACGACATCCTCATCTTCAGTAACACGCGGGAAGAGCACCGCAGGGTCACACACGAAGTACTGCGTCGGCTCCAGGAACACGACCTGTTCCTACGACCCGAAAAGTGCGAATTTGAGCAGACCGAGATCGAGTACCTGGGCTTGGTGATCCGACAGGGCGAAGTCAGCATGGACCCCATCAAAGTCCAGGCCGTACGCGACTGGCCGACCCCACGGAACCTACGGGAGGTCCGCGGATTCATCGGGTTTGCCAACTTCTACCGTCGCTTCATCAAGGACTTCGCTAAGATCACACGACCGCTCCACGACCTCACCAAGAAGGACGTCACCTGGGAATGGGGACTGCGGCAGCGAACGGCGTTTGACACCCTCAAAGAAGCCTTCACCACGGAGCCGGTGCTGGTGACCTGGGAACCAGACCGCCCTACGCGAGTCGAGGTAGACGCCTCGGGATACGCCACCGGAGGGGTCCTTCTGCAGAAGCTCGAGGACGGACTCTGGCACCCAGTCGCATTCCGGTCGGAATCCATGACGGAGGCAGAGCGAAACTACGAGATCTACGACCGAGAACTGCTGGCCATCGTGAGAGGACTGGAGGACTGGCGGCACTTCCTCGAGGGGCTGCCCGAACCCTTCGAGATCATCACCGATCACCGCAACCTTGAATACTGGCGCACCGCCCAGAACCTCACCCGGAGACAGGCGCGCTGGGCCCTTTGGCTGTCACGCTTTGATTTCCGACTCACACATAAGCCGGGAACTGCCAATACCCAGGCCGACCCCCTCTCACGCATCTCGGAGTTTCAAGTCACCGACGCCGAGGACAATCAGGATCAGATTGTCCTTTGGCCCGAACGCTTTGCCACCATCGCGGCGTCAGCACTACGCGCGGTTAACCCGCTGGAGGAACGGATCAGGGAGAGTAGCAGGCGGGAGGCGGAAGTCCTCAAGGGTTTGGAAGCCCTTCGGGAGGACGGGCCGCGAAGGTTGACGGATGGGACGTGGGAATGGGAAGAGGAGGGAGGGCTGGTGTACTACCGTGGACGGTTGTACATCCCGCCCGAGGAAGGATTACGGGAGGCCATCGTCCGGCAGTGCCACGATGCGCCAACGGCAGGACACCCAGGAAAGCATGGGACGGTCGAACTAGTCACACGGCTGTACTGGTGGCCGGGGATCAGCGGGTTTGTCGAGAAGTACGTTCTGGGTTGCGACAAATGCCAACGCTACAAGGCGGCCGTGCATCCCCGGGCTACGCTTCAACCGCACGAGGTACCTGAAGGCCCTTGGGTAGTCATGGGAGTAGATCTGATTACCGGACTGCCCTCGTCAAAAGGGTACAACGCCATCGCCACATACATCGACCTTTACAGTAAGCAGGTCCACCTGGTAGCCACCACCGACACCGTCACCGCCGAAGGGATAGGCGAACTGCACTATCAGACCATCTTCCGGCTTCACGGCATTCCCCAGAAAATCGTGTCGGATAGGGGACCCCAGTTTGCCGCCCGTGTCACCAGGGCCCTGTACAAGCGCCTTGGTATCGAAAGCGGTCTCACCACAGCGTATCACCCCATGGCAAACGGACAGACGGAGCGAGCCAATCAGGAGGTAGAACAGTACCTTCGGATCTACTGCGACAAGCGACAGGACGACTGGGCGGACCTCCTCCCCACGGCGGAGTTTGTGCTCAACTCTCGGGTACAGACAGCTCATGGACAAACTCCGTTCGAAGTCCTGTATGGCTACCGCCCGGACTTCACCATCCCGGCAGGACGTCCCACGCAGATCCCATCTCTAGACGCTCGGCTCAGCAAGCTCCGAGAAGCCCGGAAGGAAGCGGAAGCGGCACTACGCATGAGCAAGGAACGCATGAAGCAAGCCTACGAAGACGGCAAGCGAAAAGCACACACGTTCAAGGTCGGCGACCGGGTTTGGCTCACCGCTAAGAACATCCACATCCACCAAG
>NW_007360327.1:249213-329986 GCF_000271585.1 Trametes versicolor FP-101664 SS1
GTCGCGAACTAGTATTCTGGGTGAACGGACGCAGACGCGTCCTCGTAGCGCGTCGAAACCGACGGGGCTATGATGTATCATAGCGGCTTCAACGCCGCACCCTTGTACTATAGGGCCCATGTGTGTGCAGCACATGGAACCCATGTAAATACTGTGCCACCGTCACTCCAAGTTGTGACCCTTACTCCATTGTATTATTATTTGGAGACCCGGCACGGGTCTAGGGAGGGAGAGTGTAAGAACCCGACGGTTCTTACTTACTACCGGCACTCCCTAGTGCATGGACGGGAACGTCCACTTCAGTAGGAGAAGGTGTTCTCCGGGAATCGCGGAGAACTAGCGCATCTAGGCGCCCGTAGATTAGATACTGCCATTCATGTATCGTACGTAAGCGTACGGCGCCCGAAGGTTCGGGCCTCGGGCGCCTGGTGGGGGCAGAGTTCTACCACCCCCCACCATCCAGCGAGTACGCCGAGCAATCAAGCCCGGTCCAGAGTACTTGCGGGATTCGGGGAGTCGTGGGACTCGCGTATACTTACAATCATCCTGTCCTGACCGGGAGATCTGCGTTCTGTTCCCCCACGAACATCGAGGCGGCTTCATGTCCAGCAGGAATCCCCGCTCGCAGTAAGTAACTTTATCTATAATCCGGCGGACGATGCCAATTCAGGTACTTGCAGGCCGCTATTCGATTCGGATCCCAGCCACCTCGCGGTGGACATACGGTATCAGGTCATATTGACGTCGATGGCATGTGCGTACTACCAGGCTTTGCTTTTGTGGCAATGATCATGTCTGAAGATTTGCAGGTATCCTGTATTACGATTACTTCCTCACCCTCAAGAACGAGATTGCTCTCGTGTGGCATTCTCCCCGCAGCTTATCCAAGATATTCTTTTTAGTGATTCGATATGGGTTTCTGCTCGACACCACACTCGTCCTCTTTTACACCCTACGAATTACTTCTGACTCCGGCCCTACGTTGACGGCCAGTAGGTATGTGGCACAGAGCTTCTACAGCGTAACACAGATGCTGAACCAAGATCCAAGTTGTAAAGCTCTGTACGATGCCGCAACAATCATCCAGGTTTCAAGCTTCGTTGCTGTCTCTGGCAAGTATTTGCGGTAAGTCTTCGTATGGTCATTCTTACAACGATATTTCAGCATTTGTCGCCCTCCGTATATCCTCTCTGTGGTCGCACAACTGGCCTCTGGGTCTCTCCCTATTTGCAATAGGCTTATTTACGCCGTCCATCACGATACCGGCAAGTCGTCTCTCCTTGATATTCATTTTCAGGTTCCTGATGCTACACGAATAGATACTGGGCTTCGAACTCGACATGGTTCCTGCACTGTGGCCCATGTCGCCTTGCGTCCAGACTGTCATTGATGTGAAACAAGATCCACTGATACCTCTAGAGTAAGTCTTCGTCAGCATCCTCATATGCGCAACTACCCTAAAGAGTCTCGAAATATACAGAATCTACGATTGTGAGCAGCACGCTGTTCCCACCGCCCCCACCCCCCGGCTCTCTGATACCGTACAGTCCCGATATCCGCGTCGGCCGTCAGCATCGTATACGAGTTCCTTTGCCTCACATTGACGGTCGTCAAGACTGTTGGCGCATACCGGGTTCAGCGGAAGATGGGGATGGAGACCACTCTCAGCGGGTTATTGCTCCGAGATGGCGAGTGGCAACCACTGATCGCTTTACAATGCACATACTCACCGGACACGCTTCACGGATAGGATCACTCTACTTCGCGTGAGCACCTACATACTGGTATTCCCGCGCTCAACTGAACGTTCTCTAAATCAGAGTGCTTACGGGCTTGGGCATCTTCAGCGTCGTAGCCGCTTCAGTGAGCTCCGCAATTTTACATGTCCCGTAACTTTATTCACCGGCCGTTGACTGCAGATTCCCGAGAGCATCGTATGCTAACTTCTCAAAATCTTCGTCACCGTGCGCTCCTGATAGAAATTAATGTAGCTGCCCGTCGATATCGGCGTTATATTCGCGAGAGCGTACGTATTCAGATTGCACTCCGGACTTCGCGCACACTGACAGAAGGCGACATTGCCATCACAGTTTCGTGCCCGTCCTAACGACTCGCTTCATTGTCAACCTTTACCAGACCGGGAGGCACTCTTCGAGGGTGGATACCGGTACCCTCAGCCTCTGGAGCTTCCACGTCGCGCAGGAAAATGGTGTAGTCTCTTCACTGGCCTTCTCACGGCCTTGAACAGTAATGCCTTCTGTACTGCTTCGATTTATTACAATTTCAGGTCCGAGATTCTAACGTTTATCACGTCTCCGAGCGGCGGCTCCGATGATAGCGCAGCGGAAGACACGCCGCCCGGAATGAACGTGAACGCCGGCCGCAGTCGCATTTCTCGCTCTCATCTTCCATCTGCCAGTATCTCATCTATACCACATGTTATCAACAACTCTGCCCTCCACAGCTCAAAGCTTATGACCGCTTCCGGATGGGCGCGGTGTTCTCGGGATGACGCTGCGCGGTCTAGAGAATATTCGCAACGCGTGTTTTTGAGTGCAGTAATACTGAATCAGGTGCTTCATCACGTATGCGATGACCACCGTCGCGCTGCGCGACACGCCCACACGTGCACGAGCACCTTCCCGCCCTCCTCGCGCGCCTTGTCGATCCAGTCGCAGATCGGCTGCAGCTGCGGCTCGAGCGTGTCGATCCCGTCGTCGCAGACACCCTCGATGTCAAGCACCTTGATGCGGCCCTCGCGTTCCTCGATCCACAGCGACCCTGTCCTCCAGGGCCCTTGCCAGGAACGAAGTGGGCGCCAGAGTTGTTGGATGGCCTAGAATACGCGCAAAACGTCGATGATACACTGAATATCACGGCACTCACCTGAGTATATGCCGTAATGGCTCGTTATCCTTCGATTGAACCTGCGATGACCAGGTGAGCGCGGCACAACGCCCAACGGGATGAACGGGCTCTGACTCACCATACAAAAACATGGCGGCGGCCGGGCATGAAGCCCCTTCGCCGTCAGAGGGGAGAGGGACGAGACGAAGATGGGGGGAAAGGAGACAAGGGGCGACTGAGGCAAAGGGTTCGCGAAGGTCGAGTTATAGCTGTGATAGGCAGAAGAGATCTTCACATGTGCTGTGTGCAAGGGTGGCGAAGAGGTTGGCGAACGGCTGAGAGACTTAGGAGAAAACAAGATGTTCCCTAGACCAAAGCCAGGTCGACTTAACTCGACTGCGAGTGGGGCCAGACGGCAGCAGACAGCGCCAGAAAAACTGGAGTTCAAGTGACTCCGAAGCGAAACTAGAAGACTCCGGAGACTTGAACGAGACATGAGCAAGACATGAGATAAACTTGCTTAGAATATGGACATATGGTGACCGACTAGAGCAGAGAGACTTCGGCTGAGCAGATGTCGCCCGACGGCGTCCTAAGCGCCCATACGCGTTTCTTCCAATTGACTTCTCTCGTGAAATCCTCTGCCTCTCTATCGCAATGGATCCTCAATACCGCAACAAAAGTCAGTTGTTTCTCCCCGGTCGTTTGTCTCTTCGTTATGCCTTGCTGAATCGTTTCTTCCTCTCTAGAAATCATCAATCTTACCGAGCAAGAGCTGACCAGCCTCGGCTTTTTGGGCCCCAGTGAGTTGCTCTCGTCGTTGCACAGACACATTCATCTTGCTCACTCATGATTTGTCCATCCGCTTCGAAGATGCCCTCCCAGGGATTAAGAAACTTGTCGAGCAAATCAGGGCAGACCCGGAGAGACTTGGCCGTAAGTCCTTTTCCCCCCTCCATTTGCCTCCCCCTTCCCTCTTCGTCTTCTGTTCTTTCTTGGTTGTGCGATTATCAGTTCCCGCGTGCTCAGAGTCATGTTCCCGCTTTGCCTTTTCATTTCAGAGGTCAACTGCTTCCAGGTCGAGCTGTTGAGGGGCGAGTACGACGCCAAAGCTTCCGCTCACGGAGCTCCTCAGGCCTCTCCTACGTCTCCAACCTTTCGAGGCTCCCCCGTCCTGAGCGACGCCGACACCCTCTTCTCGCAGCCCAGTGCCAGCTCGACTGCCACGACCGTCGTCGCTCTCGACCTTATCTCTCAGTACGAGTCCAACTTCTATTACCGCGGCCTCTCGGAGGACCCTCCGAAGCTCATGTGGCGCTCCGACCTCGACACCAACCCCTTCCCCATGCCAGAAGCCGGTGAACGCTTCATCAAGCCCCCCTCCAAGACTGCCTTCGGCATCTTCAACACGCGTCTCAACAAAGTCTGGGACTCTACCGTCGCTCCTCGTATCATTGCATTGTTAAAGACGCACGGTATCAAGCGCTCGGTGCTGAAGACCGCCCGCTTCTTGATAGTCGACGAGGACGCCGGGACGGAGAGGTGGGGCCCCGACACCATTTGGATAGCCGTTCATCCCAACACCACCAAGGCTGCAGACGCTCGCGACGTCACTCCCGCCATCCTCCAGATCCTCAACGACGCTCAGGTATACGGCGCTGTCGTCGAGTGGTACGAGGGGGCTGTCGAGAGCCTGGTCGGGCCCCCTCTGATGCCCATCGTGGATAACTCCGACCCCACCTCCGGCCTTAGTAATCCCTTCGACGTCGGCCTCGGTATTCCAATCGCTAGAGCGTCCGACGATGCTCAGGGCACCGTTACTCTGCTGTTCCACGAGGTCAAGACCAAGGACGGCACGCCCAGCGACAGGATCCTCGCCCTCACTAACAAGCACGTCGCCACCGTTGACACTACCACCGACTACATCTTCGACGCTGCCAACCCTGTCAGCATCCTCGTCTGCGATGAACGTCGCTTCGATTGTGCTAACAAGGAGATCAAAGAGGCGCTCAACACAGGTCTCCGCGACGCCGTTCGTCTTGCGGGAGAGCTCAAGGACTTGCAGACCAAGGAAGGCGTGCCGGCGAAGAGAGCCGTGCAAAGGAAGGAGGCCGACTTGACCCGCCAGCTCGAAGACAACGAGGTTCGCCAGGAGCTCTTCCATGTGGTCAACGGACCGTGGAAGCTGGCCGGCAACCGCGAGTTCGCCACCGTTCTCTGGGCTCCCAAGATTTCTGTCACTGTTCCCGGCAGCCCTTACGCGCGCGACATAGCTACCTTGGTTGTCGATGAGGCGAAGCTCGAGCACTTCAACGGCAACATCGTTAATCTTGGTACGTTTCTCGATTTCCCCCATATTCCCTCCTTGACCCCGCTTTCTCTCTGTCTCTCTCTTCGTCTCAAGTTCATTTACTGACCAATCGTTTCCACCCCTCTGCAGGTAACCAGTTCACCGTCAGTCAGCTCGAAGACAAGTTTTGGCCGACCGTTGCCATTCGCGAGGACAGGACCATCCCAGCCGACCTCCAGCTCCCCATCCACGCTGTTCTCCCCCGCCGTCTCGTCATGAATCCCGACACCGAAGACAAAAACGGGGAGCCGCTATACATCGTCGCCAAGTACGGCAACACCACCAAGCTCACGTTAGGCAACTTCTCGGGCATGGATGCCTATGTTTGTACCAAGTTCGGAGTCGAGTCCCGCGAGTGCGTCATCTATAACGGCAAGGGCGCTGGCGACTTCTCAGCCAAGGGAGATTCTGGATCTCTCATCTTCAGGGGCGACGGTGTCGGTGTCGCCATGCTCCACTCGGGCATGCCTCGAGGCAGGCACAGCCATGTCACGTACGCTGCGCCCCTTTGGTGGGTGTTCAAGCTGGTCCGCGAGGAGTATCCCGATGCCGAATTCTACGGCATGACGTACACCATCGAAGATTGATTGGTAAGCCCCATCTAAGCTCCATCATCGTCGTTGTGTTCCTTCCCCCACCCCCGCTCATCAGTTGCCCCCACTGTCTTTTATCCTCGTCTTCTGGTCGTACCTCCGTTTGTATTCACGTGGTAGCTCTCTTATACTCCGACTTCGGGGCATAGGAATGCAAGCGGACGCCAAACTGGGGATGAGTGAAGCCCTAGGAGGGAATGACATCATGGGGTCGGGGAGGAAGGGAGGTTCGCGGTGCACGACATCATCCCAAAACGGCTCGCGACGTTGGCCGCGGCAGGTCTCGGCGCACTCCACAGGCTTCCAACTGCTCCTATATAACCTCTCGCGCCTCATTCGCCCTCACAAACCCCTCTCGAACCCCGCCTCGTCCACCACACACTCTGCAGGCGAGCACAATCTGGCATCGACTGTGCAGTTCAATCCGGCATCAACGTGGCTGTTTGATTCCGTTGCGGGGCCCCTAGGCTTGGTAGAAAACGAATCTATGGATGACGGTAGCGATGAAGGGCCCGAAGTACCATCCGAGCCACAGAGGCAATCTTGAAACATGTTGAGCATCGAACCCACCACCCTAGTACCAGGGAAAGTGTAGGTGTCTAAATCTTCAGGCAGGGCTTCGCGCACGCTGACAGCTGTCAAAATTCGTCATAGCTCGGTGCCTATCTTGAGGACGCGCTTTACGAGACTGCACTGGATTGGGCATCCGTATCGGTTTTTTTGTCACGCGGCAGCGCCCGAGCAGCGCCGTCTCTTCGCTGAAATCAACTTCTCTTTGACCTCCATATCTCCTGTTCTCGATGCAACGTCAAAACGCTAGCTCTAACTTGGCAGCAGCTTGAGAGAGCCGTCCCGATAATTGAGCAACACGCGTGCGGACAGCTCACTTAACTTTGGCATTCATTCACCGACCGCAGCCAGCTCGCCTCTTCGCATCTTCCATCTGTCAACATATCGTCCTGTGCGCTTTAATACCAATGCAAACACCCTCCAGAAAGCAGAGGTAATTTGAGCGTCTTGCGATAGAAGACAGCAGAAGTCAGCTGGGCAGCGTCGTGCATGCGGCCCCGCTCCCAGATGCGTTGATGCCGTTTCTCACCCAATCTTCAATCATGTACAGGCCCCGGGAGCCCCATCACTTATCTTGGTCAACATTCCTGTGACTGAAGACCGATTCTCCAGCTCCCTCGAACCCGGTTATTGTCAGCTCAATGCTGAACGAAGGCGACAATCTCGGATTTTGGCTGTGAGTACGCGCAGCATCTTATGGTAAGGTGCACTTCGCTCATTGGCTTCATTACAGATCTCAGTAAGAGGACTTCTCACCATTCTACCCGCTACAGTGCGTAACTCACTTTCAAATCCTCTGGACAGCTGACATGAAGCATTCGTCAGATCCCTAGCGTAAAAGAACGCCCGAGCCGCACGCAACACCACGCTCACCTTTGACATTTAGTTCTCGGTCGGCTCATCCCTAAGTGAAGCATTTCGCAGAAGGTATGTCCCTGCCGTCTCCGGCGTATCTGGCCCAGTTGGATTAACCACAGGGTACGGCTTGGTTTCGATGCTCACCTGTCGCTTTATCGCTAACCTCCGTGACGCCTACCTCCAAGAGTCCACCAGTATGGGCGAGAACGACTGCGGGTCAGCCGTCTACTTCAGCCCACCATCTGCGCGGTTCTTCAATTCCGTCGCGGGGCCGCTGAGCTTCGCTGGAGAAGACTCTACCGACGACGACGTACACGTAGTACCTCCAGATATACAGAGCGATCTCAACTGGTGACGATTGTAGCATAGAAATGCGGTATTCGACCTCACTCCGGCTCTACCAAGCTCGGGGGAGCTCCGATTACTGCGCAACAGAAGACACGCGCCACTCAAATCTCGGGTTGATCACCGACCGCAGCCCGTTCACCGGTTCGCATCTTCTATCTGTCAACATGTCGTCCAGTACACCGTCCTGTTCACGCTTCTGCCACCTAGAACGCAGAGGGTATATTAGCGTCGTGCTAGAAGGTAGCAGAGTAGAGGTTACCGGAGGCAATGCTGCGCAGACAGTCCCGGTCTCACACGCGCTGATGTGATTTTCCCGCTAATCTTCAGCTGTGCAAGAGCCTCCGGGCCATCACTTATATTCCTTTGACTGCAGATCCTCTCCTTGTCTCACTCGGACCCGACGTCTATCAGCCCAATGTTGAACGAAGGCTCCAATCTCAGCTTCTGGTTGTAAGCATTGGCCCGGGAAGTATGTACAAAACCTCGAGTCGCTCAATCGTCTCATGTTAGACCACTATTGGAGAGCACAGAGTTTCTCGATGGAGGAGCGAACGCCGAGAGGGTATTGCTTTCCAGCGCAGGTGAGATTCGCTACACGCCCCACTGCCACTGGCCATCCGTTTCTCCGCTTACCTTGATGGTGGCAGCGCTCTTGTACTACGACTTCATCTTAACCCTACCGGATGAAGTGCGACTCGCTTGGCGACGACCTCGGCTCGCAACTGTGCTCTTCCTCCTTGTGCGATATCTCGCCCTGGCAAACATGGCGCTCGCGGTCATCATCCAGACACCCGAGAACCCCGTAGCTCGACTCATCATCTCGGATACAGAGTAACGACCCCTTCTTCTATATCACCGAGTATTTCAATACTAACGCGACGTCTTTGAACAGCTGCCAGGCTCTGGTAAGAGCTGCGCTGATAACGCACATACTACTGAGTGCAGCTGTTTCTGGTGCGTCGTCAGGCTTTTGAGGGGGCACTTCCTGCGTTGCGGGCACATCTAACGCATTTTTGCGCACCCCAGCGTTTGTCGCCGCTCGTATCATGGCGCTGTGGTCACGAAATTGGTATCTCGGCACGATTCTCTTTCTGGCAGGTCTTCTGAACTGGTCGCCCTACGTAGAGGTAAGTGTTACGTTAACGTCTGGCCTGACTCGTTTTCGCGGCCGGGTCCCTCAATGAATATCTTCAGTCAGTTCTCGTTGGTTTCGAGATGGTGTCTGCTCCATGGCCGCTGGAGCCGTGTCTGGCATGGACAACCCGGCAAGCACCGATTGAACTGGTGTCGTACGTCTCTGTACTTCCTTGGTAGTACCTCCGCTCAGCATCTGAACTGATACCGCTTAGGTTGTACAGTAAGTCTCATCGTGGCGTTCAGGTTCTAGTATTGTACTCACGAGACGTCGTAGTCCCAGCTGCACTCTCTGCAGTCAACCTGGCATACGAGATCGTATGTCTCGTGCTTACTGTCATCAAGACCATCGGCCTGTACCGAAGGCCGTCGGGGTTAGTGCGACAAACGCGTCTAACGGATCTGCTACTACGCGACGGTGAGTCGATGCAGCCTCGCGTCTCAGGGCATGGCAGTGAATGATCTGAAAATCACGCAGGTTCCTTATATTTCGGGTGCGTTACGAGAGTTGCGTTCATAGCCTTAACTCGTATGTGCGAGACTCACGGCGAAACAATGCAGAGTCATGGCCGTTCTCGGTGTTCTGAACATATTATCTGCGACGGTATGGACTACACTTGTTCCTTTGTTTTCCGACTGACCTAATTGCTTTCAGCTCCCCAACGTAAGCTACAGACAGACTCGTTCATATCACTGTCCTCACACTCAACGTCCAGTTCACAATCGGCTCCGCACTTGGCGAGGCGTTCAGCAGAAGGTATGCCCCTGCTATCGCCTGTGAACAAGAGCTCATGTCAGGGTTCCCCGCAAACTTTACAGTTTGGTTCCGATGCTCACATGCCGCTTCATCGCCCACCTCCGGGACGCCGGCCTGCAAGTCTCTACGACGATAGGCGAACAGGATTCCGCGTCGACCGTGCATTTCAGTCCGCCATCAGCACGACTGCTCGATTCCGTCGCAGGACCACTAGACTTGGATGACAACGAGTACACCAGCGACGACAGTGGGGTGCGCTGAGCGCCCTCGAGCTTAGAAAAGGAGCCAGGGTAATGTACGAGCTTGATGTCCCTTCAGTGTGAGTACTTATCCTCAGAGTCGGTGCTTAGTTGCACTAGCTAAACGAAACTGCCTTACAAGTTGCGTCTGCAATTGACAGGAGCGTAACACTTCCAGATAGTCGACTCCCTTCCGTTCGCATCCCTGTGTCCGGATGGCGGCGGTACTCGCGTGAACGTCCCCAACCTACCCACGGAAGCCGGAACGTTCGTGCGTATGGAGGTATGGTGGGAGGTCGACCATATACACTTACGAAATGTATGCTAGTCTTCGCGCTCGTTTCATTGGTTGCGCCATGTATATATCGACCTGGACTTCCATCGTAGAGCACCGGGCTAACCCGTGATATGTATACCGCTCCGACGGGCACCCAGTGGCCATTTGGAGCACGCGTGTGCGCATGCAATATTCCGCTTAGTGGTGCAACTATAGGTTTTCAGAGTACGTGTTTAGCTTTTCTAATCAATTAATCAAGCCCCACGTAAAGGCGGTTTGTTGCGTGCGGGGCATAGGAATGCAAGCGGATGCCAAGGTGGTGGGATGAAGCCCTAGGAGGGAATGACGTCATGGGGTCGGGGAGGAGGGAGGTTCGCGGTGCACGACGTCATCCCAAAACGGTTCGCGACGTTGGCCGTGGCACGTCTCGGCGCACTCCACAGGCTTCCAAAGTCTCCTATATAACCTCTTGCGCCTGATTCGTCCTCGCAAACCCCCCTCGAACCCCGCCTCGTCTACCACGCACACTCTCGTTCCTCACCATGACCAGCATGATCACCTCTGTCTCTCGCAACGCTTTCAAGCGCGTCATTGCACGCCCCTCGACCTCTGCGCTGGGCGCGACGCCCCGCTTCTACTCGAGCACTATGCACGATAACGACCCTGATGTAGGTGTCGATGTATGCGCAGACCACGACATACTAATCAAGCTTCTCACAGGTTCTTGAGCAAGAGAAGAAGCGTAACTTGAGCAAGGAGCAGCACAAAACCTCCACCCCTCATCCGGACCACGCACCTGGTTGGAACGAGAACCTTGCCAGTGCATCTGAGGCAGCCATCAAGGTGCGAAGCACTATACCCTCATACTATGTTCAGACGCTCACCTCTACTCTCCAACAGGCTGACCAGGCCGGTGTAACCCCTGGAGACCTGCAGGAGAAGACGGTCAAATACGTGAAGGAGCGCCACCACGCAACAGACTCGGCAACGACGACTGAGCCTGGAGTATCGACGTCGCGGATGGCACACACCAGCTCGGGCGAGGCGTCGAACAAACGCGACGAGATCGACGGTCCCCTCAAGACTGCCCACGGCACGAAGAGCACGTAATCAGCAAGGATGCTTCGAAGGAGGATACCGGAGCATTTTCAAGACCTACTTTATCACTTGTACTAGTACCTAGTTTGTGCGACTGACTCAATCCCACCGTCATGTTCGTCCATTTTGCCCTTCGAGCCTGCATATATGCGTGTCCTTCTGCGAGAAAGATCACAGATGAGTGCCGCATCACCCCCTCCACAAGCTATCGGTGGTTCGCCGCATGCTGCTGTCAACAGGAAAGACTCTGTGGTTGCCGTGCAAGCGATTGACAAAAGCGTACGCGTGGCGACAGATGAAAGTGGGAAGTAGGAAAGGCGCCCATCATTTCGCCCACGTTGGCTGAACGAGGCGGGCTCTCCCTCGCCACCTTCTGTCACCCCGTCATCGTTCCCCACACTGTGCTGCAGCTGCGAATCTTTATCTCACTCGATAAGCTCACTGCGGCTCGATCTGCTCGATACTACGACGAAATCCTGGCACCTGGGCAATATCGCGACGATTGCCACCACAACGCTGCAGGCGTCCTATGCTGAACGACACACGCTGTACACCGAAGGCTACCTCATAGCACTTGCCCTCTGGCGACGCCCCGCCGGATGACTGTACGCTCCTCCAAAAGGCACACACATACCCCCCACCGCCGTTGGCCGACCATACGATGAATTCTTTCTGGGACATCGTCGACTGGCTCCTCCCACCCGTGCGTATCGTCGACGACCTCACCGGCCCCGCCGACTCGCATATACACCGCTCCCGCAGCAACAACCACCATAGCCACCACAGCCCGCAAGTTTCACGGCGCGCGTCTACGAGAGACTTTGACAAGGAGAAAGAGCGCGAGCGCGAACGAAAGCGCGCTCTTCGTGTTGCAGAGCAGGACCGGGAACGGGAGCAGCAGCGCCAACGCATACACCACCTCGAGCGCGAGAATGATCTTCTCCGAGAACAGCTGAAGGCAACTCGCGAGGAGCTCGCAAACATCACCAGTGCGGTCTTCCCACCCACCCCCGACCGCACGTTGCCACCATCCCCATGCACGCCTCTAGACTCTACCCAACCTCTGGCGCTGACGCCAGCGCACCTAGAAGTCCCTTCAAACCCCTCACAGCAGATGGTCAACTCCGCCGAAGCCGCTCTCTCCGACCCCAAACGACTCCGCGTACTATACACCGCCCTCCGCGCCACATACGGCGACGTCCGCCAAACAATCATCTCGCAAGCAGAGGAGCTCGCCTCGCTCAAGTCCTTCCTATCCAAGACGGACGACTGGTCCGGCGCGCAGCTCCTGCAGGCCCTCGCGGACCTGAACTCAGAGATCATCCAGCTCTCCGCGTCCATCGCGGAGGAGTTCTCGCCCGCGCTGCGCCAGCACGACCACGCGCCGTCCGCCGCGAAGGAGCGCGACCGCGAGATCGTCACGCTCGCGCTCGGGCCGGAGGTCATCAGGCTGCTCGAGGACCGGCTGCACGCGGGGGACCCGACGCTCGTCCAGTTCGCGCTGCAGGCGTGGGATGTGTGGTGCGTCTCGCGCGTGCTCGACGCGTTCTTCTACGGGCTCCCGGTGGAGGTCAACGAGGCGTTCAGGCTCATCTTCGAGCACATGCATCGCGAAGGTGAGCATCCCGCTTGACTATATGCGGACGGTAGGCTAACTGGGATTCAATTTCAGAGCCGCAACCGACGACTTCGCGCTGGCGCGCGCTCACGTACAAGTACGCGCATACCCTCTTTGTCCAACGTCGCTCGTCCTCCGACCCTCCTTCCCCCGACTCTGCGAATCCCTCCCCTTTCAACTCCGCGCCCCCATCCCTCGCATCATCCTCCGCTCTCCCTCAGCCCCTCATCAATCTGACCGAAAGGAACCTGCGCGGAGTGATCGCCATCCTCGCCCTCGCAGGGTGCACAGACGCGCGGGGGCTGCACCGCGACCCGCTCCGCACCCGTTTCGGCAGCGCGCTCTCGCGTATAAGCGCGCGCGCGGAGCGCATCTCGAACGTAGTCAAGACCGGCGTCATGAGCGGGCTCTTCGAAGCCGTCTGGGTCCCGCCCTGCCCCTCGCCCCTCCCTGTAAGCACGCGCAGCAGCGTCATCGAGGGCGGCGCGTCTGCGAACGGCGCGGGCCACCCTGGCAAGGGCAAGGACCGCGAGCGCGAGCGCGAGTGGGTGAAGGAGGTCGAGCGCGAGCGGCGTGCGGAGCGGGCGGACGACGACGCGTTCGAGGCGCCGGCCGCGTCGGGCGGGGCCGCGTTCGATGCGGAGGCGATGGAGAACGTATATGCGGGGTACGGGAACGAGAAGTGCAGGGTGCTGTGCACGGTCGAGCTTGGGCTCGCGTTCCGCCGGCGTGTTCCGCAGGAGGAGCGCGAGGACGAGAGCGTGGACGGGGACGGCATGCCTGCGAAGGCTGCGACGGAGCTGGGCGTTGGCAGCCGCGTGCCTTCGCAGAGCTCGACCGACGCGGGGATGAGGATGGATCGGACGCTACTGCTGAAGCCGAAGGTGCTGCTGGAGAGCGTTGTTGATATTTTGTAGCTTCGCAGAGGGCCAGGTAAGTGTCGGCTGTCGTTCAGCGTGAAGTTGGATGGCTGATGTTCATCTTTGCGCAGAGGGCCTTTCCGCGGAGGTTGGGCTGCCCACTATTCTCCATCACGACCGCGACACGACTGCTCCGTATACTCTTTTATGTTATCTCTCTCCATCTGTCCCACCTCCCCTCCATATTCTGGGTGTGCTTCGACCGCACCCCCTTCCTCTCCCTCTCGACCCAAAATGCTCCATCTTGGACTCACGACATATACGCACGCATACCATATATCTATACTCCCACGTCTTGCTTTCCCGCTGCAGATTTATTCCCGTCTTCGGTTGTATATTCCGTCTTCGGTTGTATATTGGCATACCTACTGTAAAGCGATACCCTTAATGACGGATCCGGGCGCGGCAGGCCTGCTGCTGCCAACCTCACCTGCTCTCTCTCGTTCATCTACTTAGGCTCTATCCATCTCGTAGGCGGATCGTCACCAAACCGCTTAATTCGAGGGTCTTCACAGGTTAAGTATATGTACTTGTACGGCATCTAGGTGACTTCGAAGGGGGCTCTTCGAGACGCAAGATGACGGACGTAAAAACTACCACCGGTAAGTGTCATCTCTAGACCGCATGATGCTCACGCCTGAATACGATGCTTCTCCAAGAAAGACGACAAGAAATCCAGCAGACCCCCCCACCCACGACCCCAGCTCGGCCTACCCTCCCACCCAACAGGCAACCTAGTCCCCCTATCTATCATTCTATCCAGCTCATCCACTTCTCAATCCATGTAGCAACCTCCTCGTCGTGCATCATGACCGGATCCTTGCAGTTCTGGGTGGCCCACACCTGGATCTTGCGCCACGTGCACCCCGTCCACAGCGCGAATCGCCGTCGTGCACCCGGGCCCTCTTCGTCCGTCGCACACAACACGGAGGTGTCAAGCACGCCTGCCTCGCCGCGCAGGTACCGCCGGAGCGGCTCGTCAGGCGTGTGCTCGCCGTGCGGTCGCGTAGAAGAGCATGTCGGTCATCCAGAAGCAGTTGTACCCTACCACGCTGTAGGGCCGGGGGATGTGGTGCTCGTACGCGACGGTGAAGAGGGACGTGAGCGCGGCGAGGGAGGGTCCGGCTTCCTCGGCGGCAGCTTGCGTCGGAGCGGCGATGCGCGAGATGAGGCGGCTGTCCTTCGTGAGCGAAGCGTGGAGGTCGCTGAGGGAGACGTCGAGCCGCGAACTAGACTCCAGCGCGATGGGTGCGTCACGGTAGTCCACCCGGATGTGCGTCCTGCGCCCGTCGGGGAGGCCGATCGTGAACACGTTGTACTGGTGCCCGAGGCGGCCGCCCGTGATGCGCACGACGGTGCTCGACGGCGCGGTGTCCATGTAGACTTCGAAGCGGATGAGGAAGAGTGCCCTCGAGAGGGGCTGCCTCTGTAGGCACTCTATCCATTCGTTCATTGGAAGGGGATAGGTTGCAATCGAAAGTTTGCTGAACTCGAGTACCTCGCTGATGAGGGCGCAGAACTGAGAGTAAAGGGTGATGATGAGACTCGTGGCTGACGGCGATCCGGCCGAGCTGGACGAAGCATACGACATCTTGCCAGTGGTGTGTGGGACCTTGCTGGTCACAACTAAGTGGACTTTTGGCCCTAGACTGCGTACCCTGTTACAAAGACCTCGTGCACGTCGACGATGTGGTGTCCAAGGCCACTGGCTCGTGCTGCGGTAGCTCACCATTGGACGCAATATATGCACAAAGGCGCCAGTTCCGGTGAGCGCATCCTGGTCCTCAGTCCAGCATCTTTTCCACGGTCAATAATCAAGGTACGCATTGAGAAAAGAAGCCAGCACCACTGACAGACGTTGGGTGAATTAGGATATGTTTCGTTACCGCTCGACACCGGCGTTCAGACAGGCAGACACGCGAACTTTGAACGTCACCGGCCGCAGACCCGCTGCAAATAGCGCGAAATCCCCGTTTCTAACATTCCATCCGGCTCATCCACATCCCAATCCACAAGTTGACCTCCTCGTCGTGCATCATGACCTGATCCTCCCGGTTCTGCGTAGCCCACACTTGCACCCTGCGCCACGTGTTCCCGGTCCACAGCGCGATTCGTCGTGCGCCCTCTTTCTCCGTCGCACACGATACAGATGTTTCTAGCACGCCCGCCTCGCCACGCAGGTAGCGCCGAAGCGGTTCGTCGGGCGTGTGTCGACCGGGGAGCCATAGCCCGCCGTACCGTCGCGCGATGGAATAGAACAGCATGTCGGTCATCCAGAAGCAGTTGTACCCCGACACAGTGTACGGCCGTGGAATGTGGCGCTTGTAGGCGACGGTAAAGAGCGCGGCGAGCGCAGCGAGCGAGGGGCCAGCTTTCTCAGCGGCAGCCCACGTCGGGGTGACGATGCGCGAGATGAGGCGGCTGTCCTTCGTGAGCATCTTGTGGTCGTCGCTGAGGGAGACGTCGAGCTGCGAGCTGGACTCGAGCGCGATGGGTGCGTCCCGGTAGTCGACACGGATGTGCGTCTTGCGCCCGTCGGGGAGCCCAATCGTGAACACGTTGAACTGGTGCCCGAGGATGCCCGCCGTGGCGCGTACGACGGTGCTTGACGGTGCCGTGTCCATCCAAATTTCGAAGTAGACGAGGAAGAGCGCCTTCGAGATGGGCTGCTTTTGCAGGCAGTCTATCCACTTGTCCATTGGGAGCGGGTAAGTCGCACTCGAAAGTTCGCTGAACGCAAACATGTTGCTGATGAGGGCGCAAGACCGGGAGGCAAGGGTGATGGCACTAGGGGAAGACGGTGTGTTGGCCGAGGACGACGCGTACGACATCTTGCTAACGACCAGTGGGACCTCGCTGTTCACGACCAAGCCGAGCTGTAGGCTTTAGACTGCATGCCACGAGTTATGTCGGCCTCATGCGTATATGTATATATACACCGGGAACGTCCGGCCGCGGCAGAGGGTGCGGTGGCCGCGACCACCGAACCATGCTGCGGTAGTTGACCATTGGACGCATGGCCGCGATTAGAACGTGCCAGCCGGCGTGCGCGTTCCCTCCCCGGCTTTCCCTAAGCCCAGATACCCTAGGTGCGTGAACATCAATAAAGAGCCCCAGGTCGCTGACAAGCCACCAGAGAAGTAGAGATTGCTCATTACCGTTCAGCACGGGATCCATACAGGAAGATAATCGGACATGTCTCCAGTCAAGTTGTATGAAATTGCAGACCCGCTGCTGATCATCCTTGGCTTTCGCCGACAAGTGAGTCCAGAATGTCATGTAAGAATCAGACACCAAAACCGCTCACTGAGTCCTCTCCCAGTCACCCACGACGCGGAACTGGCTTAGACCAGCCGCTCCCTCCCCCTACGTTCGTCCCATTCGCTCACCCAGTCCGCGACCTCCTCATCGTGCATCATATACCGCCCCGCCCCCGCCTCCCCCCAAGTACTTTGCACGTGGACCCAGCGCACCGCATACGCCGCCCACCGCGCGTACCGCCGTGCGGCCTCGCCCGACAGTGTGCACGCGATCGCCGTCTCGAGCACGCCCGCTTCCCTACGCAGATACAAACGAAGCGGCGCGTCCGGCGTCAGGACGCCCGCGAGCCAGTGCGCCGCGTACCGTCGTGCAAGCGCGTAGAAGAGCGTGTCCGCCATCCACAGGCAGTTGCGGCTTAGGACGCGGTATGGCCGCGTACCGAGGCGTGCGCTCGCGACGCCGAGGAGGGAGGCCAGGTCTGCAAGCGACGGGCCGCTTAGCTCTGCCTCCGTTCCGCCGTGTTCGCCTGCAGCCCAGGAGTGCGGAGAGACCATGCGGGAGAGGGTGTAGCTGCCCGCGGTGAGCGCATTGCGGTCGTCGTTGAAAGTGAGGATGAGCTTGGAGCCGCAGGGATGGTCCTCGGCAAGATAGTCGGCCTTGATGTAGGTGCAGCGTCCGTCGGGGAGTAGGACCGTCGCGACGATGTATTGGTGCCCCAGAAATCCGGTCGTCGTTTGCACGAGGGCGTAGGACGACCACGTCATCTTGTATATCTCGACGCAGGTTACGCGGATCGTCGCCGCCGTGGGCTGGAGCCGCTGGCACGCGGCCGCGAAGGTCGCGAATGAGATGGGGTGGGGCGCCTGTGACAACTCTTGGTCCCTGAGGCCGTCTTGGATGAGTGCGGAGCGTTGCGCTGCGCCGGGGGCAGGCGTAATAGGGTGGAAGTATAAGTGATGGGCCATGTTTGCGCTCTGCTGCGCACTGTCTAGCTTGGGATCTATCATGTTGGTAGCAGTCTGAATCTGTCGTTGGAGGAATTTTGAAGAGGAGACGCACTCACGGGCTATATACCAGTCCTATCCGTGTGGCCTCGCGGCTTGGCTATACATCGAAGGTGACCAGCCAGCTATAGCTGTGTTTGGAGGAAGCTTGAGACCAGTGCTGGATGCAGCGATGCCGCTCAACATGAGGTGAGCACAGGCTATCCGCGAAGCCTGGATTGGTTCGTGTTGAGACTGTGTAGGATAAGCTCGCAGCAAACCGCAGCGCACCTGCACAACTTGCACGAGCTGCTGCGCTGCAAACCATATCGGATTGTCACCATCGGTGGGAGCATTGCATTCCTAACCGCGAGTAACCACACAGCCCTACGTAGATTTTAGACACAGAGACGTCAAAAAAGCAGTCAAAACACCCACAACATCAATCTGAATCGCAAGAGGTCGATGCAAACGCACGTCCGAAGGAGCACCGCCAGCTACTTCTAAGCCGCAGCCTTCTCCGCCTAGTCCCACTCCCTGGCCAACTCAGCGACCTCCGCGTCGTGCATCACGAACCTCCCCGGGCCGGAATCCTGCATCAACGCCATACTACTAGAGGATCAGATGCTAGAAGTCAAGCGTTCAAGCCAGAAGCGCTGTGTTGCACAGAGCCCGTCGCATCATTGCAGCCTAGCTTTATACATACACGCCGCCTCTTGAGCTGCGGTAGGAGAAGTACCGCGAACTGCACACAAAATCCAATCATGTAGAGGTGGGGACAGCACCGGGACTCACGTTATGAACGCCGCACAGAGCCTAACGCTGCGGCAGATCGCTATTGGACGCAATGTAGAGGTTCCGGACGCATGTATGCTGGCAGGCTGTCGGCGAAGTACAGAACACTTCATTACCGCTCATCGTGTGCTCCATCCGGATCAAAACGAGGAAACTTGGTATATGCGCACCTTAGGCTACGCCTTGGGGGGAGCGAAGGGGATCAAAACAGACGAGAGTGCTCTTGAGGAGAGAGAGTGTGTGTAGCACCAACATCGGGGTTTGATGTGTTGCTGGAGTTCCGGAGTCGCATATCGGCAGCTCACTTTGATTGCGAGCGTAGCGTGTGTTACCAGTCAGGCATTTGTATGGTTTCGCAGAGGCCAACCTTTCAGTTCAAGTTGTACGCTGCAACATTAGAGGCGGGGACGTTTCGTAGGCAGTAGCAGCGAAGTTGGGAGTTGTTTGTACATTGACGGCCGGGGAGATTGTTCCCAGTAGCTCGCCTGGGGACGAGCAAACCCCAAGACTGTTCTCCAGTCACCCTGGGGATCGACAAGGGCTCCGATCCAGTCCCGGACTGTCCGGTATCCACCCTAGGCAGACACCGCGCCCACATACGAATGGCAGAGGATGTGAGTCTCATTTGAGGACATGAGGGACGTGTTGCGGCAACGGTATGTAGGCATAGACGATACACGAAGAGGAGCCAAGACCTACGCTGCAAACCATATATATCGAGTTCTGGGTCCAGTAGAAGTATTGCACTTGCAGCACTGACAATCGCAGACCAATTGTCCATGCCCTAGAACAGAGATATGAACGCAACAGTCAGTGCATCTGTGTGAGCAGACTTGATGAAAAGCAAATGCTCACATCTTCCTTACAAGACATAGTGGGCCGAAGGCGTGGTCCTCTCCACCTTCTCCCAGTCCCTTAGCCACTCGATGACCTCCTCGTCGTGCATATCGTACTTCCTGTCCCGAGTAAAGGCGACCTGCACCGCGCGCAGCTTCCTCGCGACCTCCCACGCGATCTTCCGCACAGCTTCGTTTGGTATCGCGCACGCCGTCATCGTGTCAAGCACCCCAGCCTCGCCGCGCAAGAAACATTTCAGCGGCTCCTCGGGAGTGAGGCTACCGGCGGCCAGCATTAATGCAGCGTATCGTTGCGCGGGCGTGTAGAACAGCATCTCCGTCATCCAGATGCAGTTGTGCCCGACCACGCAGTATGGCCGCGTGACGAGGCGCTCGACGGCCACTGCGAAGAGCGAGGCGAGCGCGGCGAGCGTAGGAAGTTGGGGCGACGCCCCGGGTGCGGCTGGAGGCCCGGGAGGGACCGTGATGCGGGAGTTCAGTTGGCTGATCTCTGTGAGCGTGCCGTGGTCATCGCTGAGGCGGACCGTGAGGCTTGAGGTGGCTCCGAGCGGCGGCTCCGCACGGTAGTCCACCCTGATGTACGTCTTGCGCCCATCGGGGAGGAGGACAGCGAAGGCGTTGTACTGGTGCCCAAAGAAGCCCTTTGTCGCTCGTACGACGGGACTCCGCGGTGTGTAGTCGACGAAGGATTCGAAGGTCGTGACATAGAGCGCTGCGGATATGGGGTGCGCTCGTAGGCAGTCCACGAAGGTGTTCATCGAGAGAGGGTATGATGCAACTGAGAGTTCACAGGACTCGAGCACCTTGACGAGGGCGGAAGACTGCGATGCGCTCGAGATCGATGGGGACGACTTTGAGGAAGGATAGAGTGAAGAGAACTTCGGCATGCTGCAGGTGTGCAAGCTGTGAGCTTGGAGGATCCAAGTCGCGCCGCATGATTGCGACTTATATACGTACCACCGGTATATACCTCTCCGTCTGTAAGAGGAAGAGACACGAAGAAACGACACCATAGACAAAGTTTCATCGCAGAGGCGTGGTGGCCACACTGCGGTGGACGCTATTGAATACAGAAAAAAAGAGTTCCGTCAGGATAGAACATCGAACGTGTGGTGGACGGCAGTCCACCGACGAGGTGTCCTGGCAGGACACCTCATTACCGCTCGGCACGTGGGTCAGGCGAGGTGGATCAATATAGACGGTCGATATATCTGTGTATGCCAACAAGAGTTGGGTGGCGGATTACTGCAGAGTACGTTGTTGTATACTTCGTCAGAGATTCACTGAACTCTTCGGATGACTGTCGTGATGAGTAGCAGATCGTCACGGAAAGATAGCAACTTGCTGACCTAAGAGGTAGAGGGATGTACTGTTGCAATGGCCCTGGGCTTGCTACGTTAGCGAGGTACAACGCAGGATCTATGATAAGAGTCAGCATAAGGGCTATCAAGCCAGGAGCGCGATATCTGGCTGAATCATCAGGATGTCATCGTTTTCATTCCACTCACCGGATACATCAACAGTGACGACGCTATAGCTGTCGGTGACTTGTGCCGTTAGAACGCGAGTCGGTCCGAGATGACGCGCTCAATGAGCTCCTAGACACGAGCACGGCGAACTCGTGACGCTTCGCATGCCACCTGCAGAGTGCCTGCATGGAGCTCGGGCCCGGCACAATCGATGCTGAACGCTTCTTCGAGGCACATTAAAGCTTTCAAGCCGCCGGTCGCCCACCCCATCGTACTTAAGGCGGTGCGGCCGCAAGACGGGCACGTACTCGCGACTCCATCGCCGGTGCCTGTCATGCAGGAGTCAGCGAGGCTTCACAGATATAACCTGCCTATGACCGCTGTACATCGACGGGCGAGGCTCCCTAACCACGGCGAGCCCAGTGCTTGCCCGAGACTTGGCGTCGGCGGGTGCAGATCCTCATGCCCATCGCTCAGGCCAAACCGCGCCCTACGCGTGTGAGCACGCCACCCGTATGTCGCAGAGCAGCCGCACTCACCCCGCCGTGCACCTGCTATGCTATCAGCGGGAGTACCTGATCACCAATCCCGCTCGCAGCGCACGCCGCAGTTCTCGTGATCCCAATCCTCCCGGGGACCGCCACTACTCGGGCCATCCCAGCTCGGCAGGCGAGTGCACGCACCGAGAGCGCCGATTGCGATGGGCGCGGAGCAGCGCAGATGTGACCGCCGCAGAGGGTGCGCACTGCGACATGCCCCGATCCACGTCACCCTGCTCGCCTCCGGGGACGCCGGTGGCCCGCGCCGCCAGGCACCGTCCGTATTCGCTCGAGGTGTTCGCCTGCAGCTGCGGGCGGGGCGAGGACGGGGATTGCGGCTTCGGAGGCTAGAAGGACGAGGCACATTGGGAGCGTGCAAGGAAGACGCGTACGGCGCGCAGTCGCGGGCGGGCGAGACGAGTCTGCTCGCGATAGGCCTCGACGGCCGGCGTGGGCCAGTGAGCGGCCGTACGGGGAGGCGTGCAGCGAAGCGGACGTCAATGCAGGCGACGAGCGTAGAGTACGTACGGGCGGGCGTTGGAGGAAGAGCAGAGTGGGCGGTCTAGACGAGCACGGTGAGAATGGCCAAGGCGGGAGAAGCTGGGCGAAGGCGTCTGCGAAGGGCGTTGGCGTGCTAATCACCGAACCAGAGGGCGGGAGAGCGGCAGAAGGGCCGTGTGCGCGGTAGAAGACCAGGGTGCACGCTGGTGCAGAGCGCGTTGCCTGAGAAGAAGTGGGACGCATAGCCGCAGTACGTGAGCTGCCAGTTCCAGTTGCGATGGATGGCATCTTGTTGAGATAGATGGTAGATGGTGGTCATAGCCTGTGGCTCTGGTCAATCAACGAAATGCATCCTAGGACGATATCGACAGACAGAAGCTGACGTTGGGCGCACAGAGAGTGGGAAGGTGATATGGCTGACCCTCTAGCGGCGTGCCCCCATCCGAGCCGGAGCTGCAGCTGTCGATATTTTCGACTCCGTTTGTCGTCCCGAGATGAAATTTAATCTTGGCACAACCGCACAAAGGCCATATACATCTGGCACGCCATCGATTGCGTGTTCGCGTAGGATCCGCTGAGGTCGGCGAGGATAAGGAGCCAAATTGCGATGGGACGTATAAACGTCGGGGATGTGGACGTGAGAGAACGGCGAATTGTAAGGTAGGCGCCCAATATGCAAAGAACTCGACCTTTCCTGATCGGGCTTTATGGTTTCTTTCTTTCCTCCCACCAGCTCCAGCAGCCGCCAGCAGTGGCGGATTTGCATGGGTCTTGTTCTCTGAAACACCTTCTCTTTGACGGCATAGAAAACGTCCTTCCGATGACCAAGAGCTGACTACATAGGCGCAGTTTTATATGCGGACATAATAAACCCCGAAGAACCTCCTTCTGCAAGTAAGTACGGTATGCCGGACGTCGTCCGCATGAGATCTTGGTGCGATCCGGGACGTACGGGTGTGTAAAACAAGGTACGCGATATCGAGGACACCTCACCCTGATGATCTGTCAAATCGCAGAGGAGGGCAAAGCCGCGGGTGCGCGCGCTCCGAGGGAGGTGAGCGGCCTTCTGGTCTTCCATAACTCTCTCCATCGCTTCCCACCGTAATCTTTCGATCCCTCGAACGATGGGTGCGTTCCAGGCGCAGCGCCGTTGAGCCGAGGACGCGCGAAAGCGGTGTCGTGCCCGTCCGAGTGCAGCGTGCCCTGCGCCCGTCACACTCCCGTCATGCGTCGCCGCCTTGGTGTCGCCGTTAGCCCCACCGCCCAGCCGTCCATCGACACTTCACATCGCTCTCCCCCCGCCCGGCGCGTCTTGCCCCAGCCCCGCGCGGCCGCACGGCGATTGCGAGGCGCGAACCACTTCGCCAGATCGCATCGCCCGCGCGATGCAGCTCGCGAGCGCGTCGCGTCTGTGACACGCGCGCATCGAGACGTGCGCGGCGCAGCCGGATAGGCCGTCCAGAACGTGTCGACGGCCCGTTCATCATGCCCCCGCAGAGTATATATGGGCTCGCGCCGCTGCCCGTCACTTTTTGCTCCCCCAGACAGCGCTGCCCGTTCGTTCGCCCGCCGCCGACACCTGTCCCGCCCCCCCTCGCCTCCCTTGCGGCCGCCTACCCCTCCCCCGCCCGTCGCCATGAAGTACTGCACGCTTGCGCTGTTCCTCTTCGCGTTCATCGTCGCGACCGTCCAGGCGGCCAGCCTCGGGACGAACGCGGAGCGTCTTGCGCGCGGCCTGCCGCCGCGCTCGCCGACGCGCCTCTACAAGCCCAGCGCGCGGGATGGTGAGTCTTGCTAGGTGCCACTGGTGATTGGACCATTCTCTGATCATTCAATGTTCTATTTGTAGCTGCGAACAAACCGAAGCCGTCCGCGAAGCCGCCTCCCACTTGCTCGACTGGCCCCGTCCAGTGCTGCAACTCCGTCGAGAAGGCCAGCAACCCTGTCGCGTCGCTCATCCTCGGGCTGCTCGGCATCGTGCTCGGCCCCGATGTCGTGGTTGGCATCACCTGCTCGCCGCTCTCCGTCATTGGGATCGGTGCCGGAAGCTGGTCAGTACACAATCTCCTGCCTTCCCGTCGCGCATGCATGCTCACGAACCCCCGCCATACAGCTCCGCGAACGCCGTCTGCTGCGAGAACAACTCGCACGGCGGGCTCATCTCCATCGGATGTATCCCCAGTAAGTCCCCCATCGAGCCTCCAGACGCCGTCTGTCACTGTCACTGACCATTCCTCCAGTCATTCTTTGAGCCGTCCAACTGCTCCGCTCTGTTTTCGCGATACACTATTACTCCGCCCTCGCTTTCGCTTTTGACCCTCTTTGTGTCCTGAGCCCGAGATTCCCTCCAGAAACCAGAGTGTGCCGGCCCGATCCGGCGCCGCGGCGTTGTGGACTATCTACGTTTCGTCTCGCCGTTGGGTTCTTAAATACTGTGACGAGCTGTTGTATACACTACTTCGTAGGGTACTAGATGATCTATGCGGTTTGAGCAACGTCAATGGCTTGCCTCGTTCTCTCGATGCGGCTTCAGCAGCTTCATTGGACCGAGTGACAGGGTATTGAGTGCGTCAGTCCTTTAAAAATATCTGTGGAGTCGGGAGATAGAGTTATACATAGCTTGAACGATGTCATGCCATGCGGTGAAAGCAGGGGATACTATCGCGCCAGGAACGTGTCTCATCTTCTTCCCAGGAGTTCCGCGTCGACTACTCTTTCCTGCCCGTCCAAGGTGGGAGTCGGATATAATGTGACTGCGTCACGCTCGGTGGAAAAGGTGGGCAAGGTTCCGCAAACGGACCTTCGTCCGCAACTTTGACCACGATCTGCGACGTCTGGGTGGCGCCCTTTCCTTTCCTTTCGTGAGGACGACTTCTAGCTGAACGTTGCATTACGGATGCCGTACACAGCGTCTTCTACGGGACGCTCGAGGCCGAAAGCAGGCAGAAAGCCCTAGCGGGCGCTGACCGCCGCTTTCCACTGCCACCACCATACTGCCTACCATCTGTGGATATTCCTGCCAGCCTGATCATCGATTAAGAGCGTTGGTATGTCCGCCTAATCAAAACAAGTACTGAATTACCATCTGCTCGTCTAGAAGTGCCCCCAGCCATTACATCGTCTTTGGCCGATTCGGCCTCGAGGATCTCTCTGATTTTTCTGGAGAGCACGTTCTTCGCCTCGTCGAACAATGCCCGAGTCGTAGTGGCGCTCTCCTCGTCCATACGTACGTGTATTTTCAGCCAGCGACGATCCCAGCATGAGACCACGTAAAAGCCGCTCCTCCGTCGGTGTCCCTTTGACTATACACTTATGTTCTATTTGCAGGATTACAGTCATGGAATCAAGCTCCCGACTCCACTCGCAGGTGCTTTCACGGCGTTCTCTGGACAGCGTAAACGCGGCGCGCATGAGGGCCTATCGCTTTCGACCCCGCCCTACCTCCGCGCACACGCCGCGTTCTGTCACTGCGTCGTGCAAATGTCAGTGTCCAGGGCGACGACGGCGTACTAGCGTCAACTGTACACCACTGGACATAGGGCATCATACCAGTGGAGGCACTCGACGTGCTGATACGTCTATGTCGACAGAAGGCAAACTCATGACATTCCACGTATCACCGACCGGATGCATACGATTAATTATATAACAGCACCCTAAACGTCAGAATCGAGAAACCCAACACTGGTCCAACGGCACTGAGAAGTCCACCCTACTTCTCCGCGACGAGGGCTGAACCACAACTATAACAGAACTGATGACGCGAAACGCACCCGCCGGGACAGACCATGGTGAGCTCCTCAGTCTCGAGGGCGGGTTTCACCGTGGGTGGGCTCACGCCGAACGCCCCGCGCGTGGTTTGAGGTACCAGCGCGGCGTGAAGGAGCCTGGTGACTATCTCCGCCGAGCCATCCGGAAGGCGACCCTTTTCTAGCTCGCCAACGTAGAACGCAATGCGAGATTTCACGGATTCGTGGTGAATCCATGCATGCAGGTACTTCTCTTCCTCCTTCTTGACCGCGGGGTATCTGGCTCAGCGTGATCAGAGCGCTGAGCTAACTCATGGTCTGCTTCATTATCTACTCACAGTGAAGTGAAGTTTGAGAAGACCTCCGGCAATATATTCTTCATAGTCAGCTTTTTCATGATCGCATTCAAAGCAACCCTTTCGAGTGAAGCGATGCCATACTGCGATATCCCGGTCAGTATCACCAGCTGTACCAGTAATAGAGAGAATGTTCAGGACGCTCACTTTCTCTGCCAAACGATACATGGATTTGGGCGAGCACTGTGCCGAGGGGATCCCTCCTGGCTTCGGCGCTGTAGCCGGGGGCTCATTCTGAGTTTCAGACTTTAGGGATGCGAACTGTAGCGACGCTTGTCCGAAGTATGCGTAGATTATAAACGCCTGCCATCTGAAAGGAAGGAACACAGGGTTGTGATAAAGAATCAGGCATCAGAAGCGCGAGCTTACGTCTTGTATGCGATGTCGTCGAGGAAGACCACACGCCCTAATCTCGTCTGACGTATTCCGTCTGGGCGGGCGAGCTCGCTCGAGCTAGGACGTGCCTGTTCTCCGCTGGGATGGTCTTCGGGGTGTTTGGCGAGGTTCACTTGCGGTTCTTCTTTCCTGCCCTCATTAGCTACAGGCGACGCTAGTGCTGGGACCTGCGAGCTGACATGAGCTACTATGACTTAACGTACAAATGAAAGATAAAGTATATACCCTAGTAGACTGTGCGTCTCCGTTGGTTGGATGCAATCTTTCGTGGGTATCTTCTAAGTTGGCTTGGGTATCATCCTCTTCGAAGTCGCTGTCGGACGTGTACCCGTATTCTTCAGTGAAGGAAGGGTGGCCTGAGGGATACGAATCGTCCAGATTTGTAACACGGCTCTCGGCAAAGCCGTCGCTGGGGTCAGCGGACACTAGCGCTAGTACGCGACAGTCGAGTTCAGTTTGCACGACGTTCCAGATATCATCTAGCCAATCCGAACGCACCATTGCTGGAGGGAGACAGGACCCGCTGGAGCAGCGCATTGTTCGCAAGAAGCGGCATGGGCCCATATGCCCGCGACCTATCTGAAGTCCGTCGCGAGAAAGCGTAGTATTTGACGTCTTCGAATGGCTGACCAGTCGTGCTCGCAACCAAGACGGCCTTCAAGGTAAGATCTCGACCTGGCGGGTCCGGTACAGATTTCAGATTTCTCAATGACTTTGGGGTGGACAGTGATCCCATTTCCAGCCGGGCAGTGTAGATATGCAGCGACTGGGGAGGGGGCTCAGAGCACGAGGGAGTGAGAGACGGACAGCTATGCAGCCGGACCCTATCGATGGATTCTAAACGAGGAGTCATATCTGCATACGAAGCAAAGGACATGCGACACCCACGTTGTACCTCACGGCGTGTGATCTTCCTCCCCCCTCGAGAAGATAATTTTTGTTTGCAGGCTAGGATAGACACAGGCAGACTGCGGGTTACTTGGTCAATGTCGACATAAGGCAAAGACATGACGCTCCACGTACCACTAACTGAGACTGTTGCCCGTGCATACAATTCGATTATAATACAGAACAGTAAATGTCCAAAAGTATACAGCAGGACGCCGGCATGCGAATAAACGTAAGGGAGAGCGCCCTTTCGTACGTTCGTGTTGCAGCCATCATATCCGTCAGTCCATACGCGCATTTGGGTTCTATCACCAACGATACTCATCCCGTTCCATCTGAGCCTGGCCATACTCGGGCAGCACAGTCGGATCTGCGTCTTCCTTGAACTTGTAGCGCACTGCAAACCGTCTAAGTCAGTGCCCGCCCCGATGACGCCCGAAACGCAGAATGGATACTCACGGAAGACATGCTCGCCCGCATCGTACGCATACCCAAACGCCTTCTCATCATGCGCCGCCCGCTTCGGCCAACACTGCTCGTGTTCGTCCCAATCATCGTCGCTATCCTCCCCCTCATCCTCCTCATCGTCCATATCATCGTCCTCGCCATCTTCCCTGCGCACCCGGGGCTCCAGCGGAGTCTGATACGCCCACGGGGCGATGCGCGCCCCGCGGTAGTCGTACGTGTTCCCATGGCGGTCCATGTACTCGTTCTCCGTGCCCGCATACAGCGTCGTGTGGCGCGCGTCCCACGTGAGCGTGCGCACGGCGGTGTTCCCCGTCGCGAGCTCGTACACGAGCGCGCGGGCGCGGACGTCCCACGTCATGACGTTCTGGTAGTGGTCGCCTCCAGTGAACACGGCTGCAGCAAAAACGCGCGTCAGACAATGTATCAATGAAGACGGCGACACGGGGGGAAACATACTAGGAATGCCGTCCGGATGGACGAACTCCACCGCCACGCAGAACTCATGGGACCTCCCCGAGTCGATCGTCATGACGGGCAGCGGGTGCCGCACGTCGTACAGCCGCGCATACCCGTCCGCGCACCCAGTCAGGAACACGTTCGCGTCCCCGGCGCTCGTCGAGAACGCGGTCACGTTCCCGCCATGCCCCAGGAAGCGCGCCGCGATCTTGCCGCCCGCCTCCAGGTCAAGCGCGTAGCTCCCGTACTTCTTCGACTTCTCTGAGCTCTCTGCACTAAGCATGTGTCCCGTAGGGGCGTGGTGGTGCCACACCGCGGGCCTCAGGCCCGTCTGCGCGAATGCGACGGTCGTGCTGGGCTTGCTCCCCGTCGAGCGCTCGATCTCGTCGTTGTCGTGGTCGCGCCACACGCCATCGAGGTTGAGCTTCCGGCCGACACGCCGCCCGCCCTCGTGCGTCGCGAGCCCGTCGACATTCCAGATGGCGGCCCCACCCCTGCCCGCCCGCACGATACGCCCGCCCGGAAGAACGGCGACGGGCCCGTCGTACCCGTCGCTGTCCATCGTGTGCACGTTCGTGCCCCGCGCGGGCGTCCAGCCGCCGAACGCGACGTCGCCGCCCCACGCGAAGGTCTTGATGCGGTCCGAGTCCGCGATGAGCGCGAGCCGGTGCGTATTGTCCATCGCGATGTCGTGCGCGACGTCGGCGAGCCCGGGCTCGAGCGCCATGCGGCGGAACCCGCCGTAGGAGCGGATCTCCTCCCCGTCCTCATCCTGGTCGTCGTCTGCGTTTGCAGCAGCCGGTTCATCCAACCGCCTGCGCCGACGAGCGCGAGCGCAGAGCAGTCTGCCGAGATCGCAGCGGAGACGGGGGTCGTAACGTTGTCTGCCGCGACCTCGCAGCGCGCCTGGTAGATTGTGCGCGCGAGCGGGGTGGCATCCGTGGCGGACGACGTGATACCGTCGCGGAACCGCGACAGCCGGGTGGTTTTGGGGTGAGGGTGAGGGCTCTCCGGCCACGGCTTAGGCCGCTGGGCATCGATTGCCGCTTCGAACGCAGCTAATGGTGAAGTTTTGAGTTACATTTAGGGAATTGCAAGTGTGAAACGCACGGTTTGGGGGACCGAGGGCATGGATGAGATGTTTCGCCTCGTCATATAGCGCTAGAACGTCCATAGACATCTGCTTCCCACCTATGTACACGGTGCGAAAGTTAGTATTTACAATGATATCGCGCAAAAATACGACGTACCAGGTAGGTTGATCACGCGGGAGTCCTTCATGAGCTCACTGTCGAGGCAGTGCGCATACGAAGGGAGAAAATCGTAGTCGCCTTGGGTTCCGTAGGCCCAGTTGACGGCTTCGTCGAAGATCTCTGCCGCCCTTTCGATGATCTGCGGCAGGTCGGGCGCATTCGCGTTTTCTGCTTTATGCACGATTGAGGCCATCTTCTTGAGCAGCTCCAGGAAAACTTTGTGGTCTTCATAGTCTTTTTCGCCGATGTGCCGCGCAAGCCGGTCCAAGTGCTGTAGGTAGCGCATGTGGACGAAGAACCGGATACGGAGAGTTTTGAGGAGGGTTAAGAAGAGGACTTGTAGCGTTTACTGGGCTGACGATAGTCAAATTAGTCTTCCTCGTCCGCTGTTCGCAGACACCATAGCATTTGAACAAGCTCTATCACTCACTGCTTTCCTAGCCCCGAGCGAACACCGTTCAATGGATGCCTACCCGAAGACGAGCTTTGCGCGTGGGTATTCTCCGAAGTAGCGTTTTAATCGTAGTGGCAAGTCTATGTCAAGAGCACTAGTGAGACGCGTGAAGGAGCGAAGCCTTCGAGAGGACTAGCGACTGGTTAATGGGGCGCTAACGCGTCAGTCACAGCGTGATGCGACGCGTCAAGACGCGTGGCATAGAGCGCTAAGGAGATCGTGCGCAGCGGAAACGAGCGCTTTGTTGGGTTACTCGGAACTCCCAACTATCCTCGAGGACGTAGTGCACAAGGGGCTGATCGACTCACCTGGAAGCCAGCCTGCGCCGGCATGTCGCTAGCTAACCATTTCCTCTGCTTCTTTCTCTATCACTATCAGACTGTGGCCACAAGCCTTGACACTGGCACTATGGTTTGAACGATAATGGTGTTACGCAACTTGCTTGCATCCAGCAGAACCTCGCTCTGGACAGCCATTGTTATATTTGCTGCCACTGCCGCGAATGGTTCTATGGTGGCGTCCCCCCTCCTCGAGTTCCCATCGACATCCGCCTTGCCCGAGACTCAACGTCAGCGCCCGGCGGGCCGAACACGTCCATCCTTGCGCTCGCAAGTACGTCCTTTCACTCGTGATCGAAGTTGTGCATTCACGAGCCTGACTAATATCGTAGATGCCCCGAACGATCGAGGAGTGGTTTCCTCTAGGTGGCGACGGAAGATCGGGCGACCCGCCTGTGGCAAGGACTGCGGGACTTCTTCAAGGAGCGTGGGTACACTCTGTGGCGCCCTATTGACCTGACCTACGTAGGGCCGCCGCGATACTCAAAGTCCACCTGTAATGACTTTGCCTTCACGCCCCTGCATCTCGGATGGCGAGAGGGCAGTCATTTTAAGTTACTCTCGGAAATAGACTGTCCAGTGGGTGCTCAATTTGCGGTGATAGCACCTCAGACATTGGCTATGCTTCCCAGAACGCGATTCTGCGTGCAGTACGAGCGGTAGATGGCCGGGATGTGATAATTCACATTATATGTGTTGGCTTTGAGGGACAGAGCCAACTAGAAGTACTCAAGTACATGGCGCGGGGGCCTTGCAGCCAAGCGACCCCAAACCATGTTATCCCGCTCTTCGAGCTCTTCGAACTGGAAGACATCACTTTCGGGATATTCTCCAGGGTTGGGATCAGCATGATGGACGCATGGCTCGTGGGCCGCGAACTCGGTGGGCGATGTTATCGACATGGTGCTGCAGTGCCTAGAGGTACGCTCCGGATGACATAGCGCATCGCACTTTTGCTGATGGGTTTGGTCATGAAGGCGCTCGCCTTTTTGCACAGCATGAAGGTCGCCCATCGAGTATGTTCGTCACATTGCAGCAGCGTTTCTGCACGATCACTCACTCCTCCTATCAGGACGCGTTCAAAGACAACTTCCTCGTCCAGTGGCACCCGGGATCTCTCGCCACCAACCAACGCGCGACATCGCGCCCCCGCGTCTTGCTCACTTTGTTCGTCCAGACAAGTTGACGTAGATGCGATGCACAGGGGATAACCATGATGCTGAACGATCCAGGGGACCTGCAGCGCTTCAAGTGCAAAGATAGACAGCATTTGGCAGGGCGTACTAGCCTCGTAGCCTATGTGATGGCGGGCAGAGCTTGAATTCAGGGCACTGGGCACGGTGTCCGGTCAATCGGGGTGGGTGCTATTCTGACGAATTTGGACTGCTGCTCACAATCGTAAATCAACATCCAGGTTGGGCTTAGGTGACCTGTGCTATAGACACATGATGGTTCCTGGAAACCACACTCCCCACTATATCGAACGAGTTACGTTCATTTAATCTAGCCCTGTCACGCATAGCCTGCTGCAGGACATGTCTCATCGGGGGCAGTGTACGACGCACATAAGCTCTGGCACGTCTTACACCGCTAGTTCTTCCCGAGCAACGGATTAGGTTCTGTCTTGGTGAGTAAAGTTTCGATTCGGAGCCATGTGCGGTCCTCAGGGTGCTACTTCAAGCTCTTTCGCGCACAGTGGCTCCGTTGTCCCTCGCAAATTCCCCGTTACCCCCCTCGCACCTCTGCTATGAGCCGGGTATGGGAGATCTACGCTCAACGTCTCGCTTCCCCGGATTGGGGCCGCCCAATGTGGTTTCCGGAGCCTTCCGACCAGTTCGGAGCAGTACACGTTGGCGACGTCGGTTACCTATACGAAGGCCGCTTTCAGTTCCTCTTCAACAGCATGGACCCAGCGGGCAACCCCCGCAATGTGCGCGGAGAGCCTCACGGCTACACGCCCTTCCAACTTCCGCTCAACGCATTTGACCACCAGACTATTCCACCCACAACGCTGATGAGCACGGGACTCCAGACAATAAATGCGAGTATAACGGGCGGCATTGAGTAAGTCCCTTATTTCCCACCTGCATATTTGACAGTGGCATGCGACTGATCTATCATATAGCTCCCAAACTTTACCGCAAGCCAGCGTTTCGGGTGGGACCCAGTACAGCTGCACCGAAGGAAGCGGAGCCCTGCTCATATTGAAGCAACCGGGACACAGGGAGAGCCTCAACGTCAACTGCGAGTCTGCCATCCAGGAATACATTTTACAGCATATGGCGAGCTGGCATACCTTCGCGAAGGAAAAGTTGGGTACCAAGGCCCCGAAGGAGGCCGAAATCATTTTTGTCTCCGGCTGCACCATGACGACTGTCTGGGCGGAGGCGGTATACGAAACCAAGGCCTCGCGCGGAGAACTGCGCGTCTCCACCAGCGGACTTTTCCCTTTCAAACTCTCGTTCTCACTGGGCAAATCCAAACACCAGTCAACCCTCCACGAGCGCCGCGGTCCCCCAAAGCGTGTGTTTGCCATTCCCTGGGTATCTACAGTGATCTCTGCGCTGCTGTCAACCGTATGGAAAGCGGATCAGTGCATTTTCATGAATTATTACACTATGAAGAGGCCGTTTTTCGTACCAAAGGTGATGCGTGCCACGGCGGGGCCACACGAGCTGCCGGATGACGACCCCTCGGGTGGCGATTCAACTGCCCCTGTGGCCGAGATTCCTTCGTCTGCGGACGAATGGGCGCACCACAACGCAGACCGGCCTGAGGTTAGGCATCAAAAACACGGTCGTACAGGGAGGGGCGCTGATGCTGTATACTCTCCTTCCAATTAGCGTGGGTGTATCGTGGAGCAAATCATGGACTACATACTTCAAGTGCGTCTTCATCCCGCCGCCCTCCTCGTGCGGTACGGTGTCTCTTACCCCCTTCTATAGCATTCAGACGCGAACGTAGCGTTTGCATCGGATCGAGATGTAGCCATGTTCTATAAAATTCAAGTACGTCGCCTTAGCCTCTTTCAGCATTTTCCTAGCTTGACAAATTCACGAACTACAGAGCGCGACAGAATCTCATCAGCAGGACGTCAAGAACGTACTTCGGAGATCAGGAGTGAAGGTTGTCGTGAAGAACGGCAGTATGTGTCTAGTCCTTTACCTCCGGTGTTGTACACGTGCTCATGTTACTGCGGACAAGTCGGCGTTCTTTCTGAAAACAAATCAGTGACGCCAGACGCGCACGGTGCTCTGGAAGGGAATCCTACCGACGATGCGAACGTTATTCCTGAGCTCAGGGAACCAGACGCCGCTTCCGCATCATCTACCTCCGGTACCTCTGCAGGGTCGTCCCCCATGTCTGACGCCAGTGCTTCATCCCGGGTGGAGGACCCGTTGCTTTCTACGCACAAGAATACTTTGCAAAGTATGTATGATTATTGCATGATTGGAAGTGAAAGACTGCTCATGCTGACTTGTTACGTCCAAATCGGCGATAATAGACCAACGTATTGTACAACCTGGCAATAAGCTCCGACGACTCACAACCAGATTACTCGGGAATATGAAGAGAGCAAACCACCGCAGGAGATCCCTCTGATGAGTTATGTGCTTACACCGACTGAAATCACGTTTGGTACGTCGCGCCGACACGCCTACCGTAATTACCATCTGACCGACCCGGCCGCTATAGTCAATGATATTGGGTGGGGCCCAGGCTCCTTCCAGGAACTATGTTACTTACGTTCACGATCCGGGAAGTGATACTTACGACGGACCGCACACTACGGAATCTACTCGCATTGTGGTTTATCATTCAAAGTGGTTGTAATAGCTGGCATGCATATAGTATCGTTATAATTAGGATGTACAGCCAGTGGTTCACATAGACGTAGATCTAGATAGAAGGACTGTATACCAGGACGTACCCGTTCCAGACGCTTACTCGTCCACCCGCTTTGTCAAATAATCTATACACGGTCCTCTTGTAGCTTGTACCGGACCGAGACCTCTTCATCAAAGCAGTCAAGCAGACGCACGACAGGTCTATACGGCCTGTGGCAAATTCACGGGCTGCACAGCATGAACGTCGCCCATCGAGTACGTTCTTCAAGTTCCGAGCCTCGTCAAACAGACTATACACGTACCCGACCGGTGCCCACTCATCCATGCATTCAGGCGGAAGCACGATAATATATACAACGCCAGGGTCGTCGCCCCTGCGTATGTTACAGTACAATGTTACTACATCATAGTACAGATTACAAGAAATACCACAGCCTGACGCTAGCAAACGAGAGGAAAGTCAGGAACGGCGCTTTGCCTCGCGCAGTGATATTGCAGCTTGTGTGTTCTTGAATGAGCCAGAGCCAGAGGTGCGCATACCTGCGTCGAGTCCATCCGTTCACCAACCCCCGGCATATCCATACTCCTCCCGAGCCTGGCCATACTCAGGCAACACCGTCGGGTCCGCGTCCTCCTTGAACCGGTAGCGCACTGCATACATCCGCCGTGCTCAGTGATCGCGTCCAAAATACCTAAAATGTAGATAAGGCACTCACGAAAGACATGATCCCCCGCGTCGTACGCGTACCCGAACGCCTTCTCGTCATGCGGCGCCCGCTTCGGCCAGCAGTGTTCGCCATCCGATTCCTCCGCGCTGTCGTACCCGTCCGCCCCCGCCTCACCGCCCGCGTCCGCGTCCGCCTCACCACGCTCCCCAGGGTGCCGCTCCGCCCACCGCGGGATGTGCGCGCCGCGATAGTCATACGTTCCCCCGAGGCGGTCCCTGTAGTCGCACTCCGTGCCCGCATACAGTGTCGCGCGGCGGTCGTCCCACGCGAGCGTGTGCACGGCGGTGTTCCCCGTCGAAAGCTCGTACACGAGCGCGCGCGCGCGGATGTCCCACGTCTTGATGCTCTGGGAACGGCAGCCCCCTGTGAAAATGGCTACAAAGAGAACACATGTTAGCAGAGGAGTATCGGTGAGAGATGTTGGGAGCGGAAGCACGTACTGGGAATCCCATCCGGGTGGACGAGCGCCGCGGCCTCGCAGAACTCGCTTGATTTGCCCGAATCGATCGTCATGACCGGGAGCGGGTGCCGCACGTCATACAAACGCGCATACCCGTCCGCGCACGCCGTCAAGAACGCATTCGCATCCCCAGTGCTCGTCGAAAAATCGTTCACGTTCCCCCCATGGCCCAGAAAACGCGACGCGATCTTCCCGCCCGCCTCCAAGTCGAGCGCGTAGCACCCATACTTCTCCGACCTGTGCGAGTTCTCCGCGCTCAGTAGGTGCCCGCTCGGCGCGTGCAGATGCCACCCCGCGGGAGTGAGGCCCTTCTGGGCGAACTTGACAGTCGTGCTCGGGGCACTGCCCGTCGACCGCTCGATCTCGCCGCCGTCGTCGCGCCATGAGTCCTCGACCTTGAACTTCCCGCGTCCGACACGCCGCCCGCCGCGGTGCGTCTCGAGCGTGCTGAGGTTCCAGAGCGCCGCGCCGCCCTTGCCGGCGCGCACGATGCGGCCGCCTGGGAGCACGGCGATGGGGCCCTCGTACTTCTTGCTGTTCATGGTGTGCACATTGTCGCCGCGAGCGGGTGTCCAGCCGCCGAACGCGACGTCGCCTCCCCATGAGAAGGTCTTGATGCGGTGTGTGTCGGCGATCAGCGCGAGCCTGTTTGGGGTATCGACCGCGACCTGGTATGCGACCTCGGACAGGCCGGGCTCGAGCGCCATGTAGCGGAACCCAGAGTCAGAGGAGCAGATCCTTGCCCCGGCGTCATCGTCATCATCGTCATCTTCATCCTCGTAGTCGTCGTCATCTTCATCATCATTGTCCTCAACCCCGTCACTGACCTGCTCATCATCCTCCGCGTCATCCTCTCTGTCAACTCGAACAGTACCCGGAGTCTGTTCATCCAGGAGGAATATGCTCAACATAGGATCACGGTCTTTATACCCGCCTGCACCGATGAGCGCGAGCGCAGAGGCATCGGCAGCGATCGCGGCGGAGACGGGGCACGAGATGGGTTCCGCCGCAACCTCGCAGCGCGCCTGATAGATCGTACGAGCCAGTGGAGAGGCATCCGTAACGGATGTCGTGATGCCCTCGCGGAACCGTGAGAGACGGGTGGTCTTGGGGTGAGGATGAGGGGTATCTGGCCACGCCTTTGGCCGCTGGGAATTGATCAATCCGGGGAGTGGATCTGGGAGCGTTGTAAGGGCAGAATGTAGGGTGTTGTAACTGGGATACTTACTGAAGCCACCGAGCATCGAGGAGAGTAAGCCTGTCATCGTTTCGAGGACAGGTAAGATCTCAGTAGGTATTTCGCCAACCCCTGTGATCGCTTAGCATCAGCACCTATATGTATCATAGGGGGGAAAGACGTACAGGGTAGGGTAATAACATGGGAGTCCTTTAATAGCGGACTCTCCGACGAGTCTGCGAACGAAGGGAGATAGTCGAATCCGCCGTCAAGAGAGTAAGCCCAGTAGACAGCCTCGTCGAACATCTCTGCGGCCTTTTCGACAATCTCCGGTAGGTCAGGTGCGTGCGCGTTGTCGGCCTCGCGAACGACTGCGATGATGCGTTTCAGTAGCTTGATGAAAGCTTCATGTTCGTCATTCGCTCCCTGGCCTACATCTACCGAAAGCCGCTCCAGGCGCTCCAGGTAGGATGGCATGGTACAAGGAGTCGCGGTACTCAGTGAGAAGTGGTTGTTGGATGAGAAGAGCCTTTGTCTTCAGAACTCCTCTAGAAAAAACGCGTAAGCAACAACCCGATTCTCCTTGTAGGCGTTCACTCCGCGGCAGTGGGAGGTGAGGCCGAAAACCTCGACTGACCGGTGAGCTGACGTCGACTACTCAGTGGCTCTTGAACCTTTGATACACACCGAGGGTGTTGACGCGCACCGAGCGTTTCTGCGGGGGCAGTAGGAGACTCCTGTGGGGGAAAGATCAAGGTAGGTCGAAGAAGTGCTGTTGGGGATTTACTACTGCTTTTGTGCGAGTCAGTTGATGCGACACATCTCTTTGTTCTCTTAACGCGGTATCTTCTAGACCACTTCTAGACTAAGACTATCTTTCTCTCTGGAGCCACCGGCGCTTCGGGCGCTTCGGGTATGAGGCTTGCGGGTTGCCAACACCAAGTACCGCAAGCACGGGAGTGACCAGCCCCCAGCGCAATCATCTCGAACGCGAAGGTCAACTTCCTTCGTGCGTTAATATTACAGCCTTTATGTTCATCAAGTTTCAGCGAGTCTTGCAGGTACGCACACCTGTGTCGTCCGTCCTCTCACCAACCACCGCGTTCCATGTAGACCTGACCGTACCGAGGAACAACTGTCGGATCCGCATCTTCCTTGAACTGGTAGCGCACTGCAAGAATCGCCCCTGATCAGTTCATGTCGGGTTGGAAACGCAGACACATGACTCACGAAAGACGTGCTCGCCTGCATCGTACGCATACCCGAAAGCCTTCTCGTTGTGCGCCGCCTTCTTCGGCCAGAAGTGCTCATCATCCGACTCCTCCGCGCTATCGTAGTCGTCGTCGTCCATCTCGTAGTCCTCGTCTCCTTCACCTGGTGGCGTGTGCTCAGGCTCGGGAGGGTCCCTGGCCCAGCGGGGGAGGTGCGCGCCACGGTAGCCGCGCGTGTTTCCGCGGTAGTCCATGTACTCGCACTCCGTCCCCGCATACAACGTAGAGCGGCGGTCGTCCCACGTGAGCGTGTGCACGGCGGTGTTCCCCGTCGCGAGCTCGTACACGAGCGCGTGCGCACGGATGTCCCACATCTTGACGTTCTGGCTCTGGCCGCCTCCGGTGAAAACGGCTACACAGAGAACCGCCGTCAGAGGGGTTTACTGGCAAACTCTAATGACAAAACGACGTACCTGGAATACCGTCCGGGTGGACGAGCGCCGCTCCCCTGCATAACTCGCGTCCCTCGCGTTCCTCGCCGTACCCACTCGAGCCTACCGTCGCCACCGGCTTCGGGTGACGTACATCGTACAAACGCGCGTACCCGTCCGCACACGCGGTCACGAACATATTGGCGTCCCCAGCGCTCGTCGAGAACGCGTTGACGTTTCCACCGTAGCGACCCTCAAAACTGATTGTGATCTTCCCGCCCCCCTCCAGGTCGAGCAGGTAGCACCCGCCACCCCCAGAACAGAGCATATATCCGGTCGGCGTGTGCAACTGCCACACCGAAGGTGAGTAGCCTGCCTCCGCAAACGCGACGGTCGTGGAAGGGGGACTGCCTGTGGAACGTTCCGTCCCGCTCCCGCCGTCGTCACGGCACGAGTCCTCGAAGGTGATTTTCACGCTACCAGGACCAACGCGCCTGCCGCCCTGGTGCGTCTCGAGTGTGTCGAGGTCCCAGACCGCCACTCCGGCAGAGCCAGCGCGCGCGATGCGACCGCCGGGGAGTGCGGCGACGGGTCCGCTGTACTTGCCGCTGTTCATGGTGTGCACATTGGCGCCGCGAGGGGGCGTCCAGCCGCCGAACGCGACGTCGCTGCTCCATGCGAACGACTTGATGCGAGTTTTATCGGCGATGAGCGCGAGCTTGTGCGCGGTATCCACCGCCACTTCGTCGCCGTCCTCGAGACCGGGATCGAGTGCCATGTAGCGAAATCCACCTGAGTCGCTGATACTCTGCCCTTTCTTGCCGTTTTCATCGGCGCCTTTCTGTTCGTCGAGGAAGTAAATGGTGAGGTTAGAGTTGCCGTTACTGCACCCGCCTGCACCAACGACTGCGAGCGTAGAGGCATCGGTGGAGATCGCGGCGGAGAGGGGACACGCCACGGTGTCTGCTGCCACTTCACAGCGTGCCTGGTAGATCGTGCGTGCGAGCGGGGTCGCGTCTGTAGCGGAGGTCGTGATGCTCTCGCGGAACAGGGATAGGCGAGTAGTCTTGGGGTGAGGATGGACGGTGTCCGGCCACTCCTTCGGCTGCTGCTCATCGTGCTCCGCATCGAATCCAGCTAAGAGCATTATAAGCACGCATAGAGGGCACTAAAGCTGTAGCACGCACAGTTTCCAACGTTGCGCCGGTTCATCTTCCCTCTCCCTGTACACAGATTGCGAAAGTAAGCATCCGCATATACCGCACAATAAGCGATGTACCAAGTATGGCGATAACAAGGACGCGTTTTTTGGATTCTACGAAAGAAAATCGTCAGAAAAAAACACGCCAGGACAGTCGCTCGCCCACGTCCCAGCCTGCGACCAGGCCGTGGGGGTAGGGCCAAAAAAACGACTCACCAGTATGTCGACACGAGCTAGTGATTCCCCAATACACACCTAGGTGTCTCGTCGCGTACGTAACGGTTTTACAGAGGCAGTGGGGGACTCCTGGAGGTAGAAGATCAAGGCAGGTCGAAGAAGTGTGGGCGAAACTCTACTGCTGCTTTTGTGTCAGCCTGGTGATGTGACGCGTCTCAACGCGGTACCTCTATTTCTCTCTTCGGAGTCGCTCTCACGTGCCGCCAGTATATTGGATGTACTCGGACGGGCCCAGCACCTACTGCAGGATAGGCCTCGCGAAAGAGCTTGCAGCTCCAAGCGAGCTCATCTCAGATGTGAGGTGCAATGTTAAACTGATTAAGGCTGTGGTTCACCATAGACGTTCTACTGCAGCTGAATTAGTACAGACTTGCGCCTTTGTCACTGACTGGAGAACATACCTATATATCCTCTGCGCTTCGTGAACACTAGGTCCGAACCTCTAGGCCGCCGCGGCGGTAGAGGGAACCGCCGCCTCGGGCTCCTTTGCAACCTCAGGTTCCTCCGCGACCTCAGCAGTTACAAGCGCAGCCACTTCTTCCTTCGCGACTTCAGCAGCCACAACCACAGGCGCAGACACTTCCTTCTTCGCGCCTTCCAGCTCCAGCGCACACTTCACATCCCACTCCCCCACGCCCACCTTCGCGCCCGCCTCGCGCCACTTCTCCCACAGGCGCTCTCTCCTTTCCGCGCACATGCGCACGAGCGGCTCCCAGTAGCGTTCGTGCTTGTACTCGACGTGCGCGGACCCGCCCCACTCGGCAATGAGCTCTTCGGGCGGGAAGAGGCCCTCGGCGAGGCAGTTCGGGTTGAAGCGCAGCTTGGGGCGCGTGAGCGGGTCGATGAAGGGCGTGATGAGCCTGAAGAAGGCGTTCACGAGGAAGGGCACGTTCACGACGAGCGCGCGGCCGAGCCGTTCAGGGTCTGCGGGAGAGGGATATGTGTAAGCAGTGCGGGTGAGAGGCCGCGGGAGGAGGTCGTACAGTGGGTTTGAAGGATGTTGAGCACCTAGTACGGCAGCAATGAGTTAGCCTTACACGATTTGTGAGAGCGATTGACATACCGTTCGTGCCTGACCAAGGGAAGGGTTCTTCGCGCGGTCAGCAAAGTCTACCATGAGTGCGAGCGTCCTAAGAGGTTGTGGGTGAGTATCGACCCAACATGTACACATTGCATAACTTACTCTATGCCCGGACCCATCAACTCTGTGAGACGCTCCAGCGCCCAAACAACATAGTGCACTTGACGAATGCTCTCCTCCGTGTTCTGTTTGCTAGGGCGGAGGTATATCGCTGGACGCTTGTCAGAGTCGTACCCCCAAATCATCATCTTGCCGGTGAGGGCCTGTAAATATACATATCAGAAAATGGGAGGCGCGTTATAGACGATACAATGCTGACCTCTGGTTCAACATACGACGCCGTAATGAGCTCATACAAACCGTACTCGCGCCGCCACTTCAAGGTCTCCTCCAGCCGCTTGGTCGCAGCCTGTGCACTCGTCCATTTGACGGCACGAAGGAACCTGAAACAGTGTAAGCACTCATGCTTCTTCGAGATACGGGAGGCAGCATGTTCTATCCAGCGCGTGATTGCGTACCGTAGAAGACACTCGCAAGACTAGGGTAATTGAGTAAGATGCACTGACCCAAGATGCATCGCTGTAGCCTCGACATACCAGCCAGAACTTCTCCTGCTCTGTCAAAGCTCCATTCTCCGCACCAGGAAGCACATAGTCGGCCTTCTCAAAGTGCTTCAAGACCTCATCGTACAGTTTCTGCTGTGCGTCTGTAAGCGTGAGCTGGGGAGGCAGCACAGCGGGGTCCACGGGTATATGGGGCGGCGGGCGAGCCTCGAAGATGGTGTCTGCCATGGTATCCAGAGCCAAGTTCTAGTCCAGAGTATACAAGAACCGTGCAGAGGCCGGCCTGTCGTGGCAAGGCGAGAGAGTAGTGGTGGCACGAAGCAGCAGGAAGCACATTTTGGCAGATGAGCGCCGCGCCGAGTCGGAGGAGTCCGCGCGCAGGGTCGCGTCACCGGCACGTGGACGTGTACGCGCACGGCCATGGGCGGGCCCCTTATCCGAGCCTCCGAGGTCCTCCTCCTCATCCTCCACACCGTCTCTCATGAGCTCCCGGCGCAGGCAATGGCGAGCAAGGAGGCAAGGCTGAGAGCGATCTCGCTGTACAAGGAACTCCATAGGCTTGGCCGCGAATACCCCGACCCTGCGTACGTATCTTCCTCCGGGTCTCACACGACCAAATATTCTAAGCTAGTGAGCTGACGCTGTATACGGCCTATGCAGGTACAACTTCCACAAGAAGTTGCGTGGGCTGTACGAGAGTGCGTCGCAAACTTATGCCGAATGTCACCCTGCTGAATGACGGGCCCTCGCAACAGAGAACAGGAATCTCACCGACCCGGAGGAGATAGAGAAGGCGATCAAGCTGGGCGAATACATTCGAAACGGTACGTACCGATCTCATCTTCCAGGGAGCCTACACCATAGCTCTGCCTACCAGAAACCCTTGCTCTGTACTCGCTGCGCAAATACCGCCATCTGAAACGGATGTACCCGCAAGAGTCCCCCGCCGAGCCGCTTCCATGACCCTCAGAAGAGGCGTTTGGCTTTCTATTTCCTCAATTATGGGGGGTCGCCTTGTGTATGATTATGCAAATTAACTTGCACGCAATATTCCTCCCACTGGTATTTGAGCGAACATTGTTTTATGCCAAAAGGTGGGGACAGCGTCTAGCTGAAGCTTAACGGCAGCCACTCGCTTATAAGAATCTTGGTCCTGTACCACGACCGCGGTCGCCACCGCCTTCCACACAATTGCGCTATACTCTTGACTCAATGCAGCATGGTGCCCCAGCAGACGTCTTTCTACCTCAGATGTACGAAGAGGTGAGTAACTTCATAATACTTCGCTGCGCAGTGGGAACATATTCACCATTCTTTCAGTCTGATCATGAGGAACTATTCACCCACGAAGCACTTCTCAACGATATGAGCAACATCGTATTTCGAGACAGCGACGAAGAAACTACCCAAGGAGAAGAAGTCGAACTTCAAAGTGGGCCTCTCGACGACGCCTGGAAGCTCTGTACTAGTATCACCCCACGCGTCATTACATCATCCAACTCCCTCTCGCCCGAGATACTCGCCCTCATATTCGGGTCCACCGTCGGTGCTGTTCCCGCGCTCAATTCCCATCTGATTCGCGTCACGCACGTCTGTCGATACTGGCGCGATGTAGCGCTACACACTCCTGCTCTCTGGACGCACATCGCCCTCCTGCACCCGGACGCGATCAATGCTTTCCTGGAGCGCTCTCAGGCCCTGCCTCTAAGCATACACCTCCACATGAACCCCAGGCCAAACCCGGCATCCCCAGAAGGCATACATACCGACGCGCTTCGTGCGCTCCTCACAGGGTGCCCCCGCACCCTCTGCCTCAAGATCAACCATCTCTCTTCAGAAGGCTATGATCTAGTCATGAAGAGGATCGCCAGGGGCGCCCCGACGCTCGAGGTGCTCTCGATTGCAAAGCGCACGATCGGCACCGGCAGCATGCTCGACCACGCCCCCGACGACGTCGACGGCCTGCCGAGGCTGCGGTCGCTGAAGCTCCGTGGCGAGCCCTTGCCGTGGCTCCCGACATGGCCCAACGCGCTGACGGAGATCGACCTCGTGAGCGCAGTGCACGACGCACCCGCGCTGCTGGACCTGCTGGAACGCAGCCCTGCCCTTGAGCACGTAACCGTTCGCGGCTTCTTTAACGCGGTGGTGGCGGAAGATCCACACGAGGTCACCCTCGCGCACCTCAAGACCCTCCGGTTGCATAGCTTCTCCATTCCAGGTATCGCTACTCTCCTCCCCAGCCTCGACCTCCCGTCGCAGCACACGAACATCTCGCTCGGCGACCCGAAGTCGCGCGGAGGGGCGTTCGCAGACCTCATCCCCATGCACAGCGAGTCCGACCCACTCCCATGGGCGGCTCTGCGGGGCCTTAAGCGCATCCAACTCCAGTGGGACCAACACGAGTATCAGACTCTGTGCGCCTACCGCAGCGGCGATCTCGCCGACCCCGCCACGCCCGCCCTGCGCGTCCAAGCCTTCGGGGGCGAGTGGGCCATGGACGAGCGGTTCTTCGTCAACTGGCCGATCGACGCGTCGCGTGTCGAGACCCTCGATATCCACGGTGACCGCTCCGCCGTGGCGTCGCTGGATCGCTGGCGGGCCATGTTGCTGTCGGTCCCGGCCCTGAAGACGCTCCGCGTGCGGGCGCTGGACGGCGACTTGCAAGACGTTCTCCGCGCCCTCGCGCCCGAGGCGGACCCGCTCCTGTGTCCCCGGCTGGAGACGCTCATCTTAGCGAGGGTGAGCGCTGCGCAGGACGCTGCAGATTCGTTGGTGGATGCAGTGTCCTTGGGCCGATCGCCCGCGATGGGAGGATGTCTGACGACGGTCACGGTCGAGATGCCTACGATTGAGCCTGCTGTGGCCGACGCTTGGCTAGGGTCCGTGTGTGAAGATGGCTAGTGCGGGACTCGGCCGACCTGCCCCGCCCTCCGAAGCTCTGTCTGCCCGCGCTCATTCACCTCGAAGCTCGAAGCTCCGTATCCCATGCTGCACACTTCCGCCATATTTCCCGCGCTATCAATACTTACATTGGCGGTCGTCTTTCGCCGCGACACTTACAATTCACGAGGATAAGGCAGGTCATCAGAGTCAGAGGGTGAGCATAGAGTTCGAGATCACTCGCAAGCTAGGTTGCAATCGCATTGCACTAGGCAGTGAGCAAACGCCCACGGAGCATCGCGCTGAACATATTTCTGTATGAATAGGGCGGACCACGCCACAGCTCATGTCGTGCTACTAGCAAGAACACTATCAACATGGTAACCACATCGCCCCCGAATCAGCCACGACCCTCAACATGTAACCTGTGTACTTCATGTCAAGTTCGCGCCTATTATTTCCGAGCCGCGACAACGGGACTAGTGAAGACGCCAGAGTCAGCGTCTCACAACATGGGCGTCGCGCACTATGCCATATAATCACATGCAGCACATTGCGCAGGACTGCGTCTTCCGGTGTTATGGGCTCACCCATGAAACTAACCTAATCTACCGCGCTTGGTACGTAACTTATCATCCTGTCCTTTCCGGGGAATCTGCTTTCTATTCCCCCACGAACATCGAGGCGGCTTCATGTCCAGCAGGAATTCTCGTTCGCAGTAAGTGACTTCACCCATAACACGGTCGACGATGTTAATTCAAGTACTCGTAGGTCGATATTCGAGTCGGATCTTAGCCAACTCACAGTGGACATACGGTATCAGGCCATATTGACGTCGATGGCATGTGCGTATCACCGGGCTTTGCTTTTGCGCCAATGACCATGTCTCAAGATTAGCAGGTATCCTGTACTACGATTACTTCCTCACTCTCAAGAACGAGATTGCTCTCGTGTGGCATTCCCCCCGCAGCTTTTCCAAGATATTCTTTTTGATAATTCGATATGGGTTCCTGCTCGACACCACACTCGTCCTCTTCTACACCCTGCGAATTACTTCTGACTCCGGGCCTACCTTGACGGCCAGTAGGTATATGGCGCAGAGCTTCTACAACGTAACACAGATGCTGAACCAAGATCCAAGTTGTAAAGCTCTGTACGACGCCGCGACAATCATCCAGGTTTCAAGCTTCGTTGCCGTCTCTGGCAAGTATTTGCGGCAAGTCTGCGTATGGTCATTCTTACGACTTTATTTCAGCATTTGTCGCCCTCCGTATATCCGCTCTGTGGTCGCACAACTGGCCTCTGGGTCTCTCCCTGTTCGCAATAGGCTTATTCACGCCGTCCATCACGATACCGGCAAGTCGTCTCTCCTTGATATTCATTTTCACATTCCTGATGCGACACGAATAGATACTGGGCTTCGAACTCGACATGGTTCCTGCACTGTGGCCCATGTCGCCTTGCGTCCAGACTGTCATTGATGTGAAACAAGATCCACTGATACCTCTAGAGTAAGTCTCCGTCAGCATCCTCATATGCGCAACCACCCTAATGAGTCTCGGAATATCCAGAATCTACGATTGTGAGCAGCACGCTGTTCCCACCGCCCTCCCGCTCTCTGATGCCGTACAGTCCCGGTAGCCGCGTCGGCCGTCAGCATCGCATACGAGTTCCTTTGCCTCACATTGACGGTCGTCAAAACTGTTGTCGCATACCGGGTCCAGCGGAAGATGGGGATGGAGACCACTCTCAGCGGGTTATTGCTCCGAGATGGCGAGTGGCAACCATTTATCGCTTCACAATGCGCATGCTCACCCGGACACGCTTCATGCGTAGGATCACTCTATTTCGCGTGAGCACCTACATACCTGTATTCTCGCGCTTGACTGAACGTTTTCTATACCAGAGTGCTTACGGGCTTGGGCATCTTCAGCGTCGTAGCCGCTTCAGTGAGTCCGGCTATTCTGCACGTCCCGTAACCTTGTTCACCGATTTTTAACTGCAGATTCCCGAAAGCATCGTACGTTAACTTCTCAGTGTTCTCGTCACCGCGTACGTTCCTGACAGAAAATGTAGCTGCCCGTCGATATCGGCGTCATATTCGGGAGAGTGTAAGTGTCCAAGTCGCACTCCGGACTTCGCGCGCGCTGACAAAGCTGGCGTCATTGCAATCACAGTTTCGTGCCCGTCCTAACGACTCGCTTCATTGTCAACCTTTACCAGACCGGGCGGCACTCTTCGAGGGTGGATATCGATACCGGTACCCTCAGCCTTTGGAGCTTCCACGTCGCGCAGGAGAACGGCGCCGTGTCTACGCTGGGACTTAGTTCGCCGTCCACCGTCATCACTCTTGGTCCTGTTGTACGCTGAGGAATCAGGATGCAAGGTTCAAACCTACTTGTGGCTCCGATGAGTGCGCAGCGGCGGATGACACGCACTCAATGAACACTGTCCGCGGTGGTGCATCAGGAAAAACCTCCATCGCTAACGAGCGTTAATTAGTATTTACGGCCAAATAAACTAGATAATCACCAACTCACCTTGATCATTCTGTCCGAAGTCGTCGGACTGGTTTCCTTCTATCGCAGGCGGACGCTATAGCATCTGGCAACATATCTAGCTCACAGAAAACTTCAAGAAGGATGCAATGAGCACGGTTGTGCGTGTTCTCGGGGAACCAGAGACGCACCGATTTCGTCCAAGTCCGTCCGTGTTTGCCCTAAACTCTGGCGCCAAACTTCAGTCGCCTTTATGCCTGCGCCGCGCTCCCCCGGCGTCTATGCATCTTGACCTCGGACCACTACCTGCTTCTTTTTATATGTGCTGCTTACTATGTTATGGCTAGTCTTCGGTCTCGATAGGTGGCTTCTCGTGTACGCTCTGCTCTGCTATGCGACCTAAACCACCTCTAGCTATCAGAGCTTGTGGCTCGCCGTCGCTCTTCTTTCCCGGCGGTCTTTCGGGAAAACAAATAAGGTATGTGTACTTCCGTTTGCATTACTGGATGTGCCAGTCAACTGGCATACGAAGTAAGCTTCACATCTCCTTTCTTACAATTGAGCTGGCGGCTTGTACCAGTTTGTGGGTCCACACGGCACCGTCGGCGCATTGCGATGCTCTTAAGTCGCCTGTCAACGTCCGTGTTCTTCTCTTTCCGACTAGAGCGCGACCATTGTCTTTACTCAGGTGCGCATTTTCATTTTTGCCCTACAGATCCTCCGTGATTTGAAAGGTAGGCGGTCTTTTGCTCGTCCTGTAGAGCTACATCTGTATGTCTTTACCATAGTGCAATATATTTCATTTTGCGTGATCTTTCGGGTGTAACGATCAGAATAAGGAGAAAGATATAAAGCTACCGCCGCGTTCATTGTCAACTAATCGAGCTAAGCCGCGCTCATCACGCCCTCATAAAAGCCGGACCTTGCTTTTTAAGCTAAACGGCTATTCCCGCTTATTAGCACTCATTAGCCCTCGTTATGGATGGAGGTTTTTCCTGATGTGTTATCGGCTTCTATCGTCCATCTGTCAACATGCCATCTAATGAGATTGCGTTTCAGTGACAGCTCTGCTTCCTAAAACGCAAAGGTGATATCCGTTACCAGTAGGCAACAGAGTTATCGAGCGCGATGCGATGCCTCCACTCCCCGATGCACTGATGCACTTTAACTATCGACGTGCATTTATACAGAACCCCAAGACACCCATCGGCTATCTCAACCAACACCCCCTTCACTCCTGCCCGTTTCATTGCGACGTAGGCTCAATGTCGAGCGACGATACTTCTCTTAGCCAGTGGATGTGAGTATCACCAGTGATCCGCCCTAACGGCCGGACTCTGTGCTCACCCATACCGTCAGACCAGTTCTTGAGGATACAGAATTTCTAGACGGACGGGCGAACGCCATCAAAACAGTGCTTGCCAGTACAGGTAATACGGATTTTGCAAATTCTCTGGTAGCTTGCTTTGACATTTACTGTCGTGGCGCTCATGCGATAGCTTTACTATACTATGACTTCATTTTGACCTTGCCAGACGAAATTCGACTAGCTTGGCGGGCACCTCGACGACTTGCAGCCGTATTTTTCCTTCTTGTGCGGTACCTTGCGCTGGTCAACATGTCACTGGCCGCCATCATCGAGACTCCTGAGAACCCCATGTCCCCGTTCATCCTCACGGATAGAAGGTAACATTAGCCGCCTTCCCAATAGCCTTCCCACCGCTGAAAATATACATTAGCTGCCAAGTATTAGTCAAAGCAGCAATGACAACACACATTCTCCTGAGTGCGGCCGTTTCTGGTGCGTCTATGCTGGCACACACCAAACTTTAGAGGGACTAATAACATACGTCGCCGGTTTCTAGCCTTCATTGCTGCTCGCATCATGGCATTATGGTCACGGAACTGGTATCTTGGTGCGGTCCTATTCCTTGCAGGCCTAGTGAATTGGTCACCCTTCGTGGAGGCAGGTTTGACTCTCTTGTGATCGTGCAGTGGGGACTTCCTAACGAACATTCCCTCAGTATGAGCTAGTTGGATTTCTTGTCACATCCGCGCCATGGCCGCTACATCCGTGTATAGCAAAGACAATGCAGCCGGTGTCAGTTGAATTAGTATCGTGAGTTCACTTACATGATTCCATTAAACTCTTGTATCACACTGATCCGGCGCCGCTCAGGGTATACAGTGAGTCGCATCGTCATGTCGGACTCAGTGCCGGGTGCATATCGAACTTGAACTCACGCAATGCTGTATTAGTCCCAGCCGCCCTCTCTGCAGTAAACCTGGCATATGAGACAACATGTCTTGTGCTTACCATCATCAAGACTATCGGCCTGCACCGAACTTTGTCGGGGCTGGGGCAAAAAACATACTTGACACATTTACTACTTCGCGACGGTAAGTCGCTGCACGCTCGAGCCCGGAGCATTGAAGTCCCTAGTCTCACGATCACGCAGGTTCCTTATATTTCGGGTGCGTAACGTAAACGGTAATTCTATTTGCGTACTCAAGTGTTCCTGCCAAACACTACAGGGTCATGACCATCCTCGGTGTTCTCAACATCTTGAATGCGACGGTATGTTACACAGCTTTATCATCTTGTTTAATGACCGACTGAATAGCTTTCAGGTCGACGATGTAATTAATTAACCAAGCCGTGCATGCCTTCTCTCTCATCGCTTGCATTTAGTTTGATATTGGCTCAGCCCTCAGCGAAGCGTTTAGCAGGAGGTAAGAAAGTTCCTCCGCATGCCTACCTGTGCTGTGTGGACTAACTGGTGACTTGCCAGCCTCGTCCCGATGCTCACATGTCGCTTTATCGCCAACCTCCGCGACGTCAGCAGCCTGCAGGAGCCGACGTCCGCAGGCGAGCACAATCCGGCATCGACTGTGCAGTTCAATCCGGCATCAACGCGGCTGTTTGATTCCGTTGCGGGGCCCCTAGGCTTGGTAGAAAACGAATCTATGGACGACGGTAGCGGTGAATGGCCCGAAGTACCATCCGAGCCACAGAGGCAATCTTGAAACATGTTGAGCATCGAACCCACCACCCTAGTACCAGGGAAAGTGTAGGTGTCTAAATCTTCAGGCAGGGCTTTGCGCACGCTGACAGCCGTCAAAATTCATCATAGCTCGGTGCATATCTTGAGGACGCGCTTTACGAGACTGTGCTCTGGATTGGGCATCCGTATCGGTTTTTTTGTCACGCGGCAGCGCCCGAGCAGCGCCGTCTCTTCGCTGAAATCAACTTCTCTTTGACCTCCATATCTCCTGTTCTCGATGCAACGTCAAAAAGCTAGCTCTAACTCGGCAGCAGCTTGATAGAGCCGTCCCGATAACTGCGCAACACGTGTGCGGACGGCTCACTTAACTTTGGCATTCATTCACCGACCGCAGCCAGCTCGCCTCTTCGCATCTTCCATCTGTCAACATATCGTCCTGTGCGCTGTAATATCAATGCAAACACCCTCCAGAAAGCAGAGGTAATTTGAGCGTCTTGCGATAGAAGACAGCAGAAGTCAGCTGGGCAGTGTCGTGCATGCGGCCCCGCTCCCAGATGCGTTGATGCCGTTTCTCACCCAATCTTCAATCATGTACAGGCCCCGGGAGCCCCATCACTTATCTTGGTCAACATTCCTGTGACTGAAGACCGATTCTCCAGCTCCCTCGAACTCGGTTATTGTCAGCTCAATGCTGAACGAAGGCGACAATCTCGGATTTTGGCTGTGAGTACGCACAGCATCTTATGGTAAGGCGCACTTCGCTCATTGGCTTCATTACAGACCTCAGTTAGAGGACTTCTCACCATCCGCCCTCGACGACCCCGCCCCGCCCGCCCTGCGCGTCCAAGCCTTCGGGGGCGAGTGGGCCATGGACGAGCGGTTCTTCGTCAACTGGCCGATCGACGCGTCGCGTGTCGAGACCCTCGATATCCACGGTGACCGCTCCGCAGTGGCGTCGCTGGCACGCTGGCGGGCGATGTTGATGTCGGTCCCGGCCGCGAAGACGCTCCGTGTGCGGGCGGTGGACGGCGACTTGCAGGACGTACTCCGCGCCCTCGCGCCTGAGGCGGACCCGCTCCTGTGTCCCCGGCTGGAGACGCTCATCTTAGCGAGGGTGAGCGCTGCGCAGGACGCTGCGGATTCGCTGGTGGATGCAGTGTCCCTGGGCCGATCGCCCGCGGCGGGAGGATGTCTGGCGACGGTCACGGTCGAGATGCCTACGATTGAGCCTGCTAAGGCCGACGCTCGGCTGGCGCATGTGTCTGACGATGGATAGTGCGGGAATAGAGAATCATTTGCGAGTGCGCACTGCGTCCCGCACAACTATTTTGCTTTCCTCGCGCGCGCGCGCGCATGCTTGTGGCGATCTGGCCACGCTCTTCGTTCGGTGGGCGTTACTGCGGTCCGAGAAGCCCGGGTCTGGAGCGAGCAACGCTGCAGCATGCCGCAGCTTTTGCTTCGTACCACGACCATCGTGGCCACTCGCGACTCCCTTCTCCCGTTGAGATCTACACATATAATCAAAGTGTCCTTGTCTAGCCATCACTTCAGAACCCTCAAAATGTACGCAGAGGTAAGTGAATTTGCGACACCCAACGGTATCGTTATAGACCCTCATTACCATTTGCTCAGCAAAAGGAGCAATTGGTCTGTGGCCGGTTTGTCGACCACACACGCGGAACAGTGGGCTTTGACAACGACGACCAACCCACCGAAGGAGAGGGGCAGCCACGAAGCTCGCCTCTCGAACATGTCCCGGAGCACCAAACTACCACGGAACTCGCTACATCAGGCCTCGATTCCATCCCGCCCGAGCTGCTCGGCCTCATCTTCGAGCACACCGCCGGTGCCGCTGCCGTGCTCAACTGTGAGCTGATCCGCATCACCCACGTCTGTCGGTACTGGCGCGATGTCGCACTACACTCGCCCGCCCTTTGGTCGCACATCGCCCTCATGCATCCGGCAGCAGTCGAGGTCTTCCTAGCGCGCTCGCAAACTCTACCTCTGCGCATATCTGTCGACATGAAAGCTAAGCGCGGCTCAAAGACGTCAAAAGGCATGCGCATTCAAGCGCTCCAGGTACTCTTGGGCCAGGCCGCGTGTGGTCGCATCCTTAGCCTGAAGATCAATGATCTACCAGGCTCCGACGACTTCAACTGGGTTATGCAAGATATCGCACGTGCCGCGTTACAGCTCGAGAGACTGTCGATTGAGCGGTGCTTTTCTGATGTGGTAATCATCCCTAGCGCCGATCCCGCTTATTTCGACGGCTTACCGAAGCTTCAATCGCTGACGCTTTCTGGCGAAACTCCACCCTGGTTCCGGAAGACGCCCAATGCGTTGACAACGATCTACCTTGAGTGGCCGTTGTGCAACGTACCTACGGTGGTGCGTCTCCTAGAGCGCAGCCCTTCCCTCGAGCATCTGACCATCCGCGGCTTTTTCGGCGAAGATGCGGAGCGTGGCACAGGCAAGGTTACCCTCGCCCACCTCAAGACTCTCCGTCTACAAGGCCTTTCCTCTCTAGTCACAGCCGCGCTCCTCTCGAACCTTATTCTTCCGTCCGAACACACGAACATCTCGCTCTGTGACCCGAAGTCATGGGGGCCGTCGTTCGCAGCACTCATCCCCACACACAACATGTTCAACGGACTCCCATTCTCGGCTCTCCAAGGCCTTAAGCACGTCCAGCTCACATGGAAGAACGGCCTCCGTACTCTTCGCGCCTACCGTAGCAGCGAACTCGCTCACTCCGCCGCACCGGCTCTGCAGGTACACACCGCCATGTCGATCGATCTTGCCGAGGGGTTCCTCATCAACTGGCCCATCGACGCGTCACACGTCGAAACCGTCGACATATACGGCGACACCGTCGACCTGCCGGAGGTACTGGAACAGGCATGGGTGTGGGCGACGATGCTGTCGGCAGTGCCTGCGATGAGGACGCTGCGCGTGCGCGCGGTGACAGAGAGTACTTTGCAAGCCATCCTCTCTGCGCTCCAGTCGCCGGGAGCAGACACGATGGCGTGTCCCCAACTGGAGACCCTCGTCCTGGTGCAGGTGTCCCTTGTGGGGCAGTCTTGGAACGCCTTGGCGGGTACAGCGAGGTTGAGAGGACCCCTCGTAGGTGCGGGAGGATGTCTGGCCAAGATCGTGGTGGAGCGGCCTGTTACCGAGCCCCCTACATCCGACGATCAGGTCTTGCGTCTGAACAAGATGACAGGAGTAGAGATGATTCTCACTGAGTCGCAGTAGCCTTCATGCGACTGCGACCCTTGCATAATCTGCTTACCTGCTCACTAGTACTGGCTACCATCCTCGACAGACAGTCTATGCCACAGGTCTGTCCACCCAAGCCTGCTATAGTTTCGTTTCCGAGTCCCTTGATATGGGTCTGCTCCAGTCCAAAGCTCCCTCATTTATGTGGTCTGACTTTTGACTCGCATACAATATCATTCCTATGCTATTCCCCTGGTGGGAGTTAATGCGCCCGGAGAAGATCCGATTTGGGTTTGGAAGAAGCAACGCTGCGGCATGTGAGCCTTTGCTTCACACCACGACCGTGCCCAAAGTCGTTCTCGCTCTTGCGTCACCCGCGCTGACCGCAACATAGTGATCAAGCCACGGTGTTGGATGTTTCTCAGACACTCGGACTCGAGGTGAGTGAATCTATCGTATTCGGTAGTGCCGTGGTGACAGCTTCAACGTTTGCTCAGATTAAAGAGCAGGGATATGCCTCCTAACCTTAAACGCAACGTCGTGGTCTCTCGCAGCAGCAAGATAGTCCAAGGAGAGATGAAACCGCGAAGCAGGCCTCCCAAACACTCCTCGCAAGTTCTAAGTACTCCGAATGTCGTCACACCTCACCAGACCCTCCCGCCCGAGGTCCTCATCCAGGTCTTCGAGCACGCCGTCGAGGCCGATGTCGCGATCAACTCTCACCTGATTCGCATCACGCACGTCTGTCGGTACTTTCGCGATCTCGCGGTACACTCGCCGGCCCTATGGACCGATATCGCGCTCAGGCATCCGGACGCGGTTAGGGCTTTTCTGGCACGCAGCAAGGGTCTACCTCTGCGCATATCCCTCGACATGAACACCACTTTCTCCTCGGCGATCACAAAAGACAAGCTCACTCAAACGCTCCAGGCTCTCCTCGCGGAATCCCGCCGCACCGTGAGCCTCAAGATCGCCAGCTTGCTGCCCTTCGGTTTTGACTGGGTCATGATGGGCATCGCGAGCGCCGCACCACAGCTCGAGACGTTGGCGATTGAGCGGCGCCTGCCCGTCTTCGTAGTGATGCCCCAAGCGCGTCCCACTGTTGTCGATGGCATGTCGAAACTGCGCTCGCTGAAGATCTCCGGTTCCGCCCTGTACTGGCTTCCCAGAGCGCCCAACGTGCTGACGGAGATCGAGTTCAACAACACGCTATGCGATGTCCACACGCTGCTGTCTCTGCTACAGTGCTGCAGCGCCTCCCTCGAACGCCTCACCATCCGCGGTGTCTTCAATACACCCCCGGCGCGCGATACGCGCAGAATCACCCTCGCGCGTCTCAAAGCCCTCCAGATACACAGCGTCTCCCTCCGGGGACTCGCCGCGCTCCTCCCGAGCCTCGTTCTCCCATCCGAGCACACTACCGTCTCGTTCAGCTCCCCCCGGCACTGTCACAGTGCCGCCTCGTTCGGTTACTTGGGCCCGCGAGCAAACGTGGGCCCGGGAACGTTCACAGACCTCGCCTACGCGCTCAGAGCACCGGGCCTCCTCCCGATCGCTGCGCTCCGTCAGCTGAAGCGCGTCGAGCTCAGGTGGAACCGCCGCAGATTGCAGACCCTGCGCGCGTACCTCAACAGCGATGTTGAGGACCCCGCTGCGCCAGCGCTGCAGGTCCAAGCCTACGCGTCACCCACGTCCCCAAACGCGCGCTTCATCGGCAACTGGCCCCTCAACGCGACCGACGTCGAGACCCTGGACATATACGGCGCCGCCGCAGAACTGCCATTCCTGTGGCATTCACCGTGGGGGGCGTCGTGGGGCCCGATGCTTGCGGCAGTTCCGCGGCTGAGAACGCTGCGTATACGGGCGGTAAGGGAGGAGCTCCTGCAGGCCATCCTATGCGCGCTCGCCACGAAGTTCCGGGTCGGGCATGGTTCAGATGTGTGTCCCCGGCTGAAGACACTCATCCTGGCGGAGCTGACTCTTGGGGAGAAGTCTTGGAGCGCCCTGGTACAGTTGGTGTACACAAACCGGACATACCTTGAGACGATCATGGTCGAGCTGCCTAAGATTGACCCTGCTGTATGCGACGGGTGGGCCGCGATCCAAATCAGGAGGGCGGAAAGTTGCATACGACTCGTTTTCACGGAGCCGAACTCACCTCCAGGCCTATGTTGTTCTGTAGTACTGTCTCAATTGAATACGAATAAGTGGTGGTGACATTTACAGCATGGTTTCTGCTACCTAACCCCCCTGGAAAATGTAATACGAGGTCAAAGGTCGTACAGCCGTCGTGGTAGGATGGTAAGCTGTATTTCACGTCCGGTGGGCGCTTGAAATTGGAGCAAGGTGCCTGCTGCCGTTGACTCGTCAGCTTCTTCTTCCCACCACAACACACAGGCGACCTTCGGCCTCATCATCGGCACAGGAAGCATGTCTATATCTCACCAGAACGGTCAGGCGAGTGAATCTGCTGCTTAACAGTACCGCAATGCGATCTTGAACGTTCGTTTAGCTCGACAGGCAAATGGCCCAAAGCAATCATACGGATATGCGCCCGGCCTGCACGGTCTCCTCGACGCCCAATCACGACTATGAGGAAACAGAACAAGAAGACGGCGCGGACCCTGCGCAGTGCATGCTTCCCGATAAGGTCTCACAGCTTCATATCACCCCAGATCTCGTTGCGTCCCCCAACTCCCTCCCCCCGGAGCTGCTGCAGCTCATTTTCGAGGACATTGTTTATGCCGCCGATACCGTCCCCAAAGCAAATGGACGGCTGATTGACATCACGCATGTTTGCCGATACTGGCGCGACGTCGCGCTACACACCCCTACCCTTTGGACGCACATCGCGCTCACGCATTCGGACGCCGTCAAGGCTTTTCTGAAGCGGTCCCAAGACCTGCCTCTGTACAGCTCCGTCGAGGCTACACCGGAGGCTTTAGCAAATCCGAAACACATGTTCAATCAAGTGCTCCAGGCGGTCCTTGCACAATACGGTCGTACATCCAGCTTAAAGGTCATCGTTTCGTGGTCGCACGCCTTCGACTCCGCCATCGAGCGCATCGTGAGCGCCCGCACGACGCAGCTCGAGAAATTGTGGATCGAGCGGCTACCAGCGCCCGACCCTCTAGTCTCCCCCGAGAACCGTCCGACCGATTTTGACGGCGTGCCGCGGCTGCGGTCCCTGACACTCTCTGGGGAGTTCCTGCCTTGGTATCCTAGAGGACCCAACGCGTTGACGGAGATCAACCTGACAAGTGCGGTACACGATGTCCACGCGATGGTGAGTTTGCTCAGCCGCAGCCCCTCCCTCGAGCGGGTGACCGTCGGCGGCTCGTCCAACGAACACACAAGGCGCGACGCACGCAAGGTCACCCTCGCCCGTCTGAAGAGGCTCCACATTCACAGCTACCCTATACGAGGCATCGCCGCGCTCCTCCCGAGCATCGTCCTTCCCTCCAAGCACACGGACATTTCACTCGCCAGCCCCTACCACTATCGCAACTCCGGCGCGTTCTCGGACATCATGCCTGCGTACGGCGGAGCGCAGGTGCTCGACTATGCGGTTCTCCAAGGTGTGCGGCGCGTCGAGCTCTTGGGAGGCTACGGTGGTCAGACGCTACGCGCGTACCGCAGCAGCGACATCGACGATCCCGCCGCGCCGGCGGTGCAGATCAAGATGTCGAGGTACCTGGGGACCTCCGTGGAGCGGTTCTACGTCAACTGGCCTTTCGACGCGTCGAGCGTAGAGACCCTTACCGTATTGAGCCACCCCGATGCGTACAGAGTAGCATCGCGGGAGCTGTGGTGGGCGATGCTGGCCGCGGTTCCAGCCTTGAAAACGTTGCGCGCCGAGGGGATGGGCAACAAAATGTCGGGCGACCTCATCTCAGTGCTCGCGCAAGGATCGCTGCCTTTGTGCGATCAACTGGAAACACTCATGTTAAAGGACGTGATTCTGGAGAGGCCAGCATGGAAGGCGTTGATGGACGTCGTTGCGAGTCGAGCGCCGCGGGCGGGAGGGTGCCTCTCGTACGTTGAGCTGTCCCTGAAGGGGCCTGCTGTGTGGGCCCAGTCGACCTCGCGCAGGATCAGGGACGCGGGAGTGGAGCTCGTCCTCAGCGCGTCCGTGCAAGATTGATATATATAATCATATATGTACCAGGTAGTTGTATGTGCTCGAACGTATAGATGCAAAAATGGACACTGGCAGTTACCAGTAGTCCCCCGTAATGCCATGCTGACGCCATCGCCGTCATCGAACTCTGCTTCACCGACGAACAGCCGTAAACGAGAACCATGCATGTACCAAGTAAATAGTTGCCTGTGCTCGATCGTAGAGATGCACAAATGGACTTTTACTAGGAGATCTACGCAATGCCTGTACAATGTACATGGTGGCTCGTAGTCTGCAAGCTACCGCGAGTTCTCAGCGGACACAACTTAGCACCCTCGTGTCGTGGATATCATCAGTTCCGGGACCCAATCATTCACAGCCCATGGCGGGACTCAGGACCGCCACAGACACCCTGTTCAGGACACCTAGCAGATAGTCCAGATGAGAGAAAGATCGTCCATTAGATCACCGACGCCTGCGGGGACGCTGTACCAGTGCTACCAATACATCGACGTAACACGAAACCGTCCGAACGCGCGCGCCACGGCCACTACAACTATATCATATGTAACCGGCGCGCTTTACGTTTTTCCAACACCGTCCGTTCGGCGGATGCGGCTGCGGGATGCGAAGAGTAGTGGGGACCAAATGCAAACGAGTGGACGCCACGCGCCGCCCCCGCGAGTATACAGGTACACAGGGGGAGGGCGGCGCAGGCTTGGGGGGTAGGCTGACAGCGGAAAACAGACAGACATGCGTAAGAATGTACGGGGCAGCAGCGGCACAGAACAAGAAATGTGGATGCGACATGAAGCGAAGCGGGTTCATAAGGAGAAGCGTCCGTGCGCAAACTAGGGTCGTGAAATGTTCAAAAATGCAAGTGCGGGGATAGTGGGTGGGCGGGTCGTAAGGTATCGCGTGAGGGAGACGGGTGAGGCAGGGGGAGCTTAGCGTTATAGGCTTAGCAGGAGGGTATCGTGATGTCCTTGAGCGTGCGGCTACGGTGTATACGTTAGTATGAAGGAAACAGATAAAAACAGCAGCAACGTACTTCGAGTTGAACAGGCCCCAGTAACCCTGTAAGATGCATATTAGCACGCGAAAGAGTCAATGCAAACTTAGCTAGACTCACCTCAACACCGCCGAACTGGGCGTCTTTCCAGGTCTCATCGAAGTACTGTAGAAGACATTAATGTCAAAGGGTCACGGGCACTTATAAAATGCACGTACCTCAAAGAAGAAGTACTTGGTGCCGTTGGTGTTCGCCTGACAGACGAAGGTGTCGAGGAACGTCTAATGCAACCGTTAAGCACCACATATAGACCCCGAGAGTATATCCGGCGGATGACGTACCTGGAGGTTGGCTACGGACGCAATTGACGGGCCGTTGCTCTCGTTACCGACATCCTTCGACGCCTACCCAAAAATAAATCAGCCACCGTCGCCACCACCACCTCCACCCGCACACTGCACTCACCGTCGGCCAACCAGTCTCAGCAATGAACATCTCAGGCTTGTTCGACAGCGTATTCGCGACGTCCACGTTCGTCTCCTGGAAGAACTCGTTCACCCAGCCCGCGGCCTGGTCGATCGACACGTTCGCGAACCACGCGTGGATGTTCGACATGCCGTAGTCGACCGCCTCGAGCACCTCGTTGTTGAAGTAGCTCCCCGCGTCCGCCGTCCCGATCGGGATCGTCTTCGCCAGGTTCAGCGCCGCGACCTGCGTGCGCATGTCCGTGATGTTCGAGATGAGCAGCGCCGCGCCCGCGTTGCCGATGTCGCTGTTCGGCACCGTTCCGCCGTTCGCGTTCAGGTAGCTGCGGAGTTAAGGGGGGCGCATTAATATCTAGGGCTGTATGAAGGACGCGCCGGGCACGTACTTCAGCATGAACTCGTTTCCGACCGTGATACCAGCGACGTGGTCCGCGCCGTAGGTCTTGAGCGCGTCAATGATTGCATCACGCTGGCGCTCGTACGGCGCAGGATCTGTGGGAATGGGGTAGTTGCCGAGCCACACGTCCATGTCGACCTTTGTCCGGTCAATGGCCTCGAGCTATTACCGCATACACTTAGACATTTACTGCACAGACGATTTATGGTAAGGCACGTACCACCAGAGCCGACTGGTTGCAATCAGCACCATACAAACGGATTTGCTGTGCAAGACATCAGGGATCAGCGCACAGGCGGGGGCAAGCGACCGCGGGACAACATACAGTGGTGAGCTGCGAGAGGAGCTGCGGGACATAAAGCCGGATCAGTCAAGTTCGGCACAGAGTGCGCAGGCGGTAATTACCTGAATGTCCGTGATTACTTGGTCTGTTTGCAAATCGCAGTCAGCGGTTGGAACGGACGGCGACGAGGAGGCCGTGTCGGGAACGCACCGAGTGAGTTGCCACAGTCCGGGAGCTGCGAACCCTCGGGGGTGTATGCGATACCGTAGAAGGACTTCTTGAGACGGGTGTCGAGCTCGAACGTGCTCGGGTCGTTGGCGTCCGTCTGGTTGACGACCGAGGACGAGTTTGAAGAGGAGCTCGTGCTCGCGTTGGTCGACTTGTGGTTCTTCGCGACGGTCACACCTACACCTACGCCAATAGCGACCAGGCCGAGGACCGCAACGAGCGAGCCGATGACCTTCGCGTTTACAGGCGCTCAGCCGCAGTAGGAGTGCGGGCGGAATAGCGGCAAGACTTACGATCCACTTGGAGCGGCGGTTGCGGGACTGCTCCTTCTCGAGCCACTGGCTGCTACTGTACTGCGGGTTTCCATACGGGCTGTCCACGTTCGAGTATCCTTGGGGCTGGTTGAGCGGCATGTTCGGGACGTCGGTGTACGGGTCGACGTGAACGTAGGAGTCGCGCGTGGAGAGAGCCGGGGTGGAGAGGGGGCTCGGGGTGGCTCTTGAGGAGAGGGCGAGAGAGTAAGGGTCGTCGACGGTGGAAAGACGGTGTGGGGGCTGCGCAGCAGATTAGGCGGGGGCGAGGAGAGGTTAAGAGAGAGACGAGAGACTGGGCGTTGGAAAAGAGGACTGACGGGAAGGAGGGAGTATGTGGCCGCGTCGGGACTGGCTGAACCAGACCCCCGCGTGTCACTTGTCTCCCGGCTCCAGGGCGGCATCGCGCGTCGGGCCCTTGGCTGCTATTCTCAGCACAACCCTTTCTTCACTTAGGCGCCTCTTTGCACCACTCCTTGATCGTCTTCGCTGCGTTCGTGAGGGCGTCGTGCTCGCCGGGGGCGCGTTCGTCAGAGTCGTCGTGTCGTGAGGACAAGGTGTGCTGGCTGCTGCCACGGGGCTTGCGGCCCAGTATGTCTGAGTTACACACAAGGCGGTGAACTCATTGCATAATTGCCGGTGTCCGTCCGGATACGTCCTGCTTTGCCGGCCCTCTGTGGCAGCGCGCGGATCATTGCGACAAGCTCGCACTGGCCCTGTCGGGCCCGCCGGGTACCTGGCTCGCCTCAACGCCCCTGCACACAACGACGAACGCCTACAACTACGCGGACGCGACTCCAAAAGCTCCAAAACGCCTCCGAGTCCTCTGTGCCAGCCGTCGCGGTGGTATAAACGGCTCCGTTCGTCCACATATAGGCCGCGCTCGGCACGAGCTATATTCGTTCCTGGATCGGTTTGGCAGATTGGCCTGCCCGTCCGCCGCGCGACCGCACACCGTCTGCGCAGTCGACATGACGATGCCGAGACGCCTCACAGCTTTTCCCATGCTTCCATCCCACTTCCATCTTGCGAACACCTGCAAGCCGAGCGAGCATCACACTCAACTGCCTGATCGCAGCGGACGGCGGACGCTGTTAATTATAGCCACCAAGTACGAAGCACTAAATATACATACAGCACGACAGCAGCGACACGAGGGAACTTTCGTGCTCCGCACGCGTACGAGCCTTCGGAGAAGGGGCTTGCTTCAAAATACAAGAATCGGATAGGTATGTGTGCCCCTCGTATCTCCCACCCTTCTGCATGTCTATCCACAAGATCTCGAACTTGATCAGATGTACATGGGCTATACGTCCGCCGTCCGCGTCAACGTCTCTGCCGCGACGTGGGCGGTGGCGTATCTGTGTGTTTTGACATGGACTAGCGGCGCGCCTGGCGTCGCGCTCTTGCCTCTTGACGTGGACACTGTCGCATTCGTATTGGTCGTTTTTTTTTCGTCCTAGGAGGCTCGCCGGTCGGTGTGGTGGTTTTCGTACAGGTCTCCTCGTACTTACAAGTTTACAGGGCGCGCTGCGGCTCGCTTGCACGGACATACAGTACATATATCATCTCTCGCGTCGCTGCTGTCGTTGTGGTATATTTAGTGCTTCGTTCGTGATGCCTATACTTAATTGTACTGCGATCCTCGCTTGGCTTGCAGGCGTTTGCAAGATGGAAGTGGGATGGAAGTAGGTTCGGACCTAACGAGGTCGGGCGTCCTCATACTCCTGGTACAGTTGTAAAACATGGCTATAAATTATAACCACACTTTTTCAGGGTGTTTTCTCGTCGGTGTGTCTACAACGCACGATGGCACTGTGCAAAATCTGTTTGTTTCCCATCGGCGTCCGGTGGACCGGCAGCACGAGGTAAAGATGTTGAGCACTCACACTCAATAGGCAGCGAAGGTGTTGCAACATCTACAAGTGCTTGCGAAAATGTTAGACATCTTCACAAAACGTCTCAGACCTCAAAATTTGAAGGGTGAGTACATCGAGTACGGTTGCATAACGTTCACTTGTTTTTGGAGCAGAACAACCCCGACAGAATATATGTTTTCGCTGATGATCGCCTCGGGCGAGGATGCCAACTTGGTACCATTTCCAACGTGGCTGGTACCTTCCCCGATTCTCAGAATATATGAAAACTCGACAGATCGCGACCTCGTAGAACAAACGACACAGGCGAAGTACTCGCCCAGGCCGAGATGGAGATTATGGCGGACCGGGGAGGAGATATATGCACTACGAAAATGAGAAAAATCAAACCCCATTCGAAGGACCATCTATTTAATGCACCCCTGCTACGAACCAGAGCCTGGTCCGAACCTACTTCCATCCCACTTCCATCTTGCAAACGCCTGCAAGCCAAGCGAGGATCGCAGTACAATTAAGTATAGGCATCACGAACGAAGCACTAAATATACCACAACGACAGCAGCGACGCGAGAGATGATATATGTACTGTATGTCCGTGCAAGCGAGCCGCAGCGCGCCCTGTAAACTTGTAAGTACGAGGAGACCTGTACGAAAACCACCACACCGACCGGCGAGCCTCCTAGGACGAAAAAAACGACCAATACGAATGCGACAGTGTCCACGTCAAGAGGCAAGAGCGCGACGCCAGGCGCGCCGCTAGTCCATGTCAAAACACACAGATACGCCACCGCCCACGTCGCGGCAGAGACGTTGACGCGGACGGCGGACGTACAGCCCATGTACATCTGATCAAGTTCGGGAACGTATCGTGCACGTCAAATGCGCCGCTACGCGCGCGCAACAATGGGGCTGGGTGGGGTGGGTAGGCGTCGACGACTGAGGCGAAAATGAGGTGGCTAACTACAGCTATCACAACAACAACGGCATATATGTATCGTATCGTAACAACATCGTGAACGGCATCGACATCCGGCGGCGACGACAGCGGGCGGCGCGCCCTCCCCCGGCGCCATATAGCCAGCCGCCGCCGCACATCGCCGGGACCTAAATAGCGTAGCGGACGGGCGAACGAAAGGGGCGTATCAAATGCGAATGCGGAGAGAACGGGGTGGAAATACACATGGAGGGGCGCGCGGCGGGCGCTGTGGGTAGCACAATGAAGGGTGGTATAGAACGTGGGGGTGGGAGGGCAAGTGCACACAACAGGGGCGGACAACGCAAAGCAAAAAGGAGCGCGGCGAGGCAGGGGCGGGAAAGGCGGGCGGGCGGGGTCAACCCGTCGACGTCCCGCTACTCGGCGTGCGTCGCGCGGGCTGGGCGGACGCGCGCTTCTGCTTCTTCACGAGCTTCGCGTGCCGCTCCTCGTCCGTCGGGCGCCCCTTCGACGACGGCAGCGTTCGACTTCGCGTCACCGTTACGATCGAGCCGGATCGCGATGGCGGCGTTTCGACCACGGGCGACAGCCTTTCTGCCTCGCCTGCCAGCGTCGGTGATTTCTCTACATCATGGTGCGTGTCAGCCATCCCGCACAATGGAATCTGGTAGGTTAAAGAATGCTTACCTCCCGATCGTTCTGTAGTTGTACGCCGCCTGCCGATCTTCTGAGGCACATCGACTTTGCTGATTAGCTTCCAACCCCCCAGTTCCTCGTCAGAACTTGAGAGAAGGTCGCTAGCTTCCGCCATCGGCACCGTCACAGAGCTGTCGGTCGGCTTCGTCGTTGGCGGTGGTGGAATGTCGAGCATGAACCAATCCTGGTGCGCGATCAAGAATTCCAGTACGTCCTGGCTCAGCTGATGTTCGTGCGGATTCAACTCGTGGCTTGGGTGAGCGATGAGCGCCGGACGGAAAATCACCGCCAAATCTACCGTACGCGATGGGCGTCAGTTGCGTAAGAACGCCGGAGGTGGAGATGTACGCACTCTTCGCGGTCATAAGGTTCTTGTCCGATTTCCGCGCGAAGACTGAGAGGAGATCGAGTACGTATAGCAGCAGGTACTGATTTGCGCGGGGCATCGAGCGGATGAGACGCTTGTACGTCGCGATTACTTCGTCTTGACTAAACGGCTTCTTTGCTAAACTGGACATGTTAGCGCGGGTTCGACTACAGGCGGTGGAGCTGGCGGACTCCTCACCGAGAGCGTCTCGGAACTGAGGCGAGTCAGTGACGGGTTGGAAGGGGGTAAAGAAGGCTGCTCACTAGGTGGTACATGTCATGGGGTATCACGGGTTCCTGCGCAGAGTTCAGAGGGAGGAAGATCGGCCGGGAGAGGCATTCTACTCACAGGCATCTGAGTGAGGTATCGTCGAAACACGCTCGCGACGTCATGTGTTGTATAGTGCTCCTTTTTCCAGTCAAGGTTCTTGCCATACTGCACGGCTTCATCTTCAGTGGTCGCACAGGGGGGGATACAGCGGGAATACGCACTCGTGGAGGGGCTTCGAAGGCGGCTTGCAATTCCCTCATGCGCTTGTTTGAGCCATTAACCCGGAAGGTACCTTCTACCTCCGTCGCTGCAGTGACTTGCAATGAGCACTCCAACCACACGAGACGTCAGTGGCACGCATACCATTCTCCTTCAGATACAGCCCGCTACGATAGGAGTTAAATCGACGCTAGCGGGCGGGTGGCACACGGCTACGCACCATTTCGCGACGACGACAGGTATATAGCCCCACACGTAGAGCTCTCCATTCGCGTTCGCGGTCGATATCTGCACGCTTGCGTACTTGAGGCTCTCCTTGAGCGGCTTTCCGAAGACATTATGCTCTCCCTCTGCGCCGCAACCCGTCAGTCACACGCCGGCCATACTCGCCCACCCTCCGCCCGCCCCAGCGCGGGCGACGACGACGGCGCCGTCGAGAGCGAGACAGGAGTAGAGTAACGCACCTTTCTTTTCCTCGGTCTCCTTCCTGATCTTCTGTGCGAACGTGAAGTGGTTCCACCACGCCTTGAGGCTCGCCTTGGTCGGTGCACCCGAATCCTGCGAGCCAGGCTGCTGCTGTTGCTGCTGCTGCCGCCGCTGGAAGGCCTCGTACTGCTGCTGGAGCTGGCGGCGCTGCTCCTCCTCGCGCTTCTGGCGCTGCTCCTGCTGCTGCGGGGACATCTGCGCGGTCGTCATCGGTTCAGGCGGGGGCTGGGGGGCCGCGGGGGTAGAGGGAGTGGTCGCCGAGGTCTGGGACGGTTGCGGGGAGTGCGAGGAGGTGTGAGGGGATGATCCGGACGGGACGGTGGGTGCGCGCGCACAGGGGTCGAGGGTGTTGGAACGGCGGCGGGGGCCCCGCGCGAAGAGGCCGAGGAGGGGGAAGGGGAGGGGTGGGCGGCGGGTGCGAGCCTGAGACGCCAGCGCGGCGCAAGACGCTGCGGTCGCGGGGGAAAGGGGATGCAGATGCTGGCTTGGGCGGTGGAGAGAGCACGGCCGACCCCGGTGGCGATCGAGTCTGTGCGGCGCCGCTGGGGAGAGTCCTGCAGGCTCCGGAGCGTGAGCGTGCCCGTCGTCACCGTACGAGCGCGGAAGTCAGATCGCGATGATGATCCCGGCGCAGCGTCTCCCTCCGGTCGTCGTCGGTTCTGCCTCTGCCCGTCTCGTCGTCCAATCTCTCCTCTGTCCGTATGCGACTCTGGGCTCCGTGCTGCTTCAGGCCCAGCGGCGAATCAGCGCCCTGCTATCTTCAGGAGCCACCGACGTCAGCTAACACGTTCCGCCGGCAGTTCGTTCACTCGATGAAGGCGCAGGGGTCAAGCAGCAGCGTTCGAGACTCGGTGCAAGCAGAGTTGAAGGCTGGAAGATCGACAGGAGAGAGGGCTCTGACGCAGAGGAGGGCGTGTGGGACGCTGAGGAGCGACGGCGGCAACGAAAGACTCCGGGAAACGGGCTAGTCTAGCGACCACTCCACAACACCAAGAACTCTGGAAACGCTGCCTGTGGTGGCGGAGACGAGTGCAAATTGTCAGGCACGCGGTCGTCCACCCTCCTCCGTAAATACGTCGTTCGTCCACCCCGCTTAGCCTCGTTTCGACTCGGATCTGGGGTGATATGCTGTGTACGGCCTGCACGGGGCCATGTGAGAAGATACCCGAACTCTACTTTTATGGGCGGCCCACACAAGAAGATGCCGGTAGGAGCTCTTGACAAAGAACTCCTCATGAGACCGACGTAACTGACATAATATCCCGCTAGACGCAACAGGGGTTCGTGTAGCGCATATCGTATACGACGCTGTACGTCTGTACACCCAGCAACTATTTACGATGCGCGCATAACGGGGAGCATATGATTCTTGGGATCTACACAGGCACTCCACGAGCTTCTCCACCTGAGTAGCACTTCGACGCTCCGACAGCTTCGAGAACTATGCATGATGCCTCCGAGGGCGCAGAGAGCATAGATGTGGCTCGGGATGTCATATTGCGACCTCCAAATCCGGCTGCGGCGAGCATGTGCCCACGGGTCTCACACTCGTCGTGGCGCCTGACCCTATAGCTTCAGTGGCACTCGTGCGGGGTTGGACACAGCCATGCCTAGCGGGGCCGTTCAGATGCCCACAGTACGACGGATGTGGCAGGACTGGAGTGGGAGGCGTTGACGTTACCCTGAGTGTTCACTACGATTTAAGCAGCAGTCACCCCAGTCTGTCATCGGGGAATATATGCTCACGTCCAAGAGGGCGGGTAGAGTTTTATCTGTGCTGCTTCCCCGAGAGTACCGGCTTGAACTACACGAGCTCTGGTTGTTGAACTGGTGCCAATTGCAAGTCGGCCAGGCCGAATCCAGGGAGCTCTGCAGGTTTGTACTGCGCCTATATGGAACGTAGTGCTCACGAAGCTGTGCAACAACATAGTACAAGGATGGAACGCACCACCGCAGCGAACTACGAGAATATAGCGCTCTAACCAGCCTGTTCAGACGAACCACCATCCGACCCGGGCCCGCGGCGCGAGCTACCTCCCTCACTCCCAATCCCCCCAGTAATACACGCCTGGTGCAGCGCCTCCATCGCTGTGACCTCCTCCTCCGCCGTCAGCCCCGCCAGCCCGAGCTCGACGCTCTCCTGCAGCGCCGCGCTCAGCTCCGGCTCGACCACCACGCCCACGCCCTTCTCCACGAGCAGCGCGAGCCCGTACGCGATGCGGCCGACGCAGCGCGCCTCGTAGCGCGTCCCGTCTGCGTTCCCGCGCTGCAGCACGCGCGCGAGGTCGCGCAGGAGCGCGTGCAGCTGCTGGCGGTCGTGCGGCGCGCGCTCGTCGTCGAGCCAGTTGAGCGTGGGCGCGAGGAGGAGCGCGACCGCGCACGCTTTGAGGAACATGTCGGAGAGGCGGTGTTGCCGCGAGGCGCAGGCGAAGGAGATGACATTGCTCACGGCTGTGGGGAGAGTCAATAAGTACTGCGATGGAGTATGGGTTGGAACGGAGCGTACCTGAAGGGCAGTAGAGGTACGTCCATTGGTGGGCGCTCTCCCAGAGCAGGTTGAGAGCGGCACGGCGCAGCCGGAACGGCTCGTCCTCGCTCAAGAGCTCCGCGACGCCATTCAGCACCGTCCGGTACAGCTCCGGGTCCTGCTCGTCCGCATCGCACGCTCCCATGCAGAGCTCCCAAAGAGTCCAGAGCACATCGATTGCCCCCAAGTGCGCGGGGTTGTGGTCGCGGGGGATGTACTCCAGCAACTTCAGCAGCATGTGCACGCTCCGCTTGCGTGTGCGCTTCGGGAGACTCGCGCCCACGTCGCGGAGGAGCTGAGAGCAGACGCGCGAGCGCGAGCGTACGAGGTCGACGAAGGTCTTCAGCGGGAGGTGCACGTTGCTGGCGAGATCGGTATAGACGAGCATGGCAGCGTGATCGGGAATTAGCTCCGGAATGAAGGGCACCAGAGTGTCCAGGGTGTCGTCGTCCGTGAAGCTTTGAAGGATGAGTGAATCCAGACCAGTGCCTTCAAGTCGAGCGCATCCTGTTCGCTAGCCATGACCGCGTGGTCGCGCTCGCTCCAATGCGAGTAGTTCGGTAGCAGAGTAGGGCTGGCAGAAAACCACACGCTCATGTCTAGAAAGCGTGAATTTGCCTTATAGAACCATGCCACAAGATTCCGCTTGATGCGGACGAAGAGCCAGGATTGGGGGGACTTGTAGGAGCAGCGGATGTCGAAAGCAGGTGTCAAGGTGGTCGCAGCGTAGAATATTAACGCAACGGCGATAAGGGCCGTCACGATGGCTGCTACGGTGGTCTGCAGCAAGAAGAGGAAGTCGATAAGCCCAACGAAGAAGAGGACGAGGGAGATTTGCAGCAGGAGGGGAAGGAGAGCCATGATCTCCGGGACGTGCCAGGCGACCATGCAGTCAAACCGATGTTGGCGTAGGCGGACGTTATCTCGCGGCGAGAGCGACACCGCAGCCATGTATTCGCGAGTCCACTGCTTGACGATGATGGCAACTAGGGCAGAGAACAGAGAGAAGACAAGACTGGAGAACCACAACGCGTTGATTCTGACGCTTTGGCTTGAAGGCTGAAAGTTCGTATTCGTTTGGAAGCTCGGAGGCTGGGTGGTAGCATTGGCTCCGGTTGCCTGCAACGAGGCAAGCTGCTGGCTGATCTGCAGGAGAACCTGCATTGACGCTTGTGTAGGATCATCCTGCAACAGATGGTACGCTTCGATGTTGAATGCGGTTACTATTGCAGAAAAAAGACCAGCCTTATGTCCCGGTATGAGTGCATGGCGGTGAGCATGCCGAGTTTGTTCACTTACGAAAACGAGCAGCGTGTCGATCTCTTCTTTCCAGCCGCGAACCATGGCCTCGTCGTACGCTCTCATTCGAGAAGCATATACCGACCAATCGGGAGTGAAGTCGTTATAGTCTTCCGGGAGCAGGCGACGAGGTAGTTGCTCGAAGGACTTCGCACTCTCGCGCGAGTAGGTACTGGATGCCGACGAGTTGACCATTTCACTTGGGGGTTACAGGCTAGGAGACGCTGTCAAGGTGGTGGTGGTGGCGGTCCAAGAGCGAGAGCACCGCCTGCACATGCGAGAGAGTTCTGATGCTGTCGTGCATCATCCTGGATGGTTCTCCGCAGGCTGGCAGCGGTGGGACTCTGCCAGGAGAAGGTTAATCACTGCCGGAAGCAAGCTGTGGGCGCTTGTCCAAGAGGGGAGTGCAGACGCCCGCAATATGAGACGCGGACACGTGACGATACGCGTCGCAGCCACGCGGTGGTTGTTCAACTTGGGCGTCTGGTCGAGAGGAACGTTGTCCTTCGTCCTTTGTCACTTCTTCTCCTCCATCTCTCTCCCCAGCCTTCCTTTCTCTCTTCTCTCAGCCTTGCGCTGTTATAAAGCGACACCATGTTCAAAAGCATTCTCCCCTCTCGCAGGATCCCCGCCGCCGAGTTCCAAATGCTCACCACCCCTACCGACCCGATGGAATCCGAGCCAAACGGCAAGGAGAACTACTTCACCTACAACGGCGCCTCCGACCCCAATGCGAAACCCCGGACAGAGAAGAGAAAGAAAGCCAAAGGCAAGGCCCAACAAGGCGACGAGCCGCTATCTGCTGAAGACTTCGAACGCTTGCTGGTGAGTTGACGTCTTCCTTTCCTCTCGAACGCTCGTCTCTGCGGATGCTACGCGAACTCGGCAACACCAATCCTTGCAGTCGCCACAATAAACCTCTACCCTATGGTTATCTAGTAGTGCGGAGACCAGAACGTTCCGACGAGCGACTCGCCTCACTGGTGGCTAAGAGAACCATGACCGTAATACTGATGCCAATTATTCCACAGGATGACCTCCAGATCCCAGCCACGCTGCGACCAAAGCTGGCCACTATGGACCCGTCAGTGAAGGCGGCCTTTCTAAAGTCCTCTCACGTCCTTGCGGAGATGAGGCCACCTGCATCGGCAAACCCGCCCCTCACGCCTCGTGGCTTGCGCAAGGCCCACAGTAGCGAGTCCCTCGCATCCATGGCTTCTCCGCGGCCCAAGAAGCCGTCACTAGAGCAATACGACCTCTCCCCCGCTCCGAGTCGCCGTTTCGTGTCGGGACACTCGAGAGGAGTGTCTATGGATGTTCGGCGGCAGGCCTTCGACACCGCGCCTATCCCTGTTGCCCCTCTGAAGACGAACAAAGACAAGAAGAAGGCCGCGGTGATCACGCCGGAGAAGTATGTTGGCATACTTCTCGGCCACTCCAGCACCACCCTGGACATCGAGGTGGTGAAGAAGCTTCGGCTTCTTCTCCGGAACGAGTCGGCCAGGTCAGTGCATATGTATCATTATGCGAACCTTTTCTCATCTTTAACAGTTGGACGGATGTTTTCGTGCGGGCGGGCGGATACGAAGCCATCCTCACCCGTCTCAACGAGATCCTAGATGTGGAATGGAGGTAAGATAGCCCAAGTCGCTCACACTTGTATTCAGGAGGCTCATTACAAATGCAGGGAGGAGCAGCACGATGACCAGATGCTCCACGAACTCTTGCGATGCGTGAAGGCCCTCACGACATCTTCTGTTGGGTGCAACGCTCTCCGGGCCATTTGTCCAGCGCCGTTCGACAAGCTGGTGACCCTCCTGTACTCGGACAAGAGGCCAGGGGAGATAGGGACGAGGCAGCTCATCGTCGAACTGCTCCTTTCGCTGTTCGACCTATACCCGCTGGGCTCGCTGCCGTCGAACGGCAGTCCAACTGCGGGCCTGTCCCACTCGCGTTCAAAGTCCGCACCCTGGGAGCTCTCGTCGCCTTCACTCGCTACCTCAAGTAGCCTCATCACCCTCCCTCGACCACACCAAACGCTCTTCTCTCTCCTTAAGGCGCTTCTCCTGACTCGTGCGCCGCCACCGAGCGAGGCCCCCGGTACCCCCATTGAGCCACATGCGTTCATTGAGGAGCTTCATCGACCAAGGATCTACAAGACCTACCTGCAGGAGATGAGCGACGTCTGCAGGGACTACTTCTGGGTGTTCTGCCACCCGAGCAACACGATCTGGGACCTCTCGGAGACGGATGAGGCAAAGGTCGAGAAGCCTCGCGCCCCCGGTGGTATGACGGGTGGTGTGGAATTCGAAGCGATGTGCTACATGGTAAGTGGAGCACAAATAGATGAGCATCAGCGATATGAGTCTAACATGTTGTCGTAGACGATGCACCTGAAGTTCGTCAACGCGATCGCGAGCTACGCACATGCGTTGAACTTGCCGAAGGAGCACGAGCACTCGGCATATCGGTTCCACCACGACATGTTCCAGTCGGGTGTCGAGCGAATCCTCTCGGTATGTCGCTCTGCCACCTCAGACACGCCTAGCAGCTCATGGTTATACAGATTGCGCGGAAAGCGTCGACGACTTACTACCCGACGCTGCACCTCGAGATCGCACGCTATGTCTCCGCCGCAGGCCGCTCCGGGCTCGAAATCCCTTGGAGTCTCTCCCGCATCGTCGGCCAGCCGCCGACGGGGATGCGCAAGCTACACGTCGCGCCGCCGCCTCCCATGCACTCCTCGCGGAGCACCCCCACTACGCCAACGAAGCAGCGGTCGGGCGGGTACCTCCCCCATCCAGTATACCCCGCGCACCCGGTGGCGTACCCGGCGCGCGCAAGCCAGACCGCGCTGGCCGCGGGCGGCGAGCAGAGGCCTGCGGTCCCCGGGAGCAGGAAGGTGACGCCGATGTTCAACTGAGCGTCGGCGCGATGTTGGTTGGTTTGGACGGACTTCACGAGATGATGACGATCAGTAGACGGCTCCGATGAGCCTCAGTTACGATGTGCTTACGCATTCCCTTGTTTGTATTGTGATTTTACGACTGCCCGGCCGATTCTGTGCTTGTACGTATGTATGTTATGTATGTCTGCGGCAGGTTGCGGACTGCAAGCCTATGAATGCTACGTGTTCACGCTCTACGAAGGCTTTACTTGATGGCATGATGACCATCGTCGGACCGTACGTACGATGTGCTCCTTTGAATCTACCGTCGCCTTGGAGCTACATCTTTTGCATTTCGCGGCCTTCGCGTTGTCGTTTACGCCTGTGCATCATGCCTTGCATCGACAGTGAGACAGTGTTCGATGGCTATATTAATGGTGGCGTCAGCATATAGCTTTAAAGGCCGTAGGGTTACATGACCGGATTCGGACCACCGGACAAAAGGAGGACTAGCAAATGACCCTTCTTGCATCTATACGCTCCGCAGACAATACATGGTACATACATGATTATAGACTTGACTTACACGGACGCACTAAGGACGAGTTCCACTCCCGCTTCCCCGATCCTGCGCGACGTCGACTGCCCCCAGACAGCAGGTCCCTTCAAAGACAGCTCAACGTGCGACAGGCATCCTCCCGCCCCTGGCGATCGACTCGCGACGACGTCCATCAGCGCCTTCCACGCCGGCTTCTCCAGGGTGATATCCTGCAAGACGAGTGTCTGCAATTGGGTGCATACGGGGTCCAGCCGATCTGGCGCGAGCCCCAGGATGAGGCCGTCCAGCATCTCGGTGTTTATCCCCTTGACGCGCAGCGTTTGCAGGACCGGCACCGCGGCGAACATCTCCGACCATCGCTCCCGCCCGCGTATAGTAAACCAGCCGTCTATGGTGACGGTCTCCACGAGTGACGCGTCGAACGGCCAGCGTACGAAGAAACGCTCGTCCGTCGTCCTCCAGTGGTGAGTGCTGACCTGCAGCGTTGCCGCGGCGCCATCGTCAGCATCGCCGGTGCGGTATGCACGCAACATGTTATCACGGTAGCTCGACGAGAGCTCGATGCGCCGCAGACCTTCCAGTGCCGCCCAGCGGAGCGGATCCGCCCACTCGCGTGCAGGGACGAGGTCCGAGAACGAGTCGTTATCCCCACGCCAGGAATATGGCCACGGGCGATCCCGGGTCCCGACCGCGATTTCCGTGTGTTGAGAGGGGAGGATGAGAGACGGGAGCAGCGCAGCGATGCCGCGTATGGGGTAGCTTTCCACGCGTAGGCTCTTGATGCGCGTGAGGGTCACTCTGCGTGCGTCGCGCGTGCCCCGTGGGTTGAACCAGCCGCTAATGGTCACCCGCTCCAGGAAGGGGCTGCGTCCGAGAAGACTGACGAGCGTGTAGACGTCGTGTAGCGCGCTGTCCAGGTTGATCTCCGTCAACGCATTGGGTCCTTTCGGGAGCCAAGGCAGGAATTCGCCGAAAAGCTTTAGGTATCGTAGCCGCGGCACACCATCAAATTCGGCGGGACGGCTCGCGGGGATATTGAATGTCTCGCGGGGCGGGAGCCGCTCGATGTCCACTTTTTCGAGCAGCGGCGCGCGGGTGCTCGCGATGCGCCTCATGACAAAGTCGAAAGCGTGCGACTGCGTAACGCTGGCCTTGAAGTGGTATGTACGGCCGTATTGCGTAAGGTACGCCTGGAAAACTTGATTGAACACATGTTTCGGATTTGCTAAAGCCTCCGGAGTAGTGTGGATGAAGCTGTGCAGAGGTAGATCCTGGGACCGCTTCAAGAAAGTCTTCACGGCGTCCAGATTGCTGACCGCGATGTGCGTCCAGAGAGTGGGCGTATGCAATGCAACGTCACGCCAGTACCGACAAACATGCGTGATTTCCACCAGCCTGGCATTTGCTTCGGGGGCGGTATCGACGGTATCGATCGTGTGCTCGAAGATGAGCTGCAGCAGCTCTGGCGGAAGGGTATTGGGGGATATAACGCGATCTGGGGTGATCTGGAGCTGCGAAACCTTTTCTGGAAGGATGCACTGTGCAGGGTCCACGTCTCTTTGTGCCGTTTCTTCGCAGCCGTGATGGGGCGTCGGAGAGGCCGTGCAAGCCAGATGCACACCTGCATGATTGCTTGGGGCCATTTGCCTGTCGATCTAAGCGAGCGTTCAAGACGGCATTGCGGCACTATTAAGCAGAAGATTCACTCGCCTGTCCGTTCCGATGAGATATAGACATGCTTCCTGTGCCGATGATGTGGTCGAAGGTGGCCTGTGTGTCGTGGTGGGAAGAAGAAGCTGACGAATGGCAGCGTTGCTGCAGCGTTCAAGCGCCCGGAATCTTTCGGGACGTGCCGATCTTGCATAGATCTTGCAGTGCGAACATAATATGGGCTCGAATATCTCAACGTCACCTTCCTTCAACCTAACTCAAGTGCTATTAGCTATACGGAGTCGATGGTAACTGAGGAGGTCCGGCGCACCGCTAAATACTTTAATAGTACTGTTAACGTGAAACGTGCGAACAATGAACCTCAGGCTACCGAAGCATATCCCATCGACATATATCATGACTCATTCGCGACGATACTGTGTATACATGACAAGAAATACGGAGAAGAACTTGTACTAGCCAACTACACCGACGCATGTGGCTACCGGCACTGGACTCGAAGTTGCGAGCGTCCCGACTACATCAGGGCGAAGCGTGAGTGAGCTTGAACGAGGCCTAGGGGGACCAGACCGTTCAGCATCGATCAGAAGCACCCGGAAAAAGAGCCAACACACGTACCCTTAAGCACCAATGAGGTTGAGTGCGTTCCTGGCCCGGGTAGTGAGGCCCGAGCGCGCGACCGTCTGCCTGTCGCTCTCCTTGTTCGCCCGAGGGTAGGTCTTGGGCTGCACCGTGCCCATCTCTGCGTCGCTCAGCGCCTTGTCCGTCACCAGGTAGTCCCCGCTCCAGATCTCCACAACGCACGTCTTGCGCGAGAGGCCGTCGCCGCTGACCGCGGCAACGTTCCGAGCCACGCTCGCCGAATCCATCACGAAGAACATCTCCGCCCGGAAGTTGTACACGCGCTGGTAGAGCATCATCTTCTTGCCTGGCGCGACCTCGACCGTGACCGGCTTCGTCTGCGTCGCCGTCGTCTCGTCCGCCGAGAACGTCTTGGTCTTGGAGCCGATCGTCATGGTGAAGTCCTTGAAGGAGGCGACGAGGGGCACGCCGCCGTTAGTCACCTCCGAGCCTTGGGTGACCTTGAGCTCGGTCGTGAACTGGTGCGTGTGCGACTGCGCGGAGCCGGTCGTGTTCTCCCAGGAGCCTTTCAGCTGCCAGGTCATGTCGGTGCAGTAGACGTCGGTGGCGGCCTGCAGCGCCTCGACTGCGTGATTGTAGTAGATCGCCAGGAACTTCGTGTTGACCAAGGCGTCGCCGCCGGCCGGCTTGACCACCACGGCCTGGGAGAATCCGGTGTTCTGATCATGCATATGTATCAGCATACCATCGAAGCTTGACGGGGGGCAATAGAATAATCCTTACTACGTTCATGATGGCTTGCGTGAGGGTCTCGAGAGCGGGTAGGCGTAAGAGTATCGATGGACGTGCTGCGACAGAGGAGGGGCTGTTGCTGCTGAGCGTCGGTGAGCCCGGGCGCGGTATTTAAACACATCCCGAGCGGGCCTGTCCCTTGCATGGTCAGTGCTCTCGGGACAATTGGTGCTTGCTCACCGTTCATTACGTCTGCTCAAAGCGGCATCTCATGAGCGGCGTCTGAGTGCTACCGAGCAGCCCAAGTCAGACGACGAGAGCGCACGAGAAACCAGGAGTCCAAATCCCGTCTACAAGCGGGGTGCTGGAGTCCAGGCAACGTGTACGTATTCGGGCGACGCTACATATGCTTCAGTGACATGTGCGGAGAAGGGAAGGTCACCGTGCGGGAGTCCATGAAAGGAGATTCGCTATATGCAGCGACGGGGTTCAGAGGATAAGGCGGCCATGCTTATTCTATGAGCAGGCCAGGTCGATTCGTGTAAAATTTGAGGCTTTCGTTTCCGCACAAAGATGGCGGCGGCGGCGGTTGCGTAATATGGAGCGAATACCGAGGGTCAGACGACGAGAGCGGAATGAGTGTCAGTTCCCTTAACGGCGAACGACCGGGAGGCATGGGCGGCGTCTTGGCAGGAATAGGCATATCGAGTGCGAAAGAGGGGGCTTCGGAGCAGTGCCACAAGCAGTCTGGTTGGGACTCCAGGAGCATGAGTTGTAGCTCGCTACCTGCAACCGCGGTATTTAGCAAATAGATCCGGGAGGAAACGAAACTACTCAACGAGCACCAACTCGAGCTTGCACGAGCATTTGCAATTGCCATTGCTGAGCTATAGAAGAGTCGATGCATCAGATATCATCCCGTCAGTGCAACGTGGAGAGCTGTGGAGGGTAGCTCAGAGTCTGCGGCATCCGCTACGTCCCGGCGAGCTCACGATCGTCACAGGAGTACAGCGTGGGGCCGTCGCATTCCATGGCAAGAGAGAAAGAGAAGGAAATACTTACCTCGGCGGACTGCGTAGACAAAGCATGAGTGACATTACGTCAGTACGTCGACTGGAAATTTGACGAGGCACGATGTCTCTGTCCTATAGCGTGCGGTGCCTCATCATGTTCGAACGTTACGTTGTAGACGTGTTGGGCTCAATATTGCAGCCTCATTCCCTGCATAGCACCAGGAGTTTAGCCGGGCCACTCGCCGCATCAAGTTGAGAAAGAAAGGGAAGTATACTGGCAGATCATCATAGCCCGACCATCACGCTCACGGAGAACATAGTCCCGAATCCAAGATGTATGGTAGGCAGTGTATGGTGGTGTAAGGTGACGGATGATGGTATGAGCAATGGTGGTGTAAGGTGACGGATGATGGTATGAGCAATGGTTGTACAGCATGTGCAGACGCGCAAAGACTAGATGAAGGTGAGGTGTGTGGGCAAAGCGTGCCGCGATCTTCCACGCGGATAGATAGATGTAGAGGCCGGGAAGGGAGCATTATGTACTGGGAAGTATGCGTACTCTGATGGAAACAAGGCCACCGCATTACCAGATGTACATTGCCACATTGCCACGCGGTTCAAAAAGGGACAAACGTTTGACAATGCATTTACGGCGCATGGCCGCACTGCCCGAGCGTCGGCGGACCGGCAGGTGCAGGCTGGGTCATCAACTATGGTGACGGTCAGCAACGCGTCAAATCTCTATGCTGCATGGGTGCAGTATTGCTTACCACGATGGTCTGGACGGTGGTGTAGGTGGCCGCGATTACGCCGAACACCATGAGCGCGATGTCCGCAATCTTCTGCTTCCGCGTATGCGCGCACGCCTTGTAGTGCAGCATCGCCGGGTAGACATAGCACAGCGGTACACTACACATCACACACATAGCTCGTCAGCATTCGAGTCTGATTTGTAAGGGAGAGTGTACACACCAGGCAAAGCTGCCGATGAACGAGACGAACTTGTCGAGATCGGCGGCACCGAAGTAGCTGAGCCCGGCGCAGAAGATCGCGACGAGTAGCCGGAAGAAGTTCTTCTGCCACTTAACGACGACGCTCTGCTTCCCGCTACGCTCGAATATGCCGTTCTCCATGATCCGGACGGCGGGGAAAAGCTGCAGCGGGACCGACAGCAGGATGGCAAGCGAGTACAAGAATTGCACCTGTAGACACAACATGTGAGTAAACTACCGGGACGTTAAATTTTATGGAAACACTTACGGCTTGGGTAAACTTGCTCGTCGTGTCGAGGTTGACGATGACGACGGTCTGAACGTTCGCACCAAACGTCAAGTACGACATGACGCCACCTCCGCAGAACAGGACTACACGGATGCAGAATCAGCGAAGATGCATGAGTTGTACGATGCCACGACTTACCCATCAAGAACAACATGACTCCCGTGAGCACCTTTGGGAACTTGCGAGGCTCTTTCATGGCGTCCGTAATGGGAATGACCAGACCGATACCCTCAAAAGAGAAGACGGCGGTTCTAAGCAATTGCATCAGTGTGTATCGTTCAAAAGGCGGCATGAGACGTACCCAATCAACAAGGGCCAGTCTTTCGAGTTGAACAACTCGACATGCGCATGACCGTTCTTGGCCATGATAACAGCCTCACTGCCGAAGATATAGATCAAGCCCGCAAGAATGAACGCATCGGCGACCAGAGCAGTCGTGCTGAGCTTCGCGAGGTTCCGGATGAGCGCTAGGGGCAAGAAGACGATCATCTGCAGGAGGATGAAGTACTGGATGCCGAGAAGTTTCGCGCAGTTCGTGATACCCAGGACGAAGGACTGTAGGTTCTCAGATACGAAGATGATGTATGCAGAGACGAAGCCAATTTGAGAGACGGTGATGGACGTGAGGATTGCATAGCGCATCCAAGGGCCGTATAATGCGCCACCAATATCTGCAAAAGGATCAGCGGTCGATACTTGCCCCATACCTTGAGTTGTACATACCGCCGAAACTGCCAGAGACTACGAACTTCGTCTTGACTAACAGAAGGAAGGAGTACAGCGAGATCAACGCGATGAAGGTCAGAATAGCGCTCGAGAACAGAATTCCGCCGTTATAGAATCTAAACAAAAGTCAGGAATATGCTCAAATCACTGGCGTCGCCGCCACTTACGCTTTGCCAAGGAACAAGATACCAGTCCCGACGAACGACTTTAACAGCTACAACGATGGTGAGCATTTGCCACATGTGGGACCTCTTGAATGCGTACCATGAGGACAGCATCAGTAACAGAAGCATCTCCATGCGGTCCCAGACTAGACATGCGTCTGCGCTGAGACTTGGAGCGGGTCCTACGATTATGCGGTCGTTGGAGCAGCGGGGACCGCTCGGTTGCCTTGTGACCGTCTGAAGACGGAATCGGAGCTTCTGTTAACAGCGGTGGCGTCTCGCCGATGCCATAGTCGGAAGCTCCCTCCAGATACTCAGGAGTCTGGACACGCGACTCTTCATCATCTACGAACTCTTCTTCCTCAATTTCCTCGAGGTCTTCACCAGCCTATGCGAACAGGTCCATGTAAGCAAGCGCGGGGTATCAAATGCAAGGCAGAGATACGCACAAAGTGGCCGAAGATGTACAGGAACTCGATAAAATTGCGAACCATGGGGCGCTGCACCGCGCCTTCGGGGTCGCGAAGCATCACATAGTTGCGGCGGAAGCCACCTGGCTCATGCAGGTGTTCGAAGGCGGGATGCGGAAGTTCCGTGCTGGTGGACCCGGCATATGAATTCGAACGCGGGCGCGCGGTTTGCCGCCTCTTATCTGCTTGCCACTTGTAGATGCTGTGACTGGGGACGAAGTTAGCACACGTTCACACCCCGTGTAGGCGCATACCCCGATAGGCCGAGCCGCAGTGTGCACTTTGTACTCACGTAACATCGGCCCCGGGGGCGTCGTAGGGCACAGGGAACGGGTCGGTGTCCTCCCTCTCGACATGGATATGAGAAGTGGAGGAACGGTTCGAGAGGATACCCGCGTGCCCAGTGTCCGATCCTCCACTAAATGAACCGCGTGCAGGGTGGTCGGGGGTAGCGGGCCTGTTGTTCTGCCGTTCCTCGCGCGACACCAAGTGCTTTCTCACGATTCTTGCCTTATCCTCGTCGGTCAGTTCATCCAGGAGGTTGTCGCCCTGGCCGCTCCCAGGCGTCCCTGAAGCGGGACGGCGGGCGATGAAGTCGCCTGCTGTAAGTCGAGGGCTCGAGGATGAAGCATCGCCTCCAGGTAATGGAATATATGACGAGCTCCCTGTTGCTCTAGGGGTACCTGACGGGGTGCCACCAGCGCGAGGAGGGATGTTGGCTGGAAGTGGAGTGCCGGCGTACTGTGCGCGCAGAAAGCGTGGACTAGGAGAGGCAGATATAGGCGTGCCAAAGTTCGGCGGAGTGCTCTCTGGGTTTGCCTGCTGCGCCTGTCGTGGACTGGGGATGTCGAAGGGCTTGGAAGGTGAGGACATCGTGGTCGGAGAACAAGTGCGATGAGCCTCCTCCGGGTGCATCGTACGTATCTGGGGTGCGCGCTTCTTATAGACGCCCGCTACCCGCCGGCAAAACGGGCAGGCGGTGACTCGGATCCGCGCTCCGACGCACGGTCTCCTCACCAACGCAGCCAACCCAACTCGTCCAGGTTCGTACTTTCCCCCAGTCCACCACGTCTCAGGACGCGCGAACGCATCGGTGAACAGCGATGCATGTGCACCACATAGAAATCACTGTTTTCACAGGAGGGAAATGCATGCTGATCTCGTCGTCAGCTTAGGAGGGATTCCTAGACACTCTTCGGGGCCAACCGTAAAGGCCGAGGGACTGCCTAGGGTTGTTCGATGACCAGGAGGGACGAAACTCTTCTCCTCAGGGGAGCATGGGAAAAGCCAACATAGCCTGTTCACCACCAAAGGAGGATTCCTTCATCAAAGGTACGATAACTGGAGAATTTGTCGAGGATGCGTTTGGTTTATCAAGTCTTTCCCAGCAGATTCCGGAGAACGAAAACAGTGTTTTCTATGCATTGTTATACACACATCTTGTTTTCATTTCGCGGGTCTTCAAATGTCGGCGGATGTTTGTGTTCCCGACTAGATTGAGTTGAACACGGATCAGCGCCAGCACCGAAGCTCGATCGGCCCCAATTGGCAGAGGTTGTCCCCGAGGCAGGTCACGCAAGTCCACTGCACAGGCGCGGCGCGGAAGCAGCGTTGCTGTACCGGGCTCTTCCCCCGTGTGGTGCGCGGCGAAGATGTTTAATCTCCTCGCCGCACCGCCGACACGAGCATGTCGCGTTTACATAAAGGTATGCATGCCCTCCCCGAGGGATGTCGCTACTGCTCTCCAGGGCCATTCCATCCCTCACCGTGCTCGGGCAAATAGCGCTGGACGCCATGGCCACTCTTTCTGACACCCGCTCGGCCTCTAGGATCAAGCGCAAACCGCCGCCGGCGTTCCCCTACTCGCCCAAGTACCCCCTTCCGGACCCCACCGATCCGTTCGCGCCCCTCCAAGTTTTACGAGAGCGCGCCCACTCGTCTCAGAAATATGGCGGTACCAACCCGTCCACTTCTACGCCGACTCACACGCCGCCTATGCCAGTGGACCATGTCCGTCTGAACCAGCACGCACTACCCGACCTCCCCTCGCTTCCCCGAACCGTTCTCCACGCGGCGAGGAGCATTGACGCACTCGACCAACTGCGAGACGGCTACCACTCTGATTTCTCCAGGCCACCGCGTCCACCACGTGCGCGGACCCGGCCCGCGAGGGATTCTACGTCTTATTTCTCGGACGCGGATATTGGCTCCTCGTCGCTTCCGACGCGCAGACCTCAGGAGCGGGATCAGGAAGCGTCAGAGAAGC